>NC_092872.1:115411570-115781570 GCF_028372415.1 Notamacropus eugenii | reverse complement strand
AAATTGCTCCTGCTGAGCTGTAAAACACACACCAGAAAAACGGCCTTATATTAGAAGGGAATTGATTTATAGACATGAATATACATATACATATATATATATATATATATATATATATATATATATATATATATATATATATATATATATATATATATATATATATATATATATATTATGCAGACCAGGCCTTGAAACATTAGAATGTGGCACCAAGGAATATTTTCCTCTAGAGATGCTTAAAGTAAAATGGAAAACTACCTTCCTAGAATGTTTTTATTTACATTTTTGCCTGCACTGGAGTAGCTATGTGCTTCAGTGAATATGATGGAGTACAGACTGTGGGAACCTTTTAAACTCTCCTTGAATCTTCTCATTTGATCTGGCTGTCTCTTAAGGCCCACAAGCTTTTCATTATCATTGTGCCCAAATCTCTGTCATACTTCCCACCCCTGATCCTATCAAAATTCCATTCTCCAGGTTACTGGCCACTCCCATCAAGATCTTCCCTAAATTAGATCTTTATTCACTCCAGGGTACTGGTCATTCTCAGCAAGACCTCTAGACACCCCAGGCTACTGACCACTCCCATTAAGAGCATTTCTGGACTACTAAACCATCCCCAGATTCCTCCCACAGTCTTTCTGTACGTAGGATCCATCTCACCTCCATGAAGGTGCTCAGATTCATTCCAGGTCAGACTCTAACTGAGATTCTATCTGGTCCACTTGTTAATACAAGCCTTACAAATGGTTAAGCTCCTTAAAAATCAATTCAATATGGTGAACCTTTAATAAACTTTGTTTTGCTTTGACTGAAAGAAGACTTGATTAGAGTTCATTCAGCAGGACCCAGCATGCCAGTATTTTGGGGTCCCAGCACCCTGAACCTGAATAGATAGAGTGCCAGACCTGGAGTCAGGAAGACCCATCTTCCTGAGTTTAAGTCTGGTCTCAGATACTTATTAGATATGTGACTCTGGCCAAGTCACTTAACCTGATTTGCTTCAGTTTCCTCATTTGTAAAATGAGATGGAGAAGGAAATGGCAAAATATTCTAGTATCTTTGCCAAGAAAACCCCAAATGGTGTCAGATAGAGTCAGACATGACTGAAAGCAACTGAACCACAATATTGTCTCTTTGCTTTGAGGTTTTATCAACTAAACCTGAATCTCACACATCACTGAGGACTCCTTGAAAAGCAGTTTTCCCTTCCCAATTAACTTTACTAGCACAAGACTATTTCTCATACCCAATTTAGATATTCACTACCTAGGAACAAGGGAGCTACCAAATGACTCCATTTAATTGTTTTCAGATGAGTCTCTGCTTTTACATGTGCACAGTCAGCTGCTCATGCTGAATTAGTCTGAGTGGCTCCATTTTAAACCATGTTTAGATTTTGAGTGTCTGCTCAGTTACTATGCATACTGATCCCATCTCCTCATGATACTGCAATGAGAGAGGAATTGAGGTGGCACTAATCTCATCTCCTCATAGTATGTATACCAACTAAAATACTTTTGCCCTTATATGGAAGTTATTTTCTTTTGTCTATAAAAATGCACCCCCCAACTGCTTACTGCCTTAGTGTATTAATACACTCCTTTGTCTTATTTGCCCTAGTTTGCCTTTTGACCAAGGTGAGACTGTAACCAAAATTTCTTTTAACATGCTAGGAGGATGGTGTTCATGATTCATTCAAACTTTTGATTGCTTATATAGTGGCCTATTATTTTTTCTCCTATATTAGATGGAAGAGAAATCATGAGGGTTAATAATGAAAATAGCTAAAATTTGCATAACAATTTAATGTTTACAAAACACTTTAAAAATATGCAATTTTATTCTCACAGTAACCTTGTGAAGTAAGTGCTATCATCCCTAACCTATATAGGAGAAAATTGAAGCAGTCATTGGTTACATGACTTAACCATGGTTTCCCAGATATCGGATATCTGAAACTATGTATGAACTGACATCTTCCTTTGTTCACATCTATCACCCAATATACTGAATCAACTAGTTGCCTAGCTTTTAGACATCCATGTCCCTAATGGAGAATGGAGATCAAACCACAATAATTTATTAAGTGCCTACTATGTACCAGGTACTTTTCTTTCTTGTGAGCATACAAAGAAAGACACAAATTAGTCTTTTTCATTTAAGTACTAACATTTTATAGGGGGAAATATCATG
This sequence comes from Notamacropus eugenii, assembly GCF_028372415.1. Classification (NCBI taxonomy): domain Eukaryota; kingdom Metazoa; phylum Chordata; class Mammalia; order Diprotodontia; family Macropodidae; genus Notamacropus; species Notamacropus eugenii. The sequence goes on along the minus strand of NC_092872.1, from coordinate 115,779,371 downwards.
TAAACATGTAAGTATAAAGTATTGGGTTTTACTGTTGTAGCTGTTCTGTTAACTAGGTGGCATTATGAGGGGTCCTGGAGTTAGAAAGAAGTGAGCTTAAATCTGGCCTGAAAGACTTATTAGACTATGTGAAACTGGTTAAGTCACTTAAACTTGTTTGCCTCAGTTTTCTCATCTGTGAAATGTGCTGGAGAACCACCAGAGTATCTTTCCAAGAAAACCCCAAACAGATCAGAAAGAGTTGAATTTGACTGAATAACAATACTTCATGAGATTCCTAAGAATTTCAAAGAGAAATCATAGACAGAAAATGCACATTCTTGTCACTCTTAATAGATTAAAAAAGTTTTACTGTGCACAATATTTCCTTCACCTAGTTTTGACTTTTCCTTGCAGTTCTGAGTAACCTTCAACCCACATTTTCCTGTGAACAAGCTTGAAAGTTTTATTCCACATTGTACAGTGAGTTTAGGCTCCTGTCTCTTAGAGAAAAAAAAGACTTGTTAAAATATTGTTTCTGAAGCACCATTTGCATTTCTGTGAACCAGGGATTAGGCGTTGTGTGTAGATTAGGAATAATTTATGTCTAATTAATAATGGATTTTTTTCTATCCTGACTGAGATTTTGCTTTGCATAATATTAGAAGAGCAGAGTGCTCCCTTGTGATAAGAAGAGAAGCATTTCTCAAGAGCAAATAACACTGAGGCATTTAAATCTGTAGCCATCTGTATTTTAACTACATCTGTGCTGAAATATAACATGTGCCAAGTATCTTCTCCAAGATTTCCATATATCTGAAATTGAGATGGGTGGGAAAGGGCCTCTCTTGGTGATTCATTTGTAACAGAGTCAGGTATATCATCTCTGAAGAGCTAAGGTGAGTAATTGCTTACACCATGATTGTTTTGCTTATTGTACAAAGAAAGGGAAGAATTTCTTTCCTTTCTAAAAATTGCACCTATTGCATGGAGTTCAACCCTCCATAATTCTTTACATACTCTTGGTTGGGTGGAAGATCAGCTTGGAAGCAAGGGGTGGGGAGAAAATGGGAGATTAGTTGTCTTTGAGTCATGAGCAGGGATGGCTTGGAATCAAGACAGCAAAAACAATTTTGAACCCAAAGAACATTAATACAGGAAAGAACATAATGTAGTTGAATTTTTAGGTTAGGAAATAAATAACTTCAGTCAATAACTCTGAGGAATGTACTCTCAAATACCTGAGTACCAATAGCTCCTAAAGAATAACAAGGAAAAGCAAAATTCTCCTAACTTGTGTTAATTGTTAGGCCTTCAGACCAATTTATTTTTCAAGGTGTTATTTTCTTCAGCATTTTTTTGGGTCTTCTTTAGCAGGGTGTTTACTTGTTTTTCATGCTTTGCTTGCATGTCACTCATTTCTCTTCCCAGTTTTTCCTTCACCTCTCTAACTTGATTTTCAAAATCCTTTTTGAGCTCTTCCATGGCCTGAGCCCATTGAGTGGGCTGGGATACAGAAGCCTTGATTTCTGTGTCTTTCCCTGATGGTAAGCATTGTTCTTCCTCATCAGAAAGGAAGGGAGGAAATGCCTGTTCACCAAGAAAGTAGCCTTCTATAGTCTTATTTTTTTTCCCTTTTCTAGGCATTTTCCCAGTCAGTGACTTGACTTCTGAGTGTCCTCTCCACCCCCACCTCGCCTCCAGATCCGCCCAGCCAGCACTTGGGCTCTGAGATTCAAATACTGCTTCCCAGCCTCAGGGCTTTGGGCAGGGGCAGGGCTGCTAGTCAGTGTGAGATTAAGTTCAGGTGCTCAGGTGGGGGCAGGGCCACCTCACGGGCTCAGTTCCCTCAGGGGGTTTATGCAGAGACCTTCAACAATGGATCCAGGCTCCTGCCTGCTTGGGGAGCCCTGGTCTGCTCCTGCCTCCACTGCTGCCTCCCGAGGGGGCCTGAGTTATGGGGGCACCCCACTCCCTTCTCACCCGCCAAAGAGATCCTCTCACTGACCCCTGTCACTTGTGGGTGGAGGGACCCGCGTGGATGCTGGAGATTCCGTCCCTGAAGCCTGCTTGAATCCGCTCCTTTCTGCTCCATCACACGCTGCTGAGGCAGGATTGAGCTCTGCTCCGGGTCCGGGGTGCGAGGGACCTTTTTCGAGAGGTTTTCAGGCTCTCTGGACCAGAAATCTCCTCTGCTCCATTGTTCTGTGGCTTCTGCTGCTCCAGAATTCGCCGGTGGTTCTTTTTTTACAGATATTTTATGGGCAGTGGGTTCGGAGGTAGCGTATGTGCGTTTTTCTACTCTGCCATCTTGGCTCCGCCCCCCTTCAGACCAATTTAAAAAGAAAGTCAAGTGGGGAGAGAAAAGAAGCAAAACAGACATGGTGGTACCAAATCATAGTTTATTTTTTGTCCTTTGGATTTTCAAATGCCTTTCCTTTTGCACATGTGGTAATGCCATATTGAAATTCCTTCCATGTCACATTTTATTTGGGTTTGTAATTTGTAATCTATTACCATATTGGCTAGTTTTACAAGATTCCCAACAAACAAACTTAATTGATTCCCAAAGTCCAAATTGATATAGCCAAAATATTATATTTAAAAAAAAATAAACTCAATTAAACATTTATTAAGCAGCCATTATATGCCAGGCACTGTGATTGTTACGGGCAAAAAGAGAGACAAAAATGAGATACAGTTCCTTGAAGTATTTAAACTGAAATGGACAATACAATGAAAGAAATATCTACCAGGGACTGTTGTACAGGGTAGGAGCGTGGGGTTTTTCTCAATGTTTTTTTCTTCTACTTTTATATTTATTTTCCCCTTAAAAGGCAAGAAAGTTATTACCTTTGAGACTATTATTCCAAGGAGCTAAGGCTCAAGAAATTTAACTAGCTTCTAGTGCCCCCCCTGCAAAAAAAGAAATCAGTGCCCTTCAGACTTAATAGGTATCTCACCTCTATGAGAGTTACCATACCTTGCTAATTAAACTGTCTTGAAACAGTACTGCATGAAAACAAAAGCTAACATTTGCACAGTGTCTACTCTGTGCCAAGCACTGTGCTAAGTACTTTAGAATTTTTATAATTATTATCTCATTTGATCCTCACAACACTGGGAGGTAGAGGTGCTACCAATTTGAATAAATGAATTCCTTAGTTACCTACTCTGTGTGTTCATTGTCGACCTGGTATTCGGTGGGAAAAGAGTCAAACCTTGGATATATAAAGCTTGAGATTCTACTACCTTCATTAATAAAACAGCAATCAGTAGTTAGTTTAAACCAAAAAATTATGCTCCCCAGGAGACTAATAATACTTAAGTGGACACATGTATATAATTCTAAACCAATACCTCTTCTTTTTGAGAACACAGTAACTAAATGTCTGACCCTGTTCCCATTCCTGGCAGGAATTGTCTCCCTTGGAGAACAGTAGGTGCAGAAGAGGCTAGACATCTTTATTCTGTCTCTCTTCAAGGGATACAACGACACTCCCATGTTACATGTGGGAAAACAGTGTGTTTAATATTACTGCTGCTGCTGCTGCTGTTGCTGCTGCTGCTGCTGCTGCTGCTGCTGCTGCTACTACTACTACTACTACTACTACTACTACTACTACTACTACTACTACTACTACTACTACAGGAAATGTCTACCTGGTTCCAACTATATGGAACAATATACACACCTTTAAGTGTTTTCTCCTTTAGCCATGAGATCCTTCAAAGCCAGGATTAACTTTCTTTTTATTAATTAGTGAAGAACCTAACACATAGTAGGTTCTTTAAAATATTAATTGTATTTAATAGGTCATACTTCAGAGTATTGCAAACTCAGATTTAGGAGTCACTCTACTCACTTTTTTATAGTAGTATCTATGTCCAAGATAGTTTATATGCATTATTGACATAAATTCTTACAGTGAGTTAGATGATTTGGGTCTGTAAACTAGCTCCTACTAGTAACTAATGTTTTGCCTATTTATACAGATACTGGTTTGGGACTTTTGACTGACCAGGGTAAAGACCCATTGAATCAGTTAATCAGTTCTCATGAGCTCAGTGCAAGCCATAACACAATGCATTAAATAGTTCCTCTGTGTTTTACACAGAATTGTTCACAGCATGTAGTAACCAGGACCCGGAGAAAGGAAAACACCAAAAACAACAACCACAAAATAAAACAAAAACAAACTCATAAATCTTATAGCTTCCCTTATTGGGACCATAACTGAGAGAGAATTTTGGAAAATTCATGTGCATTTCTATGAAGGTTGTTGGTGCTATCACCCAGGAACGTGTCAAGCAACTTTGAATTGCTTAGAGGATTTCTGACTGTATGAGTTCACATGAGACAGTCCCCTTGAAAGAGCAGCACATATAAATATTCAGTGATTGTTCTTTTGTTTCATTGAATTAGATATATTAGAAATAGAAAGTGTCACTTGCTTACACTGCAGGGTTGTTTCCTCTGGTTTATTCCTGAATGCTTAGTCTCAGCTCTATTTTAAATTATTCAAGTAATAGGGTCTTTCTCTAGCCTCCCAGGAGTTCCACAGTATGACGATAACAGTGTCTAAGTAAATGCTTATGTATTCAGACAAATTTTGCTCATCCCTTAATATTCTGCTCCCCATCCCCTCTGAGTCATCCTATATCTATTATCTTTCTTTTAAAGGTTCATGTGGTAGATATCTTGGTCAATAAAAGTCCTTTATAAACAAACTTAAGGCTTCTAGGTAGTGCACTGCATAGCGGGCTAAAGCTGGAGTCAAGAAGACTGGAATTCAAAACCTGCCTCAGGTACTTACTGGTTGTGTCACCCTGGACAAATCATTTAATTCTGTTAAATGGGTAAACAGACAAACCACTCCAGTATCTTTGCCAAGAAAACCTCAAATGGGTCAATGAAGAATTGGACACAACTGAAATGATGAAATAACAATAAGGGAATATCATTCAGATATGCACAATGACTACAGTGAGGTAAATGGATACAGCACTAAGGTTAACAGACTACACATGAAATATTGACCAGTGGTGGCTCTAGGTAATACAACTAAACCTTAATTCCTTCCTTTCTGTTGTGGAACCATAAATCACAAGTATAACTGACCGAATGGCCAGAAATTATTTATATGCCAGACAGCTAAGAAACTTTATCTAGCTATTATTTCTCAGTAGTTTCAGGAAATAACTGCAGTACCATAACTAATCTGGGAGTTTAAATAAATTATTCTTGGTTCAGTAACCAAGGAATGAATTCATAAAACATAATTAAGACCAGAGAATATTTGTATATCTTTACATAGGTAACTTGTTGATATATGAATTTCTCTCTTCATGGGATTTAGTTTGCCACATTTGTAGTCTTGCGTTAGCATTTTCCCCAAATCCAGAATATCCTTATCCTCAACCCAGGGCACTCTGTTACTTGGTATATGTTTAGGGAATAGAAACTAATTTTAGTATTATCCTAGGCTAAACATAATTAAAAAGCTAAGTGTGCTACTGGAAAACATCAGCTGCTGTTTTTCTACACCATCACTCACTTCTATTAAGACAGATAATTGAGTGCTGATTGCATTTGTTATTTATAAGTATAGACACCCATCCCTTTGCCTAACAGTAAAACTAATCACAGGCTTTTAGCATTAAGATGGACTGTAGGATTCATCTAGTCTTACCACTTCATCTTTGGTTTTTCCTTTTCCTCTATTCTCTACATCTAATCTGTCACCTCATCTTATTGTATATATAAAAAGAAACAATAACATGTTAATAGATTTAATAATTCCTCTCTATTCCAAGTTCAGGGATGAAGTCATGATTTCCTTAATTTCACTTAATTTCCTAGCTGATCACAGCGTCTTCACTGTCTCCTCTTCTCACTCCATCCTGCATATGGTTTCTTACTACATATTTCCAAAATACGATGTTTATCACGTTCCCTGTTTGCTCAATTCGATTCAGCAAACAGCTAAGCACCTAGGCCTTGGGAATGCACATAAACTTTCCCTAAAAATTAACTGATTCACCCAAATCTATGAACTTCTGGATGTACACTCACTGCAACAAAAGCAAATTGACAATTTATTTCTAACTTAAGTTGTTAGAAAGTTGCCAGGGTACCAAGAGATTAAGTGGTTTTACCGTGATATGAGGTAGTATGTGTCATAGGCAAGATTAGAACTCAGGTATTTCTGACTGTAAGACTGATTGATGACATGATGCCTCTCAGTGGACTTGGAAGACTGATAAGTGGATACAATGAATATTATACAAAATAGATGGCAGTAAGGTAAAAGAAAATACATTTTCAATGTATAGAAAATTGTACAGAAGGGTAATCAATTTTCAACTTAAAGATATTTGGGAAGGATTCATGGAAAAGATGGTAGCAGAGTTAGATTTTAATGGAAAAAAAGATTTCAGTAGGAAGAGATGAAGCTTAAAGAAATTCCCAGTATGGTACATGGTTTTTTATTCATTTATCTTTTCATTTGTTTATTTATTTATCTATTCATTTGTTTGTTTATTCGTTTGTTCATTCATATTTTATAAGATTTTAAGTTCTCAATTTTGCCCCCTAGCTTCCATCCCCCTTCCTAAGACAACCTGTAATCGGATATAGGCTATCTATGTACAATCATATTAAACATATTGTCACATTAGACCAGTTATAAAGAATAATCAGAATCAAAGGGGAAAACCACAAGTAAAGGAACAAACAAAAAAAGGGAGAGAAAATAGTATGCTTTGATTTGCATTCAGACTCCATAGTTCTTCCTCTGGATGTGGACAGTAGTTTTTTTTTTTTTTCAGTCTTTTGGAATTGGCCCAGATCATGGCATTGCTGAGAAGAACTAAATCTACCAAAACTGGTCATCATACAATGTTGCTCTTACTATGCACAATGTTCTCCTGGTTCTGCTCAATTCACTCAGCATCAGTTCATGGAAATCTTTCCAGGTTTTTCTGAAATCCACCTACTCATCATTTCTTAAGGAACAATAATATTCCACTGCATTCTTATACAGCAGCGTCTTCAGTCATTCACCAATTGATGGGCATACGCTCAATTTCTAAGCTGTGACTATCACATAAAGAACTGATAAAAATATTTTTGTACCTATGGGTCCTTGTTACTAGTTAAAGTTATGCACAGTTTTATAGCCCTTTGGGCATAGTTCCAAATTGCTCTACAGAATGGCTGGATCAGTTCACAACCTCACCAACAATGCATTAGTGCTTCAATTTCCCATATCTCCAACATTTATAAATTTCCTCTTTTGTCATATTAGCTAATCTTGTTGATGTGATGTGGTACCTCACACTATTTTTAATTTACATTTCTCTAATCAATAGTGATTTAGAGCATTTTTTCTCATGACTACAGATAGCTTTAATTTCTTCATCTAAAAATTGTCTGTTCATATCCTTTGACCATTAATCAATTTGGAAATTACTTATATTCTTATAAATTTTACTCAGTTCTCTACATTTTAGAAATGAGGATTTTATCAGAGACACCTGTTTCCCAGCTTTCTGCTTTCCTTCTAATCATGATCAGATTGACTTTGTGCAAAACCTTTTTAGTTTAACATAATCAAAAATATTTTTGATTTTTTGCAATTTAATGTTCTCTCTCACTTGTTTGTTCATAAATTCTTCCATTCTCCATTATCTGACAGGTAAACTATTCCTTGTTCTTCTAATTTGCTTATAGTAGCACATTTTATGTTTAAATAATGTATGTATTTTGACCCTATCTTGTTATACAGTGTATGATGTTGGTCTAGGTCTAATTTCTGCCATACTTTTTTGAGTTTACTCAGTTACTTTTGTCAAATAGTGAGTTCTTATCTCAGAAGTTGAAGTCTCTGGATTTAACAAAAAGTAACTTACAATGGTAATTGACTACTATGTCTTGTGTACCTACCTAACCTATTTCACTGATCCACCACATCAAAACTAAGTGGTTTTGATCATTACTGCTTTATAATACAGTTTAAGATCTGGTATGTCTACGCCACCTTCCCATGTATTTCCTTTCACTAATTCCCTTGATATTCTGAGCCTTTTGTTCTTCTAGAAGAATTTTATTCTTTCTTCTAGCTCTATAAAATATTTTTTGGTAGTTTGATTGTTATGTCACTGAATAAGTAAACTAATGTAGGTAGAATTTCCATTTTCATTATCTTAGCTTGACGTATCCATGAGCAATTGATAAATTTCCAATTATTTAGATCTGAGTTTATTTGTGTAAAAAGTATTTTGCAATTGTGTTCATATAGTTCCTAGGTTTTTCTTGGCAGATGGAATCCCCAATATTTTATGTTGTCTACAATAACTTTAAGTAGAATTTCTTTCTCTTTCTCTTGCTTTTGGACTTTCTTAGCAATTTATGAAAATGCTGATGATTTATGTAGATTTATTTTATATCCTACAACTCTATTAAAGTCGTTAGTTATTAAAAGTAGTTTTTAGTTAATTCTGTGGCATTCTCTAAGTATACAGTTATATCATCTGCAAAGAGTGATAGCTTTGTTTCCTCTTTGCCTATTCTAATTTCTTCAGTTTCTTTCCTCTTATTGCTTAAGTTAACATTTCTAGTACAATACTGAATAACAGTTGTGATAACGAACATTCTTGTTTCACCCATGATCTTACTGAAAATGCTTCTAGTTTATACCCATTATGTATAATATTTGCTGATGGTTTTAGATAGATGCTACTTATCATTTTAAGGAAGATACCATTTCTTCCTATGCTCTCTAGTATTTTTTAATAGAAATGGCTGTTGCATTTTGTCAAAAGCTTTTTCTTCATCTACTGAGATTTCTGTTACTTTTGTTATTGACATGGTCAATTATGCTGATAGTTTTCCTAATTTTGAACCAGAACTGGTATGAATCTGTAAAAGCAAAGCACCCCAACACACACAGGAGGGCCTGCTATCACAGGTTCTTGGATCTGTTTTCCTAAGAGGAAAGGCAAATTTTGAGGGGTCAACACTCACTTTAATCAAGCACACATATCATTCACTTAGTTCAGCAGGAAAAAACAGCACCGTGAACTTAAGAGAAAATACATAGAAATCAAAGTAAACAGACATGCTTCTAAACATGTGACATATGCAATACATACATCACAGATCAACAGACAGATCCAACATAATTATCAGAGAGGGAAGCACCAACATATGGATTTTCAGAGCCAGGGGGCAGCTTAGCAGCTTCCCAGAGTCTCATATGGCACACAAAGCTCCTTCCAAAAGCTAAGCCTTGAAAGTAAAATTGCATTTCAGAGTCTTTATACACTTTGTTCAGAGTGAGAGGGCATTACAGTCGTAGGGAACCAATGCCTCATTAACAAAAGCTGTAGACCTTCCTACTAATCTTTCCAGGCACACGATTAGGTATGGAAGATATTTAATCACATTATTCAATCAGATGGCCCTTGATTATTCTAAAACAAAAACAGCAAAAGATTCTACCTTTTTTGCCATTGCAGAATTCCACCTGAATGTAGTGTATTATCGTCATGATAAGTTTCTGTAATCTCCTTGCTAATATTTCATTTAAAATGTTTGCATCTATATTAATGAAGGAAATTTGTCAATAATTTTCTTTCTCTCTTTTGGCCCTTCTTAGTTATCAACACCACATGTGTATCATAAAAAATTTTTTTGGCAGGACTCTTATTTACCTGTTTGCCCAAATAGTTTATATGGTATTGGGATTAATTGTTCTTTAGATTTTGGTAGAAATCATTTATAAATCAATCTGGGCCTGGAGATTTTTCTTAGGGAGATCATTGATGGCTTGGCTCAATTTTGTTTTCTGGAATGGGTATTTTATTTCCTGTTCTATTTTCCTAGGCAATTTATATTTTTGTAAAGTATTCACTGATTTCACCAAGATTGTCAGATTTATAGCCATACAGTTGGGCAAAATATCTTTGAATTGCTGTTTAATTTCCTCCTCGTTGGTAGTGAATTCACCTTTTTCATTTTTGATACTAATAATTTGGTTTTCGTCTTTCTTTTTTAAATCAAATTAACCAAAGGCTCATCTATTATATTAATTTTTTTCTCAAATAAAACCAGGTCTTATTTAATAGTTTTCTCAAATTAAATGTTATTAATCTCTCCTTTGATTTTCAGAATTTCTAATTTAATGTTTCATTGGGAGTATTAAGTTTTTTTTTCTAGCTTTCTAGTTGCATACCCAATTCTTCAATCTCCTCTTTCTCTGTTTTATTCATGTAAGTATTTATAGATATATTTCCTCTAAAAACACATTCACTGCTTCTCATTTTGGTATACTGTCTCATTATTGTCATTTGCTTGGATGAAGTTATTGATTGTTTCTATGATTTGTTGTTTGACCCATTCATTCTTTAATATTTGATTATTTAGTTTCCAATTACTTTTTAGTTTATCTTTCCATAACCATTTATTACATGTGATATTTATTGCATCATTGTCTGGAAAGGATACGTTTAATATTTTTTCCTTTCTGCACCGGAGTGTGGGGTGTTTGTGTCTTAGTTCATAGTCATTTTATTTTGTGTAGGTGCCATGTACTGTTGCGAATAAGATTTATTCCTTTTTATCCCCATTGTGTTTTCTCCAGAGGTCTATCTTATCTATCTTTTGTAAAATTCTGTTCACCTCCTTACCTTCTTTCCTGTTTATTTTGTGGTTTGATTTATCTAGTTAGCAGACAGGGAGGTTGCAGCACCCCATTAGTACAGTCTTGTTGTTTATTTTTTCCTGTAATTCCTTCAAATTCTCCACTAAGAATATGAATGCTATACCACTTGGTGCACATATATTTAGTATTGAGATTATTTCATTGTCTATGGTACCTTTTAGCAAGATATAGCTGTTGGTTGTTGTTGTTGTTGTTGTTGTTGTTGTTGTTTTTGCCTTTCCTTTGCCTGAGATCAGGAATTCTACCCCTCCATTTTTTAAAAATTTCAGCTAAAGCTTCATATTTCCAACTCCACCCCTTTACCTTACTCCATATGTATTCCTCTGCCTCAAATTCATTTCTTGTAAACATTGTGGGAGTATAGTTTTTAATTCACCCTACTCTCTGCTTCCATTTTATGTTAGAATTCATCCCATTCACATTCATTGGTATGAAACTAACTGTGTATTTCTCTCTATTCTATTCTCCTCCATTGTGCTTTTCTCTCTCTTTTCTTCCTTTCTGTACTCACTAGTGTTTTACTTTTGACTGCTGCCTCCCTCACTCTGCTTTTTTTTCTTTTCCTATTTGCCTACTATTTCTTCCTTCCCTTGTTTTCTTCTTTTCTTTTCCCTCTCCCCTTCTTCCTCTAGAGTAAGTTAGATTTCTATTACCAATTGAATGTGTTTGTTTCCTTTTTGAGTCAAATCAAGTGAGAGTAATCTTCAAACAATGCTTACCTTCCTTCTTTCTTTCCCTCTAGTGTAAGAATTTTTGTATCTCTTCATGTGATGGAATTTACCTCTTTCTTACTTCTCTTTTCCTCTTCTCCCAGTAAAACCCCCTTTTTTTCTCACCTCTTGTTAGTTTTCTTATCATCACTTCAAAGTCAATTTATACCGACACCCTCAGTCTATGCATGCCCTTTCTAAATGTCTCAGTTGATATAGTTTTCAGGAGTTACAAGTTTCCTCTTACCATGTAGGGATATAAGCATTTTAACCTTATTGAACATCATGTTTTCTTTTCTTTCCTCTGTACCTTTTTATGTCTCTCATGACTCTTTTATTTGAAGGTTTTTTTTTTCTCTTCAGCTCTGTTTTATTTTTTCCATCAAGAAAGATTGGAAGTCCCCTATTTCACTGAATGCCCATCTCCTACTTGAAAGATTATGGTCAGTTTTGCTATGCAGCTGATTCTTGGTTGCCATCCAAGTTCCTTTGCCTTCATATGCTAAGCCCTTTGATCCTTTAGTGTAGAAGCTCCTATTTCCTGTGTAATCCTGAATGTGTATCCAAGATACATAGATATAGATAGATATCAATATCTATTAATATCTTCATTCTGCCAGACTTCCATTTGTTTAGTCCCTGGGGCATCAGCTTCACTGTGTATGACAGGAGTAGATCTGAAGGCCACAGAAAACGTCAGAGAAGCCATTCATTACAGAGGTTTCAGTGGGATTGGAGAAACGAGCCCAAGTCTAACTTGAATGTGCTAAACATCCTTTGTATTTTATCGCCTTTGAAGAAAAAGAAATAAATTTTGATATCTTTTTCTTCTACATCATCTCCATTTCCCAACATCAGCCTTCCTCTCCTCCTTGATAGCCATCCCTGAAACCATGTAAGAAAGAGACTTACTAACACATCGAAAAAGTCAGACATAGGCAGAGATCCACACCCACAAAGTGCTGATGTGGAGGCACTTTCCAGGTTTTATTCTGTTTTCACAGTATTGAGATTGAATTGCCTTGTTTTCAACATTGTTGTAGCAATTGTACATGCCATTTTACTTCACTTTGCTTAGCTCAGATGGGGCAGCTAGGTGGTGCAGTGGATAGAGCAGCAGTGCAGGAATCAGGAGGATCTGAGTTCAAATCTCACCTCAGACACTTGACACTCTCTAGCTGTGTGACTTTGATCAATTCACTTAACCCCAATTGCCTCATCCTGGGTCATCTTCAGTCATCCTGATGAATATCTAGTCACTGGATTCAGATGGCTCTGAAGGAGAACTCAGGCTGGTGACCTGCACAGCCCTCCCTCACTCAAAACAAAGTCAAATGTAAGTCATGTCAATATTTCTCTGATGGCATGGCCTTCTTCAGCAATGGAGAATGAACATACACACATCTATCTATATCTTTACATATACATATGTGTATGTATATGTATATATGTATGTGTGTATATAGATATAGATATAGATATTATTGGATGCTTGCAGTATTTTCTCCTTGACTTGATAATTTTGGAATTTTGCTAAAATAATCCTTGGGGTCTTCATTTGGGGATTAGTAGATTCTTTCAATGACTATTCTAGGGTATCTGATATGTTTTCCTTTGTAATTTATTTAGAAATGTTTTCCAGGTTCTTTCTTTGATCAAAGCTTTCAAGTCTTCGTAGAATTCTTAAATTATTTCTCCTGCATGTGTTTTTCAGTTCAGTTGTTTTCCCAATGAAGCATTTTAAATTTTCTTCTATTTTTTCATTCTTTTGATTTTGTTTGACTGATTCTTGATGTCTCGTAGAGTCATTCACTTTCACTTGCCTAATTCTAATTTTTAAGGAATTGTCCTCTTTAGTTATATCTCCTTTTCCATTTGGCCAATTCCACTTTTTGAGGAATTCTTTTCTTCAGTAAATTTTTGTGCTTCGGAGGCGGAGCCAAGATGGCGGAGTGAAAGCAACAACTCACCTAAGCTCCTGGAAAAACTCCTTTGGATATCTCTGGGGGGAGAGTCTGACCAGACTTTGGAGGTGTAGAATCCAGTGGGAGACGGACTTTGACAGATTCGGAGCCCAGGCTGGACTGGAAGGTCCACGGGAGGGATCTGTTCCACGGGGGTAAGACCCCAGCGCACCACGCAGCGCAGTCGGCGTGGCAGGGCGGAGGCGACCCGAGGGGCCCGAGAGTGGCGGGCGAGACCAGCAGAGCAGGAGATAAGCCAGTCCGAGCCAACGATATCAGCGCAACAGCCTCTGAAATCTTCAGCCTAAAGACGGGACTTCAGTGGGTCACTACTTGAACATCCAGGAGCTGGGATGCCAGAGTGATCAGTAAGTGCTCTCCCCTCCCCCCGGATGACCGTGAGGGAACCATAAAATTCTTCCCCAGATTAATCCTGGATCAGTGGGAACAGCAGAAGGGGGCGGGTGGTCTCATAACACCAGAGGCTGGAGAGGTGGCAAAGGGGGATTCTTCCCACCGTGGTGGAGGCTATCTGGAGGGACAGACGACCCAGGGCAGAGAAAATTCGCACTGAGACCCAAGCAAGCCTCAGAGCCGGGAGACGAGCCCAAGGAGGGGCGGGAACACGCATTAACCTCTAGGCGTGCCCCAGACCTCCAGGGGAAAGGGAAGACAATAGGGAAGCTGGGATCACCATCCCCCCCGGACCTTGCCTTTGCCTCAGGCCAGCTGAGGAGATAGCCTGAGACCAGACCACACCTCCCACACACCTATCAAGCTAACCCCAGGGTTGATCTGGGAAACAACAACAACAACAACAACAACAACAACAAAAGCCTGTTTTTAGCCTAGACAAACATCAACTCAAATTAAAAGATCTGTATCTTCTGACTGAAAGAACCAAAAGCTACAACACTCAGCCAACATCATGAATCGGAAAAAGCAGACGAAAAGTGAAAAAACCATAGAATCTTTCTATGGGGATAAGGACCAAAACACAAACACCAAAGAGGTCAGAGCTGAGACTGTACTTCCATCTGAAACCTCAGATGGGACTATGAATTTCTCGCAAGCACAACTAGATTACCTGGAACGTCTGAAGAAGGATATAAAAGAAAAACTGGCCAATGATTTTAAAACTATAAAAAAAGAATTCACTGATGAGAACATCAATCTGAAAAAGAAAATTGAAGAAATGGAAAAGGAAGTACAAAAATTAACTGGAGAGAATAATTCCCTAAAAGAAAGAGTTAATGAAACGGAAAAGGAAACTCAAAACCTAATAGGGAAAATTGATCAGATGGAAAAGGAAACCCAAAACCTAACTGGGAAAATTGGTCGAATGGAAAAAGAAGTACAAAAATTAAATGGAGAAAATAGCTCCTTAAAGGGAAAAATTGGCCAGATGGAAAAGGAGATGCGAAAGCTAACTGAAGAAAACAATACGATCAAGATTAGAATTGGGCAAGTAGAAACTAATGACTCAATGAGGCAACAAGAATCAGTCAAACAAAATCTAAAGAATGAAAAGATAGAAGAAAATCTAAAATATTTAATTGGAAAAACAACTGACCTGGAAAATAGATCCAGGAGAGAAAATCTAAGAATTATTGGCCTGCCAGAAACCCATGATGAAGAAAAGAATCTGGACAATATCTTCCAGGAAATCATCAAGGAAAACTGCCCAGAAGTACTAGACTCAGAGGGCAAAATAGTCATCGAAAGAATCCACCGTTCCCCACCGGAAAGGGATCCCAAACTCAAAACCCCAAGAAATATAGTTGCCAAATTCCAGAGCTATCAAGTGAAGGAGAAAATACTACAAGCAGCCAGAAAGAAACAATTCAAATATCAAGGTCACGCAGTCAGGATCACACAGGACCTTGCAGCTTCTACATTAAAAGATCGAAAGAATTGGAACCCAATATTCCGTAAGGCAAAGGAGTTGGGACTCCAACCAAGGATCAACTACCGAGCAGAGTTCAGCATAACATTTCAGGCAAGGAGAAAGTCATTCAAAGAAATAAGGGATTTCCAGAGCTTCCTGACAAAAACACCAGAACTCAATAGACAATTTGATCTTCAAATGCAGGTCTCCAGAGAATCATAAAAAGGTAAACAGAGGGGAAAAAACAAAAACAAAAACTTGCTACTCAATTAGGGCAAACTGTTTACCTCCCTATAAGGGAAGATGATACCTGTTAATCTTGAGAACTGTGCAGCTATTATGATAAAAGGGATATATGTAGAGGGAACGGGCATAAAGTTAATGATGTCATGTCAAAAATATGATTTAAGTATGAGAAGGGAATGTAATAGGAGGTGTGGAAAGAGGGAAGCAGAAAATGGCAAATTATATCACAGGAAGAAGTACAAACTATAGTAGAGGGAAGGAGGGGAGGGAGATGAGCATTGTTTGAGAGGTACTCTCATCTGATTTGTTCAAAGGAGGGAACAATAATCTTAAGCAGATAATCCTAACTAGCTCTATAGGTAGTAGGAGGGGAAGGGGGAAGAAAGGGGAGGGTGGCTAAAAGGGAGGAAAGAAGCAATAAGAGTAAAGGGAACTAAAAGGGAGGGGGGTCAAAAGAAGGAGGGGAAGGGTGCAGGAGGAGGGGGAGAAAAGTGAATACTATTGAGGAGGGGAAGGGAGACGGGAGAGCTAAAAGCACAAATGGTGGGAAAGAGGTTGGAGGGAAATACACAGATTGTAATCATAACTGTGAATGTGAATGGGATGAACTCTCCCATAAAACGGAGACGGATAGCAGAATGGATTAAAAGCCATAATCTAACAATATGCTGCTTACAAGAAACACATTTGAAACGGGGGGATACACATAGGATAAAGGTCAAAGGATGGAGCAGAATATATTGTGCCTCAGCTCATGTAAGAAAGGCAGGAGTAGCAATCCTAATCTCAGACAAAGCAAAAGCAGAAATAGATGTAATCAAAAGGGATAAGGATGGAAACTATATCCTACTAAAAGGCACCACAGACAATGAAGCAATATCATTACTAAACATGTATGCTCCAAGTGGTATAGCATCCAGATTCTTAGAGGAGAGGTTGGGGGAGTTGAAGGAAGAAATTGATAGCAAAACTATACTAGTGGGGGACCTCAACCTCCCCCTCTCTGAACTAGATAAATCCAACCTCAAAATAAACAAGAAAGAGCTTAAGGAGGTAAATAAAACTCTGGATAAGGTAGATATGATAGATCTTTGGAGAAAATTAAATGGGAATAGAAAGGAATATACCTTTTTCTCAGCGGTACATGGAACATTTACAAAAATTGACCATGTACTAGGACATAAAAATCTCACAATCCAGTGCAGAAAAGTAGAGATAATCAATGCATCCTTTTCAGATCATAATGCATTAAAAATTACATGTAATAAAAGGCCATGGAAAGAGAAACCAAAAATCAATTGGAAACTAAATAATCTAATTCTAAAGAAGGATTGGGTTAAAGAAGAAATCATAGAAACAATCAACAACTTCATTCAAGAGAATGACAATAGTGAGACAACATACCAAAACTTATGGGACACTGCAAAAGCAGTTATTAGGGGAAGTTTAATATCTCTGAATGCTTACATAAATAAAATAGAGAAAGAGGAGAACAATGACTTAGGCTTGCAGTTGAAAAAGCTAGAAAAAGAACAAATTGAAAATCCCCAAGTAAATATCAAATTAGAAATACTGAAAACCAAAGGAGAGATTAATAAAATTGAAATAAAGAAAACTATTGAATTAATAAATAAAACCAATAGTTGGTTTTATGAAAAAACTAATAAAATTGATAAACCTGTGGTTAATCTGATCAAAAAAAAGAAAGAAGAAAACCAAATTACTAACATTAAAAATGAAAGGGGTGAACTCACCTCCAATGAGGAGGAAATTAAAACAATAATTAGAAACTACTTTGCCCAACTTTATGCCCAAGAATTCGAAAATCTAAATGAGATGGATGAATATTTTAAAAAGTACAAATTGCCCAGATTAACAGAAGAGGAAGTTGAATACTTAAACAACCCCATCTCAGAAAAAGAAATTGAACAAGCCATCAATGAACTCCCTAGGAAAAAATCTCCAGGGCCAGATGGATTCACAAGTGAATTCTATCAAACATTTAAAGAACAGTTAATTCCAATACTACATACACTATTCTTGAAAATTGGGGAAGAAGGAGTCCTCCCAAATTCTTTCTATGATACAAATATGGTTTTGATACCCAAACCAGGAAGAGACAAAGCAGAGAAAGAAAATTATAGACCAATTTCCCTAATGAATATAGATGCAAAAATTTTAAATAAGATTTTAGCAAAACGAATACAGCATCTTATCACGAGATTAATACATTATGATCAGGTAGGATTCATACCAGGACTACAGGGCTGGTTCAATATTAGGAAAACTATTAGCATTATCGATCACATCAACAACAATGCTAACAAAAACCACATGATTATCTCAATAGATGCAGAAAAAGCTTTTGACAAAATACAACATCCATTCCTACTAAAAACATTGGAGAACGTAGGAATAAAGGGAACTTTCCATAAAATAATAAGCAGTATCTATCTAAAACCTTCAGCAAGCATTATATGCAATGGGGATAAGCTAGATGCATTCCCAATAAGATCAGGGGTGAAACAAGGTTGTCCATTATCACCACTATTATTCAATATGGTACTAGAAATGATAGCTGTAGCAATTAGACAAGATAAAGATATTCAAGGAATTAGAATAGCCAAAGAAGAAACTAAGTTATCACTCTTTGCAGATGATATGATGATTTACCTAGAGAATCCCAGAGATTCAAGTAAAAAATTACTTGAATTAATAAACAACTTTGGCAAAGTTGCAGGGTACAAAATAAACCCACACAAATCTTCTGCATTCCTATATATTAGCAACAAAGTTCAACAGCAAGAGATAGAAAGAGAAATCCCATTTAAAGTTAGGGTAGACAGTATAAAATACTTAGGAGTCTACCTGCCAAAACAAACCCAGGGACTATATGAACACAATTACAAGACACTTTTTGCACAAATAAAGTCAGATTTAAGTAAGTGGAAAAACATTAGTTGCTCATGGGTAGGCCGGGCTAATATAATAAAAATGACAATTCTACCCAAATTAATATACTTATTTAGTGCCATACCAATTAAACTATCAGACAATTACTTTCTAGAGCTGGTTAAAATAATATCAAAATTCATTTGGAAAAACAAAAGGTCCAGAATATCAAAGGGACTAATGAAAAGAAATGCTTGGGAAGGTGGCCTAGCGCTACCAGACCTTAAACTGTACTATAAAGCAGCAATTATCAAAACCACTTGGTATTGGCTAAGAAACAGAGAGGTAGACAAGTGGAATAGACTTGGCACTCAAGATGCAGTAGGCAAGGAATATAGCAACCTTCTGTTTGATAAACCCAAGGACCCCAGCTTCTGGAATAAGAACTCATTGTTTGATAAAAATTGCTGGGAAAACTGGATAACAGTGTGGCGGAAATTAGGCACAGAGCCATACCTGACACCGTACACAAGAATAAAGTCCAAATGGGTACATGATTTAGGTATAAAGATTGATACCATGAATAAACTGGAGAAGCAAGGAATAGTGTATTTATCAGATCTATGGAGAAGGGAAGAATTCTTTACTAAAGGAGAGATAGAATGCATTATGAAATGCAAAATGGATAACTTTGATTACGTTAAACTGAGAAGTTTTTGCACAACTAAACCCAATGCAAGCAAAATCCGGAGGGATGTAGTAAATTGGGAAAAAATTTTTACAGCTAAGCTCAGGGATAAAGGCCTCATTTCTAGAATATATAGAGAACTGACCCAAATGTATAATCATACAAGTCATTCCCCAATTGATAAATGGTCAAAGGATATGAACAGGCAATTTTCAGAGGAAGAAATTAAAGCTATCTATAATCATATGAAAAAATGCTCTAAATCACTATTGGTTAGAGAGATGCAAATCAAAACAACTCTGAGGTACCACATCACACCTATAAGATTGGCAAACATGACAGAACAAGAAAATGATAAATGCTGGAGAGGATGTGGGAGAGTTGGAACACTAATTCATTGTTGGTGGAGCTGTGAGCGCATCCAACCATTCTGGAGAGCAATTTGGAACTATGCCCAAAGGGCTACAAAAATGTGCATACCCTTTGACCCAGCAATATCGCTACTAGGACTATATCCCCAAGAGATCATGAAAATGGGAAAGGGTCCCACATGTACAAAAATATGTAGTTGCCAAAAACTGGAAGTCAGGGGGATGTCCATCAATTGGGGAATGGCTGAATAAATTATGGTATATGAATGTAATGGAGTCCTATTGTGCCATAAGAAATGATGAACAAGAAGACTTCAGAGAGGCCTGGAAGGACTTATATGACCTGATGCTGAGTGAAAGGAGCAGAACCAGGAGAACTTTATGCACAGCAACAACCACAGTGTGTGAGAGTTTTTTCTGGTAGACTTAGATTTTTGTAATAACACAAGAACTTCTGAAAAAAAAAAAATCCCAATAGTGGACCTCAAGGCAAAATGCCTTCCACACTCAGAGAGAGAAATATGGAAGTCACTCACATAATGTAGCAGATCATGTTGGTGTATGTGTATCTGTTTGTGTATCATGTTCTGATTTGTTATAAGGATTCTTTCATTTATCTTAGTCTGACTACATAGCATGACTATAGTGAAAATATACTCAATAGGAAAGTATATGTAGAATCTATACAGAATTGTATGCAGTCGTGGGGAGGGAGGGAGGTAGTGGGGGGTGGGTGGGGAGGGATAAAATCGCAATTGTATGGCAGTGATTGTTAAACATTAAAAAAAAAAATTTTTGTGCTTCCTTTTTAATGTTGTTGACTCTATTGCTTTTTCCCCATTTTTTTCTTCTACCTCTCTTATTCAACTTTAAAAATACTTCTTGAGCTCTTCCAAGAAGGCTTTTTCAAATTGAAACCAAATCATATTCCCCTTTGAGGTTTTGGGTGTAAGTATATTGACAATATCCTCTCCAGATTTTATGTTTTGTTCTTCCTTGGCCTGATAGAAATAGTCTATGGTCAGTGTTCATTTTTTGCTTTTTGCTCTTTCTGTTTTGTTTTGATTTTTTGCCTGTTTCCTGGCTTTTAAAATTGAATTCTGCTTCTGGGGTATGGAGGCATTTTCTTAGCTTCTTGTGCTGGGAACTAGAGGCTTAGCCACTGGCCTTGTGTGCTATGGCCTTGGGCACTGGCAACTGGAGGATGTAGGTATCTGGCTGCTTACCTAGTGTTAAGCTGGAGTCCTACTGGTGCTGTATGGAACATACGTGGGCCAGGTGGGGGTTTCGTGTGTTTCCAGTGGCATACACTGAAACACATTGAGGTCTAGCCACTGGAGGGCACCTGCTTGCCCAGGGCTGTGCTGAATCATGGGAATATTCACTGGTGAAGAATACCTGCTGCCTTGAGCTGGGCTGAAGCACAGGAAGATTTGCCTGCTGGTGAATGCCTGCCTGCCTGCCTGCCTGCCAGGCATAGTGCTGGCACATATGATGGTTCTCTAAGTTTGACTCTTCTAGTTCCTCTACTTATGCTACGACATTCAGGGATCTTGGTGTTGGCATTTGCATCCTCTGCCACCCTGGGGCTCAAGGTGTCACACTGGTTTGCTGAGGTGGGGCTTGTTGCTGGCTTATTGAGACACTTTCTATCCCCGAATATGCTCCCTTTTTACCCTAGTGAGGCAGACCTTTCTTACTGATCCTTCAGTTTCCTGGGTTAAAAGACTGTTTCACCTGTTGTTTCCAACACTCTTCCAGGATTTTTCTTGTGATGCTATTTTCTGTATCTGCTTGCCACCCCAGGTTATTAAGGGAAAGTTACTGTGACTTATTGCTTACTCTCTCATCTTGGCTCCCAGAAGTGACTCAGAGTCTGTGTTAGTGCACACAAGTAAAAGAAGGAAGGATGTGATTAGTAAATAACTAGTGGCTGAGAACCTAAATTCTGTCATTATTTACTATATGATCAAGGTAAATGTCTTCTCCCCAACTTTTAAGGTTCCTGGTATTATGATCTTCTTTTGGAACTTG
The DNA here is from genome assembly GCF_028372415.1 of Notamacropus eugenii. Taxonomy (NCBI): domain Eukaryota; kingdom Metazoa; phylum Chordata; class Mammalia; order Diprotodontia; family Macropodidae; genus Notamacropus; species Notamacropus eugenii. Next base: position 115,757,872 of record NC_092872.1, on the reverse strand, counting down.
AAGAATCTATTACTCATGATAATCTGGACATTTAAATCTCTTTGTAAAATTTCTGTAGTCTCTTTTCATCCCCATCTGCTATGGATGCTTTGCAAAATGATACTGTTTATTCTTTTGTTATTCTCCTCTGTCATGTTTTGAAAATATATTTGTATCTATAACACTTAACAGTATAACTGACATATCATATGTTTCTAGTGCCTTCCTTCTTTCTTCCATTCATTCACTATGTAAAGGGATTAAATTGTAACTGACTGAAGAGATTTATGCTTTTTTGGACCTTGTTGTGGCAAGTACTCATTTGTAGTTGAATAATATGAAAATTCTGTAAAAATTTTGTTAATCAGAATTAACGTTTTTTCTTCTTTTGTGCACTTCATTTTGCTTTTTCAGTTGACATCTTTCTGGGAGGCATTGTGATGTCAGCAGTAAATTTTACATAGTATTCATTTTGTATTATGCTCTAACTACACCATTATGTGTCTGTATGTAAACTATTTATTCTGAAAAGACTGCTGTATATGTAACCAGTTATTTCCTCTTTGCTGAGATATTCCAATTCATTCTTCTTGACAGCATTTGCTGTTTTTCACATCGAGGATATTTCAAGTATGTTTCTGAATACTAATACTACTTATAACTAACATTTATGTAGCTCTTAAAAGCTTGCACAAGATTTTACTTAAGTAATTTCATACAACTACTTTGTGAGGGAGGGACTGTTATGTCGTATGTCATGTTCATATATAATAAAATTAATGCTGAGAGACTTTAAGTGACTTACCCAGAATCATGAAGCTAGCAATTATCTAAAGCAAGATTTTTAATTCATATTTTTCTGATTCAAAGTTTGCCTTCCTATCCAGAGTTCCAACTATCTGCCTTGCAAAAAGAATCCATAATTTGCTAAGGTGAGGCTTTGCATAATTCATAGGTCTTTGAAGGTATACGCCAGCCAGGGAAAAAATCAACATATACCTCACTTGACACATAATAGGTGCTTAATTGTGTACCTAACCTTGTGCATAGTAGGTGCTTAATAGATGTTTTTGATTGATTGATAATGGTGCAAAATGTTGATACACTAGGAGTTCTATGTGAGCAGGCTTCAGGAAAAGTGATTAATTGGTTGTTGTGTGTGAACACAGCTCCCCTTTCTCACTTTAGAGTATCAATGTATTTAACAATGTAAAAGAAAGCAATTCAAAGCAAATGAGGGGAAAGAAAAGTTGTACTGCCAAGAGAAAACTTTCTGGAAAATTCAATAAAGACAAAATAAGTAAATATGCAAGTAAAGATAAATTCTAATAAAATGAACAAATACTGTATGGGAAAAAGAAAGTAATGGTAAACCTAAAATAAATAATACTAGAATAATACTTAACTAAACAACCAGAAGAGACATTAAAATAATAACAAGAAATGAATCTATGGTTTAAAAGTTCAACAAAATAAATAGAAATAAATTTGTGAAGAAGACATCATCAAGGGGAGAAATTCCTAGGACTATAATTCACATGATATTTGGTCCCATTATTCATTGTGAACTACTCCCAAGATTTCGTTTACTAATAGACTGGTTCACTAGTAGTGCTGCGTCAAACTCTAACGCTTTTTGTGTCTTAGATATTTTCCTTTCAGAGGATATAGAGAATGAGGAAGATAATTTCTGTGCTGACCCCTACTTCTCCTACAAGTATAGCTACAGTGAAATATTTTCCTGCAGCAGCTAGCTAAATTCAGATCTAGTGTTCCTGAAAGAAGCGATGTTTAAAGTATGGGAGCAAGAGGCATTTCAGTGTACAGAATCAGTGTGTAAAGAAGCTGTTTCCTGTGACTATTTGAGAATCAGGGCTCCAATAGTTACAGTAAGTTTCTCTACTAGTGTTTATAAGTGATTGAGTTAGTCCCTCTCCTGGAGACTGAGAGATTGGTTAGAAGACAAAAAAAAGTCTCTGTTCCTCTCCTGTTATTGTGCCAAGCAGGGGAAGGAATGTCGAGAGATTGGATATCCTAAATGAAGGAAGACGCACTCTTTGGATTGACATGGAAATGATGGTTATATTTAGGTTAATTATTGTTTGTCATGTCTCAAAATTTCAATGCTTTATATTTTGTGTAAATTTTTTGTTCTGTGCAAGAAATGAATTCAAATGATTCAATAAATATGATCCTCACATCATGAACCAAGATAAAGTCAAAATGAATAAATTATTTGCTTTTAAAAATCTTTAATTTTCCCCAATTACATATAAAAACATTTTTATCATTAACTTTTCAAAATTTTGAGTTCCAAATTCTCTCCCTCTGTGTTTCTCTCCCCTCCCTCCTATCTGAGAAGTCATGCTATTTTATGTAGGTGACATATGTGCAATCATGCAAAACATTTCCATGTTAGTCAAGTTGTGGAAGAAAACACAGACCTAAAAATAAAGCAGTGAAAACAAATTAAATATAATACTCTTTGATCTGCCTTCAGATTCTATCAGTTCTTTGAAATTATTTTGGATTATTGTGTTACTGAGAATAGCTAAGTTATTCACAGTTCATCACTGTAAAATATTACTGATATTGTTTACAAGGTTCTCCTCATTCTCTTCATTTCACTTTGCATCATTTTATGTTTCCAAGTTTTACTGAGATCACCCTCATTATTTCTTTTGCACAATAGCATTCATATACAATCTCATATCACATATACAATATATAATTACAAACCACAAGTTGTTCAGCCATTCCCTAATTGATGGGCATCCCCTCAATTTACAAATTGTTTGCTATCACAACAAGAGCTGCTATAAATATCTTTGTACAGGTAGGTTCCAGTCTTTTTAAAAAATTATCCTTTCTTTTAGATACATAGTTCTATTGTTAAGTGAGAATGCACTGAATAGTAGTTCTTTGGTCATAGTTCCAAATTGTTTTCCGAAATGGTTGGAACAGGTCACAACTCTACAAACAGTGCACTAGTGTCCCAATCTTTTTGTATCACCTCTGAAATGTATCATTTTTATTTTCTGTCATATTAGTTAATCTGATAGTGGTGAGGTGGTACTTCAGAGTTGTTTTAATTTGCATTTTTCTAATCAATGGTGATTTATAGCATATTATATATATGTGACTTTATTTTCATCTGAAAACTGCCTTTTCATATCCTTTCACTATTTAATAATTGGGGAATGAGTTATATTCTTAAAATCTTATTCAGTTCTCTATATATTGCAGAAATGAGAACTTTATTAGAAATACTTGCTGTAATATGCCCCGTCCCCCAGCTTTCTGCTTTCCTTGTAATCTTGGGTGAATTTTGTTTGGTAAAATACTTTTAATTTAATATAATTAAAATTGGATCAATGACTTAGATGTAAAGGGTGATATCATAAGTAAATTAGGGGAGAATGGAAAAATGCACCTGTCAGATCTATGGATAAGAGATTATGACCAAAAAAGAGATGAAGCAGATCACATGAAGTAATATGGATAATTTTGATGATATGAAACTTAAAAGATTTTATGCAAGCAAAATTATTGTGACAAAAATAAGAAGGGAAACAGGAAATTGGGGATAAATTTACAGCAAGTTTTTCTGATAAATGGTTTATTTATCAAATATATAAAGGACTGAGTCAAAATTTTGAAAATGAGTCATTCTCCATTTGAAAATTGTTCAAATGATATGAACAGGAAGTTTTCAGAAGTATCTTTGCTAACAAAATCCCAAATTGGATCTCAAAAAGTTAGACACCAGTGAAAAGACTGAACAACAAGAACAAATTGGAAAATCTCTAATGAAATAAATGGAAATATATTTTAAAAAATCTATTGTCATGATGAGAAAGCTCAGGAGGGTATTTGGACTTTTGTTACTTTTAATTGTCGTAAATTGAACCCAAACCATACCTACAAAGACCTAGAGACCATGTACACACCTATTTCTTTGGTGAAATAATGGCTAACTTGGTTAGGACAGTTGAGATACCAGAAAGTCACTCATATAGGAAAACACAAAAGAGCATAATAGATACATTGAAAATTAGTTCAGGGATATTTTGAAAAGCTTTTTAGGATATTTTCTATTTTAAAATGGATGAAATACAGTGCTTCACATATGGGATAACTATTACTAATGGAGGTGGGTAGGGTTACTCCATTCAGAAGCAGCACTTTTAGACTAGTTCAAAGAGGGCATTTGAACTTGAGGAATTTTAACCCAGTCTTAAAATGTGGTAATAAAAATCGTAACTCCTTGTGTTTTTTTTTTTTTTTTGCTAGAGTTGTTGTCAAAATTCTCAATGTTAGTGATCAGGCATTTGGAAACTATTTTCCAATGTACCGTGGAAAATGTTTTCATTAGGAAAGTTAGAAGAAAGATTAAACTTACTTCAAAATAGTGTATAGGAAATTTATTGTCATACTTTGTAGATTATATATTGAGCAAGCCTGATAATAATGAAATAAAGAACAAAAGTTTAATCATTTCAATTCCAAAGGACAAAATGGACAAAATCAGCAGTGTTCATGACACTTAAATAAAGAATATTCTAGAACTCTACATGATTTACAACAAGGAGTTTTAGTTACTCCCAAGGAGAGTAATTATGCAGTAGATCAAATTCTAGAAAGCATTGGTTTGCACCAGAAGAAGATTTGATTTGAAGGTGGGAATGTTTTGTGGAGCCCTTGACAAATGCATAACCGTGCTTGTCATGAACACACTTCCCACAGCTGAAGAGTTTTATCGAAAGGAGTCATCTTGCTTCATGAACTGTTAAAACTGACAGGTATCCCTAAGGGGAAAAGCACATTTAAACTTGCTACTGATATTGAAGAAGAACTCTCAAAACTCACAAATAGAGTTGTTGGAGGAGAGAATGAGAAGTCTACTGGAGATAGCACATGGATAGTAAAAGAAACACACTAGTAAAAGTCTTTTTTTTTTTCAATTAAAAGTCTTCATCTTTGTGACCCAAATTGCATGTAACAAAGCATGTAGACAAAGACAAAGCTTCTATCTCATATGAATGGCCATGATACACATGATGTGGTAAAATGCATATCACTTTTTGGAAGCTAGATTGTGTAATGAAGAGAGCAGTGGATTTACAGTTAATAGTAGAAACATCATAGAAGCAAAGGATCTTGCAAAAAAAAAAATTAGTGGGAGACTCAAAAAATTCATATCATCTTAGAACATTTATGGGTGAAAACAGGGGGAAAGAAATCTAAAAATATAATTTCATAGCATTCCTATATTTTTCTAGTCTATTCTCATAAATGATAAATATAGAACCATGATTTGGATTTTAGTACTTCAGTAGCCAGAGTGTTAGTGACACTTAAGGGAATTAAATTGTAAAAAGCACTTCAACTTGCCCAAGTGCATTCAGAAGAAATCTGTGTTAGAAGCTATACACACTTGAAGACACTGAGGGATTGATTTTTAAGATTTCTCAAAAAGAGAATATACAATAATGGACAAAACCATGGATTAATCACTACAAAAAGAAAACAAAACAAAATCCTCTCGGAGAAGACATCAGCAACTGCCAATTTAAAAGCTCATCTTTTCATCAATATAAAATCAGTGTTTCATTGATTTATATGTATATCGAGAGTACCACAGATGGAAATATCAGCAGATAACAGGCATCTTTCCATAAATCATTTTCTTTGCCAGTTTTGTTACAGTTGCACATTTGTCTATTTGTCTTTCTTCATCATTCATTAACGATATAAAAATGAATTTCATCATTGAGGATATTCTGCATGGAAACCAAAAAGGAAGAGGAATTAATTTAGATAGTGAAGTCTACCAGATGTGTCTCTTTGTCTATTACATTTAACTGATTCCAGTAAGTCCTCAATAAGGACTTTTCAATAAGATCCATGGTCACCCAATAGAGGTAGAACTAGCGATTCACAAAGGAAAATGCAAATAGACAAATTGTTTATTTTCCAGAATATGACATGTGAGTTGAATAGGAAGTTTATTGAATTAGTTCATCAATTTGTGTATGTACAAACATGCGCACACATCAACACACGTATATGTACCTATATGTGTACACACATATTTATATGCAAACATACACATGCATACATGCATGCTATAAAATATTGCATAACTTCTCTTATAATGAGTTGAGTCAAAAATTGAACAGAAAAGAGTTAGTTTGTACTGTATTTAGTAACAATGCATTTCTTTCAATAAATTCAAGTATTCTTTAAAAAATCTTTTTAATGTGATTTTTCCTTCAGGGGTACTATATGGTTTCAAATCTTGAAATATTATACTCCTCAAAGAATCAATATTTCTAATGACACGCACTGCTATAGAATGATCCTTAATAACTTTACATGAGTCAAAGCATGTTAACAATCATGGGTTATTAAACCACATAAAATTGATTAGCAGATTTCATCAAGTTAAGATAAGATCAGAAAAGAAAATGGAATGGCATTTTAGTAAGAGCAAGGCTTGTACTACATGAGTCTTCTTACTTTCTCTGCGTCTTCCCCCAAAATATATTTTTATTGAAACTGAAAACTATGTAGGACATTACAGGCTATCTCTGTGTTTACTTATGTGTATGTATATCTACATGTACACTGAGGTAGATATCTATGTGTATATGTACATATGTGTATGTTTGTAGATAATATAAATATACATTTATGCATGTATATATGAAGAACTTCAGTTTTTTGAGTGACATCTTTATGGAGAATTCATGGAAGGATATGAACAAGAATCAAAAAGAATGAGAAGGCAAAGATGATGATGGACTGAAATCTGAGTTGGTTAAAGGAATACCCAGGAGAGAGTATTTCATATGGAAGAAATCATGATATGTCTGCAATATCAAATTAACAAAAATAATGGAGGAATCGCCTTTGCCCAAATGATTCTTGAAGGAAAAACTTCTATGGAGTTGTGTAACATTTTTATATTTAGTTTCTCAATGGTCTAATAAATAAATAAGGATTTATTATATACCAGCTATGTGCCTTGTAATATGAAAGAGACTTGTAATACAAAGACAAGAGTGAAATAGTCTGTGTTCCTGGTGATCATACAATCTGAGGTGGTTGATGAGGAGAGACAGAATGTACACTTATGCACAAATTTAAAAAAATAGTTTTAGATGGTGAAATATACTTAGAACCAGGGGAATCAGGAATGGCTTTATAAGAACTGATCTTGGTGGGAATTAGAGCTTCTAAGATAGCACAGAGACGTGAAAAGAGTTCTTTCCTGCCATGGATATTAGCCACTGCAAAGACAGAAATGGGAGATGAAGTCGTATGTATGAAGAAAATAAGGAAAGCAGTTTTGTTTCTTCTTCTATACTTCCACTGCACTCACATGGTAAGTGTGAGTGGAAGAGGATAATTTATACTAAGGTTGGTAACGTAGATAGAGATCTATTGTGAGAGACTTTTAATGCCATACAGAATTTATTTGGCCCTTTGTGAAGGATTAGGTATGATATGTTCAGGTTTGAGCTGTTGGGAAATCACTTCAACAGCTTTGTAGAGAATACATTGGAATAGGGAGAGATTTTAAATATGAAGAGAATTCTTTTGCAGTGTCTAGATGATAAGGGATGAAGATCTGAAAGTAGATCAGTGGGTATGGAAATGGAAACAAAGTGATGTGAGAGGTATTGTGGAGACATCAATGACAAAATTTGAACCTGAGAGGGTAAGCAGGGTGATTGAAAGTAAAGAATTGAGAATGACATCGAAGTTTTGAACCTGGGTGAATGAAAGGCTGATGATGCCCATAAATGGATTTTATTAAGAAAGACAATGAGTTAACTTTTGGACATGTTGAATTTGAGTTACCTAAATATTAAGCAAAACACTTTTTGGTAATATTTGACAATCCCTCACATTTCCCCCAGGACTAAAATTGATCATATTTTATCTGTTCTTTAGAGTCCACCAAAATAATTTGAATCAATAAAGTCTTAATTACTTATTTCTACCTTTTCTGTCCTGCTTATTTAAAAGTTAGTCTTGGGCTATTCACTTATCCTTCATATGGTTTTATTGTCCATTTGTTAAATTACAATGATAAGGCCCCTACCTCAAAGGAAAGTTGTAAAAGAGTAATGGTTATAAAGAACTTTCATAATATCATCTGCCACATTCTTTCCATGTCAGTCTGCCTGTATCTCTCTGTCTCTCACCTTTCCACTTTAGTTTCCATGTTATTGAATGGATTTGATCACAGAAACAACCTAGATCCACCTCCAAAAAAATTACAATCAGTTGGAGTCTTTATCTTCTTGACTAGGAGTATATCTTTTTTGCCTTTTGAGCATGTATATAGTGAGTAAGGGTAGTGAATCAAATAATTTGATGGGCCTACATTAACTCTGATGCAAACATAAAGTTAATTTCCTATATGTGAAAACTTCTTATGGCAACTTCTATTAGAAGTTTTTCAACTGGGAGGAGCCAACATGGCCGAGTACAAAGATACACATATGCTAGCTCCCAACCCACAGCCCATAAAATACCTGTAAAGAAGAACTCCCAACAAATTCTGGATCAGCAGAAGCAACAGAACAACAGAGCAGAGGAGATTTCTGTTCCAGAGAGCCCTGAAAAACCAACATGAAAGGTGCATTGCACACTGGACCTGGAGCAGGGCCCAGCCCTGCCTTGGCCACGCTGCACTGAGAGGAGATCTGAGGAGGCTTCAGGGATGGAATCTCCAATAGCAGCTTGGGTCCCTCCACCCACAGGCACCAAAGGTCAGTGAGAGAGTCTCTTTGGTTGGCTGAGAGGGGAGCGGGGTGTCCCCATAACTCAGGCCCCTATCAGGAGGCAGCAGCAGAGGCAGCAGCAGACAAGGGCTCCCAAAGCAGGCAGGAGCTCAGATCCATTGTTGGAGGTCTCCGCATAAACCCTCTAAGGAAACTGAGCCCCGTGTGGTGGCCCTGCCCTACCTGAGCACCTGAACTTAATCTCACACTGAATAGCAGTCCTGCCCCTGCGGAAGCCCTGAGGCTGGGAAGCAGCATTTGAATCTCAGACTCCAATCACTGGCTGGGCGGATCTGGAGGCGTGGTGGGTGTGGAAAGGAAACTCAGAAGTCAAGTAACTGGCTGGGAAAATGCCCAGAAAAGGGGGGAAAAAATAAGACCATAGAAGGATACTTCTTGATGAACAGGTGTCTCCTCCCATCCTTTCAAATGAGGAAGAACAATGCTTACCATCAGGGAAAGACATAGAAGTCAAGGCTTCTGTACCTCAAACATCCAAAATAAATATTCAATGGGCTCAGACCATAGAAGAGCTCAAAAAGGATTTTGAAAATCAAGTTAGAGAGGTGGAGGAAAAACTGGGAAGAGAAATGAGAGAGATGCAAGAAAAGCATGAAAAGTAGGTCAACACCTTGCTAAAGGAGATCCCCAAAAAATGCTGAAGAAAATAACACCTTGAAAAATAGGCTAACTCAACTGGCAAAAGAGGTTCAAAAGGCCAATGAGGAGAAGAATGCTTTAAGAAGTTTTTCAACTTCAGACAGGTAGTCTTTTCTCTCCTTACATTATAGTTGACATTGGACTTACTCTTAAATGCTGTCACTTTGTAAAGCACTAATGTTTATTTGTGAACCCTTGAATAGTGAAAGAAATGCTGATTGAAATTATTCAGATCTCAAACATTTCCTGGTTTAAGAGAAAAACCCTAGGGTTGCTAGAGGCACACACATTTAGAGATTAAATAACTTGCCCTGTATTACTCAACTATTAAAGGCCAAAGGAAATTTGATCTCAGGCCTTCTGGATTCCAAACTTAGCACTGTTGTTTTTCCAACTTTTCCCATGATTTCCTTGATTTCTTTTTTTTTCCTCTTGAAGAATATGCACTTTGAATCAACTGGGAAAGACAGTAGGTCTGATAAAAATAATGAATCACTACATTTCTGAAGGAGTCATGATGAACATCTTACCTACTTCCAGATAGAGAACTGATGGATACAGAACACAAACTGAGCTTAGTTTTTCTCCCTTTATCTTCCTTCTTTTCTTTCTTCTGTTCTTTCATGGTATTAGTAGTCAGTATCTATGATGCAACTTCCCTTATCAGTGAAAATCTGCTGAAAAGTCAAATGACTTACCCAGTCACATAGTCAATCTGTATCACATATGATATTTGGGTCCAAGTTTTCTTGACTACAAAGCTGGTTTTCTATCTAGTATACTACAGTGCCTTATCATCAGTTGACAAGGTATTTTTTAAAAAAACTGTTATAAAATGAGGTTCTAACAACAGCAATAATCATCACCCTCCCTGTCATCATCGTCATTATCATCATCATCTAGGTAAACAATTGAACACGAGGATTGGGGTCAGGAAAAAATCCTGCCTTACATTCTTTATAGTAGTGTGATTGTCAGTAAATCACTTAAATCCAGCCTCAGCTTGCTTATCTATAAAACGGATATAATAATAGCACAAGGTTGTGAAGATTCAGTGAGATAACTGACTAAAGTTCTTTGGAAACATTAAAGTACTAAATAAATGCTAATTACTGCTGCTGTTGCTACTACCACTGCTGCTACAGCTACTATTACTGCTGCTGCTGCTACTGCTACCACTACCACCACCACCAGTAATACGACCCCTATATTTTAATGTCTAGTCTAATCTCATACCTATATCTTTGATGTTAGAAACTGACTTTACATTTATTCCTGTTAAACTTTATCTTATTCTATGTGTAACACAAAGTCCATTTGTTTGGGACTCTCTCCATATTGGATGAATCAAAGACACAAAGAGACCGAATACCTAGAAGGCAATGAAGAGAGCTGATCTCTCACTTCTCAAAATTCTACCCCACACGCTCCTTCCTTTCTTTTTAAAAGTCATTTATTTATTTTTAGTTTTCAACAGACACTTCCATAAGATTTTGAGTTAAAAATTTTCTTCCCATCTCTCCCCTCTGCCCACCCCAAGATAACATGCATTCTGATTACCATATCCCCAATCTGCCCTTCCTTCTATCACATTCCCTCCCTTCTTTTATTCCCATCCCCACTGTTTTCTTGTAGGGGAAGATAGATTTCTATACCTCATTGCTTGTATATCTTATCTCCCAATTGCATGTGAAAACAATTTTTACCATTTGTTTTCAAAATTTTGAGTTCCAACTACTCTTCCTTCCTCTCTCCCCACCCATACCACTGAGAAGGCAAGCAATTAATTTAGGCTATGCATGTGTAGTTATGCAAAACCCTTCTATAACACTAATATTGTGAAAGACTAACTATATTTCCCTCCATTCTATCCTGCCTCCCATTTATTCTATTCTCTCTTTTGACCCTACCCTTCCTCAACAGTGTTTGCTTCTAATTACACCCTCTTCCATTTGCCTTACCTTCTATCATTCCCCCCAATCCCTGTTTATCCTCTTTCCCCCTACTTTCCCGTACTGTAAGATAGAATTTCATCCCAACTTCAGTGTGCATGTTATTCCTTCATTAAGCCAGATCTGGTGAGACTAAGGTTCACTCTTTCCCTCTCACCTCTCCACTGAAAAAACTTTTTCTTCACTCTTTTATGTATGATAATTTACCCCCTTCTCTTTCTCCCTTTCTCCCCCCAGTATATTCCTCTCTCATCCCTGAATTTTATTTTTTAGATATCCTCCCTACCTATTCAAATCATCCTGTGCCCTCTATTTATGTGTATATAATCCTTCCAACTATCCTAATACTGAGAAAAGTCTCAAGAGTTACAAATATGATCTTTACATGTAGGAATATAGACAGTTCAACTTTAGTAATTTTGTTATGATTTCTCTTTCCTGTTCACGTTTTCATGCTTCTCTTGATTCTTGATTTTGAAAGTCAGATTTTCTATTCATCTGTGGCTATTTCAACAAGAATGCTTCAAAGTCCTCTGTTTCATTGAATGACCATTTTACTCCTAAAGTATTGTACTCAGTTTTGATGAGTAGTTAGTTCTTTGTTTTAATCCAATATTCTTTGACCTGTGGAACATCATATTCCAAGCCTTGTGATCCTTTAATATAGAAGCTTCTGGATCTTGTGTTATCCTGATTGCATTTCCACAATACTCAAATTGCTTTTTCTGGCTACACAGAATATTTTCTCCTTGACCTGGGAGCTCTCAAATTTGGCTACTATATTCCTAGGAGCTTTCCTTTTGGGTTCTCTTTCAGAAGGAGATCAGTGAATTCTCTCAAAATATATTTACCCTCTGGTTCTAGAATATCATGGTAGTTTTCCTTGAAAATTTCTTGAAAGATGATGTCTAGGCTCTTTATTTGAGTATGATTTTCAGGTACTCCAATAATTTTTAGATGATCTCTTCTGTATCGACTTTCCAGATCAGTTATTACTCCAATGAGATATTTCAAATTGTCTGGTTTTTTTTTCATTCCTTTGGGTTTGTTTTATAATTTTTTGATTTTTCATAAAGTCATTAGCTTCCATCTATTCTATTCTAGTCTTTAAGGAATTATTTTATTCAGTGAGCTTTTGGACTTCCTTTTTCATCTGGTCAATTATGCTTCTTGGGATATGTTTTTTTGTGGGCTTTTTGAATATCTTTTGCCTTTTGGGTTCGACTATTTTTTAAAGTCTTATTTCTTTCAGTACTTTTTTGTGTCTTCTTTAGCAATCAGTTGACTCAGTTTTCATGATTTTCTTGTACCACTCTCATTTCTCTTTGCAGTTTTTACTCTACTTCTCTTACTTTATTTTTGAAATCCTTTTTGAGCTATTCTATGGCCTGAGACCAATTCATACTTTTCTTGGAGTCTTTGGATGTAGGAGCTTTCAATTTGTTGTCTTCTATTTCTATACTCTGGTTTTCCTTGTCTCCAAACTAAGATAATATAGCCTGATTCGTTTTTCTCTGTTTTGCTCCTTTTCCCAGCTATTTACTTGACTTTTGAGCTGTTTGTCAAGGTAGTTTTCTACTTCCAGATTGGGTGGAGAGGTGTACTGTTAACCACTTTATCTCCCCACAATCTGTTGTCTTAGAACTCCAGAAACAGTTGCTGTTGTTGCCATTTCACCTGCCCCTGCTGCTGCTTCTGTGGGCTCCTCCACCCCTTCAGCTACCCTGTGGCTGGGGCCCAACCACTCTATTCTCTCACTCAAGTCCTACAGGTTTTTTTTGCATTGACCTTCCAATTTGTCCTCAGTGTTTTATGGTCGTGAAGTCTGGAAACTGCCACAGGTGCCCAAGAGTCAGTCCCCCCAAAGCCTGCTCAGGTCCTGTCTCTGCCATTGTGGCCCACACTGGACTTCACTCTGCTCCCAGCAAGGCATGATTGACACTTCCTGGTGACCTTTCAGGCTGTCTTGGTCTGGAGATTTGATTCACTCTGTCATTCTGCGGGTTCTGTAGCTCCAGAATTTGTTTAGAGTCATTTTTATAGATACTTGATCGGGTTTTGGGGTAGAGCACTAACAAATCTGTACTGTTACTCCAACATCTTGGCTTCAACCCTTCTATTCACACCCTCTTTCTCCCAGGCATAAGGCACTGATCTTCACCAGTAAGGAGAGAGTCACAAAGAAGTGAACTTTTGGGCTTGAGTTACACATATTTAGGATCAAGAAGAGAAAAATGAGCCATGTAATAGAGTTTTGGGTTGGAGTCTACAAGCCTTCATAGGTATGTTCAAACTGGGGCAGGGAGTAGCATTTATTAAGTACCTACTTATCTGCCTGACACTATGCAAAGGCCTTTACAAATATTATCTCATTTAATACTCACACCAACCCTGTGATATGGGTACTATTAGTATCCTCATTTTACTGTTGATGAAACTAAGGGAGACAGACATTAAATGATTTCCCTAGGTCACACAGTTAGTAAATGTCTAAGGTAGAATTTGAACTCTAAGCTTGGCACAAAACTGTCAAAAACTTGAATGAGCTGCTTCAAGAGAAAGTGGGCTGTCCTGTCACTAAAAATGTATGGTTGGCTATCTTGTTGCATGTTTGTTGAAAAGGGGATCCTTGTTCACATATGAGTTAGGTTAATTATTCTCTGAAGATTCTTCCAGGTCTGGGAATCTTATAATTCTGGATGATGAATGAGATGTTGAAACAGCCAGTGAGACATTTCCCCCCATGTATACTTGTCATTCTCTAAACCTTTTTGTGTATACAAATATGTATTGTTCACTAATTTTGCATTTCTGCTGTATATATTTTTACATGTTTTGTCTTCCATTCAAATGTGAGCTCCTTGAGGTAAAGGACCATACTATTGCATTTCTTAATATTTCCATTGCTTATCACAATGCCTGTCACATAATAAATGCTAATAAATGTATGTAGAATGCTTGTCTCCCCATTTAAAATGGAAGATCCTTGAAAATAGGTATTATGTAATTCTTTGCTATTCCCAGTGCATAGCACAGTACCTAGAACAACAACAACAAAAATCATAAAACTTTTTGATTGACCTACTGTTTGTCAGAACCAATATGTCCTACTTAAGAATAATAAAGTCTTCTTTTTCATTGTCCTATAACAGAGTTTCTTTTTCTATAATTCTAGTACCAGCTTTGCCTCAAATAAACATTTGACTATTAAATGCAAGATTCTGGGCCAGGTTCTTGGACTAGGTAGATTCTGAATCCTTTTCAACTCAGATCCTGTAGTTAATTTAATTTTGCATTTTCACTAGACCTTTGATCTATGTAGATGCTCAGTAAACATTGAATTCCTAATGTCAAAGGAATTGTCAAAAGACAAAGAAACTTGTGCTTTATTTTCTATGTTGACTGGAAGTTTGATATTTGCTAAACCATCTAGAATTAATGGAAAACAGAATTCTGTAAGTATAGAGATTTCTTGTTATTTCCAAATGGAAGCTTTCTGCTAGGGGTTAAATGCCAGCTATGAAGGAGGTAGAATTTTTCAAAACTGATAGGTCTGTCTATGTAAACATACCCCATACTAGATCAAAGACTATGGGGATATAGTGTGATCAGAGCTTCTGCCCGGTTCCTCCCTCCTATGGTGTCTCTACTACTTAGTCGCAGACTGTTTATTATTCCTCAGGTATAAATGATTTTGGAATGTCAACAATGAGGAATCTTAAATCGTTTTATTTTTAATACAGTCGTTGTGAATGAATTGTATTGATTCAAACTACCTTTCTTCAGTAAATCTCCTACTACCTCTAAATCCTTTGGGAGTTGGTCCCTCTCAAATACTCTTGAATAGAAAAAATGTCTTTGAAATCTCGGCAGGCTCTGGCAGTATGGGAATTGGCAGTGGTGCTAATAATTAATGATCTAAGTCTATCTCTCCAGTTCTTCAAAGTCAAGTATACAGCAGCATTAATGGTTTTTTTTTTTTTATGCTCTACTTTCTTTAATCACAGGTAATAATGCTTTCTTTTTTAAGAATGAAGTATTTTCATTAGATGTATTGGTGAAAGCAATGACTAATTTGTGTGAGGTAAGTGAGAAGCAAGGGAAATTAACTCTCTCTAACCAATCAATAATCACTATCCTCTTCCCACGCTTTAATCATCCTCTGTCTGAATTATTGCGGACTTTTATTTAACCTTCCTCCATCTGACTATTCTCCTCATCAGTAAACTCAAAACATTTTGGCTAAATTCACCTTTCTTTCCATGCAACTGCATTACCAGGACTTAAGTGTATCCCTTACTTTCTGAGTTAAGTTTGAATCCCTCAATAGTAGTCAACCTAGTGGGAAGCAATTTAATTTTGTTGTACCCTAAAGCCAGAATGCTTTGTAGCTCATCCATTTTCTTTCAGTCTCCAAAAGTATCTTAAGCAAGATTTCTAGATGGTTTCTGGAACAGGAAAAGTGACCTTTTGATCATGGTCCATTAGGAAAAATGGAGTTTTAAGTTAAATCAGAGACTATCTTATGTTTGTCCAGCCTAATTTTAATAATGCAAGCAGCTTTCTATAAACTGCTCGTTAGTTTTGCAAGACACATTGGAATATTTTTACATTAATCACTCAAACCGACATAATCTGTACACTTGTGATAACAGTTTGCTATTGTTAATGTATTCTCTCAAACTACATTCTCTTGAATTTAAACTTTATTTTTTCCTAATAACTTTGAAAATGAGTTTACATACAATTCTTACTCAAAAGGGAGGTATAGGAGGGAGAATTAGACAGAAAGGTGAGTTTTGTAGGAGAAGAATGGCAAAGTAGAAGAAAATGTACTCTATGATATTGCACGTTTCCATAGCAATTTCACAAACACACAGGGTAATTGTATTGTGTTATTTGCTCTCAGCTATCTCTCAGGGTAGGTCGTCAGGATGCCAGCTGCAGAACCATCTTTGTCAGTGATCAGATAGAAGGCTCTGAGGCTAAATCATCACTATTCCATTCCCCCTATTGACATACTCGGTATTCTGAAAACCAAGCACTACTCTGTGAAAAATACAAGATCCTAAAAGAAACAAAAACATGTCATATATGGCCATGACTGCCCAGCCAGATCTATATCAATCAGGGCCACACTTGAAACTTGGAAAGTTGAAGAAAATCAGTCTGCCATAGTTAAACTACTACAGTCCTCAAGATTTACCTGGCTACTGCTTCCCAACTATGTCATGCAGCATACATTTGGAACTATCATTTCGTTTTAGCAAGACAGAGGAGGGTACATTTGTGCCAAAATCAGTTCAAGTGTGCCATAAATGCCTACCGGTTCTAGGTGGAATTTTTGGTTCTTATCTCTGTTCTGTAGACTCAAATGAGTTTTCCCAACGTGAACTTTTGCTAAAATTTATTTTTTTCTTTTTTTTTCTTTTGGCCATGGGAGACCAATCAGATAATTTAAACATTTCAAACGTTAAGCTAAATATTCAGGTTTTCACTCATGATATAGGAGTGAGATAACAGAACTTTGCATCATTTGAAAAGTCCTTTCACATAATTGCAGCAATAAGGAAGGGGATAGTTTTAGATGGTTTTATAAAATGATTTTAGAAAAACTGGGGGTAGGGGGGAGCCAAGGTGGCAAAGTAGAAGGACACACCTCTAGAAGCTCTCCTCTCACAGTCCATAAAATACCTGCAAAAAATGACTCTAAACAAATTCTAGAGCAGCAGAAGCCACAAACAAGAGTATTGTTGTTTGTTGTTGTTTGTTGTTTGTTGTTGCTGCTATTGCCAGCCAAGGCAGCCTTGAAGGCCAACTGGAAAGGTCTGTCACAACAGGCATGGAGTGGAGCACAGCCCAGCCTTGTCTGCACTGGGGCAAGGACAGGAATGGAGGCGGCTTCAAGACGCCACCAGCAGCAGCTGTGAGTCCCAAATTCCTCAACTCACACATGCCAAAGACAGCTTCAAAAGTCAGTGAGAAAGCTTTTTCACTTGGGTGAGAAGAGAATGAAGCAGTCTATCCCTGGCCCCAAGCTTCAGCTGTTTCCATTCTTGGAGTCCTGGACTAAAGACCCTGGGGAAATTGAGCAGCTGATCTAGACCTCAGCCCTGAGTGGTGACCCTCGTGTTAGGAGGAGTGCTAGCTGGTGGAGCTGGCTGAGGCTTTGGAGAGGAATTCCACTCGCAGAAAGAGTGCTTGTAGTAGCTCCCACACCACAATAAAGGTCAGGAGAGGAGTAAACTCTTCTCCCTTGATTGTGACACCTTGGAGGAGCTGAGAATTTACAAGTCCCCAGAATATGCCCTCCTCTTGACAAAGAGCTCAAAAGTCAAGTAACTGGCTGGCAAAATGGCAAAAAAGGGAAAAAGAATAAGACAATATGACGTTACTTTCTTGGTGAGCAAATATTTTCTTCCATCCTTTCAGATGAGGAAGAACAGTTCATCCCATCAAAGAAAGACCTAAAAGTCAAAGCCTTTCCATCCAAAACCTCCAAAATAAATATGTAATGATCTCAGGCCACGGAAAAGCTCAAAAAGGATTTTGAAAATTAAGTAAGAGAGGTGGAGGACAAAATGGGAAGAAAAATGAGACTAATGCAAGAAAATCATGAAAAGCAAGTCAATGGCTTGCTAAAGGAGACCTTAAAATGCTGAAGAAATTGATACCTTTAAAACTAGACTAATTCGAATGGCAAAAGAGGCCCAAAAAGCAAATGAGGAGAAAAATGTTTTAAAAAGCAGAATCAGTCAAATGGAAAAGGAGGTTCAAAAACTCGTTGAAGAAAATAGCTCTTTAAAAATTAGAATGGGCAAGACGGAAGCTAATGTCTTTACGAGAAACCAAGAAATTACCAAACAGAATCAAAAGAATGAAAACATAGAAGCCAATGTGAAATATCTCATTGGAAAAACAACTGATCTGTAAAATAGATCCAGGAGAGATAATTTAAAAATTATAGAACTACTTGAAAGTCATGATCAAAAAAACATCTTTCATGAAATTATCAAGGAAAATTGCCCTGATATTCTGGAACCAGAAGGTAACATAAATATGGAAAGAATTGACCAATTGCCTCCTGAAAGAGATGTGAAAAGAAAGACTCCTAAGAATATTTTAGCCAAATTCCTGAGTTCCCAGGTCAAGGAGAAAATATTGCAAGGAGCCAGAAAGAAACAATTTGAGTATTGTGGAAAGGCAATCAGGATAACACAGGATCTGGCAGCTTCTACATTAAGGGATGGAAGAGCTTAGAATATGATACTCCAGGAACTACTCAAAGGAACTACGATTAAAGCCAAGAATCACCTACCCAGCAAAACTGAGTATAATACTTCAAAATAGTGAACTTTCAAGTATTCTTGATGAAAAGATTAGAGCTGAATAGAAAATTTGACTTTCAAACACAAGAACCAAGAGAAGCATGAAAAGCTTAACAGGAAAGAACAATCGTAAGGCACTTACTAATTTTGAACTGTTGCATTCCTACATGGAGAGATAATATTTTTAGCTCTTGAGACCTTTTTCAGTATTAGAATAGTTGGAGGGATTATACACACACACACACGCACACACACACACACACACACACACACACACACACACACACACACATATATATATATATATATATATATATACACATACATACATATATACATATGAATAGACAGAGGGCACAGAGTGAGTTGAATAGGAAGGGATGATATCTAAAGAAATAAAATTAAGGGTTGAGAGAGGAACATATTGGTAGAAGCAAGGGTGAAATGTAGTGGGGCAAATTATTTCTCACAAAAATGTCAAGAAAAAACTTTTTCAATGGAAGGGAAAAGGGGAAGGTGAGAGGGAAAAAGTGAAGCTTACTCCCATCACATTTAGCTTAAGGAGGGAATCACATGAATACTCAATTCGGTATGAAAATCTATTTTACACTACAGGAAAGTAGGGGAGAAGGAATAAGTGGGGTGCAGGGGGAATGATAGAAGGGAGGTCAAATGAGAGGAGGGTTGTAATTAGAAATAAACACTTTTGGAGAAGAACGATATAAAAAGAGAGAATAGAATAAATGAGAAGCAGTATAGGACGGAGGGAAATACAGTTAGTTTTTCACAACATAACTATTATGGAAGTGTTTAGCAAAACTACGCATAAATAGCCTATGTTGAATTGCTTGCTTTCTCATTGGGAATGGGTGGAGAAGGAGGAAGGGAAAGAAGCTGGAATTCAAAGTTTTAGGAACTAATGTTGAAATAGTTTTTGCACGTAACTGGGAAATAAGAAATACAGGTAATGGGTTATCTTGCCCTACAAGAAAAGAGAGTAAATGGGGATAAGGGAAGGGAGGGGTGTGATAGAAAGGAGGGTTGATTGGGGGAAGGGGTAATCAGAATGCACGGTGTTTTGTGGTGGGTTGAGGGGAGAGATGGGGAGAAAGTTTGAACTCAAAATCTTGTGGAAATGAATGTTGAAACCTAAAAATAAATAAATTGAAAAAAAACAGGGAAAACTTGCTCGAACCTATGCAAAGTGAAGTGAGCAGAACCATTAAAACAATTTACACAACAGCAGCAATATTTAAGAGATAAGCAAATTGGAAAGATTCAGTTACTCTGATGGATACAATGATCCACCATCATACCAAAGAATGGATTAAAATGCTATCCACATCTAGTATAAAAAAATACAACAAAAAACTGATGTCCTCAGAGCTCAAATTGAACCAAAATTTTCTTTTCCTTTCTTTCCTCCTTCCTTCCTTCCTTCCTTCCTTCCTTCCTTCCTTCCTTCCTTCCTTCCTTCCTTCCTTCCTTCCTTCCTTCCTTCCTTCTTTCCTTCCTTCCTTTCTTTTTTCCTTCCTTTCTTCCATCCTTCTTTCCTTCCTTCCTTTATTTCTTCCACTGTTTCTTTTTCTTTTTTGTTTTGCATAACTTCACATTTGTAATGGATTACATATTTCTGGCCTTGTCAGTGGGTTGGATTGGGGGAAGGGGAAAAGAAACTGTGACTGAAAATAAACTAAGATCTACTGCTTTTTAAATGAGATACAGTATTTGCTTTCACTTTACTGTGACACCTAAAAAATCTTTATTTACTCCAAAATAAATTTTTATTCCCTTCATTGATTTTGTTCAGTTTTTCAGTCATGTTTCAATCTTTGTACTCCATTTAGGGTTTTCTTGGCAAAGATTATGAAGTGGCTTGCCATTTCATTCTCCAGATCATTTTACAGAGGAGTAAACTGAGGCAAACAGGGTTAAGTCACTAGTGCAAGGGTCACACAGTTAGTAAGTGTGTGAGTCCAGATTTGAAATCAGAAAGACGAGTCTTCTTGATTTCATGCCAGTGCTCTATCCACTGTGCCACCAAGTTGCCCTTCCTTGATATGTATCATGAAATTAGGCTAAGTAGCCACCTAGGGGAGGGTGCTATCTTGGTTATAGATTTGTCACAAGAATTAGACTTTGCAAAGCTACAGTTACTAGAAATATATAGAGTAATGTGTTTTTTCTCCTAAATTTTCTTATACAATAAAACCAAAAGCAAGTAATAAATAGAATGTTTTCTGTTGATTATAAAACACATGTGTATACACAAATATACATATATATCACAATACATATGTACATACATGTATATGTATGTATCATATACATCATATCACATGCACACATATACACATATATGATAGATAATAAAGACTGGAGAGCCATAGGAAAAAAAATCTAGATACCTTTATCTAAGGATATTATTACCCCTGTTCATCCTACACTTCACAGCTCAAGCCAGTTCTCTGCTTCCCTCCTTTCAGTCGTGATAGACATAAGTTAAGTTTTCACACCATTCCAACACCTAGACATCCCCACTTTCTCTGCAAACACAAAGAAATGCAGGACTCAACTTTTTTGTGTTATCATTTAAGGATCTCCCTTCTCTTCTTTGCGTGATGATTTTCTACCCAATTTTTTTGGAATTTTTTTTTTATTTTTCATTTTTAACACAGTTCATATCACATAAAACAATTCCAACTTTTGGTCAGGTGATACTTCTTTTAAAGCTTTTACAATATAGACCATAAACGAATTTTTTTTTTAACATTAACCAACTGAGACACAAATAATAACTATGTATGCTAACTTCATAAACCCTTGACCTAATTGTCTCCACACTATTACTAAGAATTAAAGGACTCTAACTTATTGTTTTTGGTCTAAAGTGCTAAGCCTAATAGCTTAATTTTAGATAATCTCAGATATTCCCCTACCAACAATCTATAATTTAGTAGATCTGATATTAAGCTTGCAAACCTTTTGACTTAGAGTAGGGACATTCCAGGGAAACAATATCTCCTCAATTTCATGTCAGTTCCAGGCACTTGTATTTAGTGAGGCTTAAAGTCTGCCAAGTGTCAGTGGGGAAATTGAGTGAGGAGAATCCTACCTCAGCCCAGGCTGAAGAGCTGCTCTCCCACCCTTCCCATGAGATCACCTTTTTCAGTTCATACCAGCATCTCACAGGCTTACTGGCATCATTGATTGGAGCCTGAGACCACCTTTCTTGCTATCCATACCTGGAGTTAGACTCAGAAGAACAGTCTCTTAATAGTCCCATGGCTTCTTAAAATAGCAAGTTCCAATAATCAAGTTTCAGATATGACTATAATTTCACATTGGCTAAGGAACATCTTTTGAGGCAAGTCTTAAGTGGCTTACATGTCTTTCTATACGTATTCTAGTTCCTTCTTAAATAACAATCACAAAATCAAATTTGCCATTAAACCCTTATCAATGCCAAATTTTACCCGAAGTTACCTGCCTCTAGGAAACTTTGACTAAAATTCTTATCCCCAAACTAAAAATGTCTCTGATTTAATCTCAGTAATTAATTCAGTTAATTCTTTTAATAGTAATTGCTTTTACCTCACTTTGTAACATGTCCAATTTTTCTCCCCATCTCTCCCCTACCCCCACCCTCTAATACCTTGCATGCTGATTACCCTCTCCTTCAATGGTCTCTCCTTTCTATCACACCCCACCCTTCCTTTATCCCCATCCTCTTTCTTTCCTTGTAGGGCAAGATAAATTTCTATACTCCATTACCTGTGTTTCTTATTTCCAGGTTATATGCAATAATAATTCTCCAAGTTCATTTCTAATACTTTGAATTCCAACTTCTCTCCCTCCCTACCCATGCCCACCGAGAAGGCAAGCAATTTGATACAGACTAAATATGTGTCGTTTTGCAAAAAGACATCCATAATAGTCATGTTGTTCAATACTAACTATATTGCCCTCTATCCTACACTATACCCCCTTATTTTTTATTCCTTCATTTCATCTAGTCCTTTCCCAAAAATGTTTATTTCTGGTTACTCCCTTCTCCCATTTGCCCTCCCTTCTCTCATTCCCCTCATCCCATTTGTCACCTCCTCCCCTACTTTTCTGTAGTATAAGATAGAATTTCATACCAAATTTAGTGAACATGTTATTCCCTCCTTAAGCCATATATGGAGAGAGTAGCTTCACTTTTGCCCTCTCCCCTTTCCTCTTTTCTCCTCCATTGAACAAGATTTTTCTTGATCTCTTTTATGAGTTATAACCTGCCCCATTCTATTTCTCCCTTTCTCCTTCCAGTGTTTTTCTCCTTCACCCTTTAATTTTTATTTTACATTTTTTTTGTGGATATCATCTCTTCTGATTCAACACAGACTGTACTGTCTGTCTATATGTGTGTAAGTGTATGTTTGTATGTGTGTGTACATACAATCCCTTCACCTACCCAAATACTGAGAAAAGTCTCAGGAGTTATAAATATTTTTTTTCCATGTAGAAATGTAAACAGTTCAGCTTCAGAAAATCTTGTATAATTTCTCTTTTCTGTTTACCTTTTCATGCTTCTCCTGATTCTTGTGTTTGAAAGTCAAATTTTCTCTTCAGTTCTTGTCTTTTCATCATGAATGCTTGAAAGTCTTCTGTAACACTGAATGACCTTTTATTCCCTTGAAGTATTATACTCAGTTTTGCTGGGTAGATGGTTCTTGGTTTTAATATCAATTCCTTTGACTTCTGGAATATCCTATTCTAAGCCCTTTTGTCTCAATGTTGAAGCTGCCAGAACCTGTGTTATCCTGATTGTATTTCCACAATACTCGAATTGTTTCTAGCTGTGTACAATATTTTCTCCTTGACCTGAGAACTCTGAAATTTGGCCACAATATTCCTAGGAGTTTATCTTTTTGGGTCTCTTTCAGGAGGTGACCAGTGGATTCTTTCAATATTTATTTTGCCCTCTGGTTCTAGAATATCAGGACAATTTTCCCTGATAATTTCGTGGAAAATAGTATCTATGGTCTTTTTTTGGTCCTGGCTTTCAGGTAGTCTCATAATTTTTAAATTGTTTCTCCTGAATATATTATATAGGTCAGTTATTTTTCCAATGATATGTTTCACATTATCTTCTATTTTTTCAGACTTTTGGTTTTGTTTTTTAACTGCTTGGTTTATCTCATAGTCATTCATTTCCCTCAACTCAATTCTCTCTTTCAAAGAACTCTTTTGTTCAGTGAGTTTTTGAACCTTCTCCTCCATCTGACTAATTTTGCTTTTTAAAGCCTCCTTTTCCTCATTGGCTTTTTGGACCTCTTTTCCCAGTTGAGTTAGCCTCTTTTTAATGGTATCATTTTCCTCAGCATTTTTTAGTTCTCCTTTAGCAAGCTGCTAACTTGCTTTTCAAGCTCTTCCATTGCTTGAGGTCAGTTTAAGTTCACCTTGGAGGCCCTGGAGGCAGGGATCTTAACTTCCTGTGATAGTAAGCCTTGCTCTTCCTTATCCAAAAGGATGTGAGGAGACACCTCCCATCACCAAGAAAGTAACATTCTATGGTCTTATTTTTTCCCCCTGTTTGGGGGCATTTTCCCAGCCAGGTACTTGACTTCTGAATTCTTTGTCAAGAGATTCAACTCAGCTCCTTGGTTGCTCTAGGCTTTGGGTGGGGGCAGGGCTGTCACTCAGGGCTAGAGTTTAGATCAGCTGCTCCCTACCACCAGAGGCTTTAAGCTGATTTGTCTAGACAATGGACCTAGGCTGCTTCCTGGTCAATGTAGCTGCCTGCAATTTGCTGCCACCACCTCTGCTGTTGTCTGGTGCTACTGGTGGAAGAACTTCCTCTTCACCTAGCTGGGAAAGCCCTTCCATACTGACCTTTAGAGCTTTCTTTGTCGCTTGTGGGTTGAGATATCTGGGACCCTCCCTCCTTTGGATTTTGCCCTGGAGGCCTCTTCTGTCCTGTTCCTCTCCATGCAGCATGGCTGTGCTCTCCTCTGCTCGGTGTCCCATGAGATAGATCCTTACTGTCAGCCTTCCAAGTTACCTTTGGCTGGAAACCTCTTTCACTCTGTTGTTCTATGGCTTCTGATGCTCTAGATTTTGTTGTGAGTCATTTTTTACAGGTATTGTGTGGGCTGTGGGGGAAGTGCTAGTGCATAAGCATCTTTCTACTCTGCCATCTTGGCTCATCCTCCACCCAAATTTTTGAAGCCAACGCAAATGTCATCTTTTCCTTATTGTCTTCCCCAATTTTCCATGTTATTAATAATCTTCCTCTCCTGACCTCACATGACACTTCACTTTTGACCTTATTAATACACTTCACATTTATTATTATGTGTTTTAGTTAAATATGCAGACACCATCTCTCCACTAGATTAAGGGATTATTTTATGTTGCATTATCTAAATTTTGTATCTTCCCACTTTTAAATACATGGTAGGTATTTAATAAGTATTTCTTTGAATCAAAAGATCCAGTTGCAAAAGAATTTGAAAGGGGTGAAATTCCATGGGTCTCAATATCTTTTTCAGTAATTATTTTATTTTCTTAGTATTTTTATTTATTTGATTAAGTTTTAAACATTCACTTTTATAAGATTTTGAGTTCTAATATTTCCCCCTCCTTCACATCCTCCCTGCCCAAGACAACATGCAATCTGAAACAAACTATACATGTACAATCATATTAAACATATTTCCACATTAGTCATATTGTGAAAGAAGAATCAGAACAAAAGCAAAAAACTAAGAGATAGAAAAAAAGAGAGAAATAATGCTACGCTTTAATCTCCATTCAGACTCCATAATTTTTTTTCTGGATGTGGATGGCATTTTTCATGAGTCTATAGAAATTGTCTTAGATGACCGCATTGCTGAGAAGAGCTGAATCTATCAAAATTGGTCATTGAACAATGTTGCTATTACTATATGCAATGTTCTCCTGGTTGTAGTCACTTAACTGAAATTTTTCCAGGTTTTTCTGAAATCCACTTGTTCTTCATTTCTTTTGGAGCAACAATATTCCATTTCAATCATGTAGTACAACTTGTCCAGTCATTTCCCTCAATTTCCAATTCTTTCCCACCAAAAAAAGAGCTGCTAAAATATTTTTGTACATGATACAATGTCTTACACTAGAAAAATGCTTTTGCAATTCAAATGAATTTTCAAGAAATGTGATTTTTTTGCAAATCTTAATTTGTTATTCCAGTTTGTCTTACAGTGAAACACATCTACTAGTAAAGAAGAGTTTTGTGGAAAAGAAAAAAAAAAGTTAAGCTGAATTAAATTCCAAAGACCACACTAAGCTGATCTGATAGTTTCCTTCAGGAGAGAGAGGCAAGCAAACCTTCAAATAAAACATAATGGGCCTGATCGTAACAGTGAGAAGGGAGTAACTTTGCTCATTCCTTAGAAGAACATTAACTCTTTCAGGCCTCTAGAGTATCATTTAGTGCACTGAAGCTCACATTTAATAAATGATGCCCCAGGCAGACACGTTGTCATCTCTAGTGCTTCTAGAGTTCATGACTGATTACCAGGAATATTAGTAAATTAGAGAAATAAAAGGCAAAGGTTAGGTGAATTCCAGCTCTGTCAATATAGTTTATCCTTTTGTGGCCTCAGTCTACATGTACTATTTTATACTTCAAATAGAGTTTCAACAAAGTCCTTTGGAAAATGCACAATTGAGACAGATATCATCATCCATCCATTTTATTCAGTGACTGCAAACAATGGTGGGATGGAGGCTGATTATCCGTGGTTGATGATTTCAGATTCCTAAAGGAGACAGGCCAGTGATTATGTAAAGCCTCCATGAAGTCTTTTTGTGAAGATTGTTTATTCACCCATTCATTTGCTTGTTCATTTAGAGACACATGAAAATTATAGTTAAAAGGAATGTCAGCTGTTATTCGGCTCAATTATCTTATTTTACAAATAAAATCACTGAGGCTAAGACAGAATAAGTAATTTTCCCAAATTCGTATAGGTAGAAAGTAGGAAATTTAGGATTTGAACCCAATTCCACAAATGTCTATTATAGTACTTTTTTCACTGTAGTACATTGCTTGGCTACATAAATTTAATAAATGTTTATTCAGTTTTCTGCTGAGTTCAAGGAACTATGAGAGACAGAATAGGGAAATGCAGAAAGAATGCTGGAGGAAGAAAACCTGAGTTCCAGTCTTGGCTTTGACATTTACTTGTTGTATGAGAGCCAGAAAATCCCTTGACCTCTTGAACCCTCACCTCCCAAGTGTAAAAATAATAAATTTGTATTGTAAGGAAAGTGCTTTGCAATATGTCAAGTTTTATGTAAATTTGAACTATTAATTTATTTAGAAGTTTATAACTTAATACAGATACTAAGACGCATACAATTTATAAATGTTACATAGCACATGATAAGTTCTATAGGAGAGACAGAAACAAAATTTTAGAGAGTAAAATCAAAGGTCCTTGTTGAGTATGTTAAGTATACACTTATTTTCCTAAATGCATGTTTGATTCATAGGATGACTTTAGAGCACTCCTTTGTTCAGACTTTCTTGTGTAATGGGGAAGTATTGAAAGTCTACTGTGGGGATACCTGTGACCATAAGAATAATAATTTCTGCAAGTTTCCTCCAAGCACGAGTTTTGAAAGCTGCTTTGAGAACCTCTTACTACTACTTGAAGGATCTGGGGCTTTCTTCTTCTTTCCTCTTTTTAGAAAATGACCTTCTCTGTAAGGACTGTTTTTCTCACAACCCGTCTATGTTTCCTTACTTTCTATTTAGCCAGGACCCAGAACTATATAAATATACATATATATAATTTTATATATATATATATATATATATATATATATATATATATATATATATATATATATATATACACACACACATATATATATGAAACTATATGTATAACTACATATACAGATATATATGTGTGTGTACATATATGCATATGATATACATATATACATAAATGCATATGATGAGTAAGGACTTATCAGTAATTATCCTCTTCACTCTAATTAAATGATTGAAAAAAATGAGCCACGGACACTTAAAAAATCGGCTTAAGTAAATTGTGCTTGCATTTGTTTCTGAAATATTGTTTTTGCAACTCTATTGCTATCTCTCTTCTGTGCTCAAAGTTATTATTAAAACAGTCTGAATTTGAAGCCATTTCAAAGGAGAAAATTAAAGCTCTTTAATGTTAGAATAGTTTCCTTTAGTCACAAAGTCACTTTCCCCCATTCAGTCTTCAGTCTCTGGTATCCCTTAGATTCTTTCATTCTTTCCTCTAACTGTAACCTTCCCAAGGAAAAATTTTAAACTTGAGGTTATTTTCAATTCTTTATCATTGAAATATGAGAGAAACACAATGGTATTAAAAGGATGGTACTTTTTAAAATGAAGTTTCCTAGGTTATTATGCCAATTATGGACCTTGTAGTTGCTTATGTATATGTGGCTATTATTGTTGCAGAAAATGAAGTAGAGTTTGAGGACATGTCTCTGCTACTTGCATAATGTTTCTCTGAGAGGTGTGACAATGCAATGAGGGATGTGAAGACTTCCATTTCCCTGGTAGCTAGGTTTTAATAACTGCCTGATATTGGTTAAACACATTTTCCGATGACTGCAAAATATATTTTTACAAATAACCCACTTCACTAACACATCTTCCACTAAATTTGCTTGAGCATATATGAATATAAAATTATGATAGACATTTTTCAGATGCAGATTAATAGACCACATAATTGGATTAGAAATAAAATCAAGTTGAAATAAATCTAAGAACTTACAGATATTCAGTTTTCTACTAAAATTTTTGAGAATAATTTTTTGTTTAGCATTTATGATCATCTAAGACACCATCCCATTGTTAAAAAGAGACAACATTCCTCTTATAGGTTAAACCACAATATTCTTGTTGCCTTTTCCAAAAATTTTATTAATGAAGCAATCAATTTTTCCCAGTAGTGAAACATAATTTCCATCATTAATAAGGAGTAACGATTCCATCAAACTAGTTGATTGAAACATGTCCTTGATTTAAAGGAAGGAGTGGAGAAAATTTTTGTGTAAGGAGAAAACAATAGTAGCAGCAGAAACAACAACAACAAAAACCTATTTTTGCCAATCAGTTCTTTTCTCTATATTATATAGTCGTCATATGAGATATTGATAGTATCTCACATTTATATAATGCCTCCTAACTTCAAGGTGCTTTTATGAATATTTTCTTAAACAATTTTCACAATAATTCTATGATCCATTAACGTAGAATGGACAGAAAGTATCCTAATATTATAGATGAAGCTGTGGAAGCAAAGAAAGGTAAGGAAAGAACTGGAATTGATAACATTAGGGGATGCATTATATTTCCAGTTCTCTCAATAGGGCATGAATAATATTATTTGACACAATCTCTCCAGGTCTCAATATACCCACATGAAAAAATGAAGGAGTTGGGCAACCTGGCATCATTGAATCAGGTAAAAAATTTCAGAGATGAAGATTTCAATAGATGTAAGGAAAATCTTCCTAAGAATTAGTTTCAGAAAGTAGTGAGTACCTTATCACTGTTATGTCGTACTGGAAGGATATAGATAACATCAGTAACTGAGTAGAAAGCAACCTTGATGACCACTTAAGTTCTTTCCAAATCTGTGATTCTATGATAACTTTTATCTTTGAATTTCAAAAATGAATAGACAGCTATCCTGCTGCTTTTGATGCAGTTGACTTCCCTCTCCTCCTAAACAGTCTCTCCTGTCTGGGTTTTTGTGACACTAAGCTTCCTTTGTATTCCTCCTTTCTAGCTGAACACTTTTTCTTAGACTACTTTCCTTTCTTATCTTCAACATTTTTCAACCCAACTATGAATATTTCCTGAGGGTTTGTTTTAGGTACTTTCTTTTATTCTTCTGGGACAATGTCTCTTTTGGTAGGTTTTTCAGCTCCTAGCGATTTACCCAGAATATCTATGTAGATCTCAATCTCTCTCTCTCTCTCTCTCTCTCTCTCTCTCTCTCTCTCTCTCTCTCT
The DNA here is from genome assembly GCF_028372415.1 of Notamacropus eugenii. NCBI lineage: Eukaryota > Metazoa > Chordata > Mammalia > Diprotodontia > Macropodidae > Notamacropus > Notamacropus eugenii. The sequence continues at coordinate 115,728,100 of NC_092872.1, read as the reverse complement.
CTCTCTCTCTCTCTCTCTCTCTCTCACACACACACACACACACACACACACACACACACACAAAATTCACATATCGACCACAATCTTTTTCTTGAATTTTAGTTCCATATCACCAATTACATATTTGTCATATCCAATTACATATCCTTGATACATCAAACAATATATCCAAAACTGAACTCATCATCTTTTTTCCCAGTGCTCCTATTTACTTTCTTATTTCTGTGACAAAAAGAAAAAAAAAAAGATCTCATCATAATTGCAATCTCCCAGGTCCCCAGGTTCATAACCTCGGCATCATCCTTGATATTTCACTCTCCACTTCATATATACAATCAGTTGCCAAATATTGCTATTTCTACCTTCACCACATCTCTTGAATTAAGCAATTGCTATAGTTTAGGTAACTATCATCTTTTATTAGATTAATGCAAAAGCTTCCTAATTGGTAATTTTCATTAAACACATATCTGGTGTTGTGATTCCCATATTCAGTCAATTCCATTGACCTCCTATTGCCATCAGGATTAAATATAAACTGGTCAGTTTGGTCTTTGAAGTCTTTTATAACCTCTCCCAAAGCTATCTTTATGACTTCACTGGACATTATTCTTCCTCCTGTACTCTGTGATTCTTTCAAATAGGTCTTACCTCTGCTCCTCACCTATGACACTGCATATCCTATCTCCATATCTTTGCACTACTCATTCCACGTAACAGAAATGCAATCCATCCTTACTTCCATTTCAAAGAGTCACCTCTTTTCTTTAAGTCTCATCCATATTAAAGTTTTTACTTATCCTCCCTAACTACTTACCATGGATTTAACTACATTCCATGCATTTATTCATTTTATATTTATGCCGTATGTAGCTATGTGTGTGTTATCTCCCCCAATGAAATGCAAGCCTTTTATGAGCACTGATTATTTTGTTTTTAGAATTTTTATTGCCAGCACATAGATGACTGTTTGGCACGTAGTAGATGCTTAATAAATACTTACTGACTGACTGATATATTAATTCAATGTGAATAAAAGCTAGAGCTGTGATCTACACTACATAACAATTGTATCATAGAGCTGGGACCAGAAATCCAAGTTTCTGCCAGTTAGATTAAAACAACAACAAAATCTCGTAATCATCATGGCTGCAAATATTCAGATATTTGGGAACATATAGATGATACATCCAGATGATTGCATGTTTCACTTTTTAGGTAGGTGTCCGGTTCTTAAATAGAATTAGTCAAAAATTGAATCATATGACATTAATATGCATAAAATTTAAATGGAATGTAAAGGTCTTTTTTAAAAACTTGGCAATGTTTTACAGCAGAGCACAACTGGAAGAGACTATCAAACACATTGAGTTGGTTGGACACTTGTTCTGACAATGCTAAAATCCCCCCTATAGGAAATCTTTTCTATCCCTTTTAATTCTAGTGTCTCCCTCCAATAAGCATTTTCTATTTAAACTCCATATGGTTTGTTTGTATTTTATTACCTGTTAAATCCTTCATACATACTTTACTGAAGACCATTGACAGATGTAGGAAAGTCAGTAAAGTCAAAGTGAATCAGACTTCTTTTTGGCCCAAACCATTGAACCTTAGCATTCAGAACCAAAATCCTCCAACTCTTCCAAACAATCACACATACAATTTCATTACAACAAAAATAGCATGTGTACAAGTAAACACAAACTATTCTGTGAGTAATTGTAGTGAATTTATCTTTTAAATCTATGATTCTTTTAGTTGCACTGAAATATGATAGAAGTATGTATGAGAGAAAACACTAGGTGTCCTTTATATCTTGCACCTGATGGACTTTTCCTAACTTTTGAATATATTGTATGTGTACCTTTTTTTTAAGGCTCACAGCTTGCAGATAAAGACGATGGTAAGGTAAATTGACTATCTCCATGTCTAATGATGAAATCTTCATAAAAATTGTCTTGTTTCACCAGAAGACAAAAGAAGGTGTGTGTGTGTGTGTGTGTGTGTGTGTGTGTGTGTGTGTGTGTGTGTGTGTGTGTAAAGGTGGGTGGAGACAGGAGTAGAATTACAATGTCTTGCAAGGAGAGTTCAAAACTCCATTAGATATCCTTGCAGATACAGCAAGGTTGATAACAATGGAATCCTAGTGCAATCAAAGCCTTTCTCTAGATCTTCAAAGGGTCTTCTGTCAATGAAAGCTAAATGTTTTAAATTCAGATGCGTCTGAGTTCAGATTTTGACAGGTGCTCTTGCTTTCCTCCTCCCTACTCCCTGCAGTTTGTGTATCAGTTTTTGTCCTCTAAGTATCAAAATATAGATGCAAAACACGGAGCTATAAACTCAACTGATGGATTGCTTTCTTGAGAAAGAGACAGAGAAGAGTACATATGATTTAACATCTGCATCTGGCTTTATTGTACATGAAGCCCTGAGGCATCAAATTTGACAGTTGTTGTGTCTGACAGAGCTATTTATATCTTTGAAAATGCAACTAGAACACACCAACCAATAAGAGCAAAATGCCTTGGTAATTTTGGAAAACAGAGCAAACAAACTTGATTTTATGACCTTCAATTACCCTGTCAGGATTTGATAACCCATAAGAAAAATAACTCTCTGTATCCACAGGAGGCAAAACAACCAGTCAACTGGTCATTTCAATTGAACAAGTTGAGTCAATGAGGGGAAAAATGTTTATTTCTTACCTTTCAGACCAAGACAATGCTAGAAATGAATTGATTGGATTTTTGAAATTATTTTTCTTGAACTTGTGACGCTATTGTATAGTCAATAGCATCTTCTCTTCTAATATCTGTATTTTGGCCTGTAGTGAACATTTGTACATGCACAGAAATGAAGACAGAATATGGGACTTAAAGTAAGAAAGACTTAGTTTTAAATGTAACTTAGGCAAAGTATTTAGCCTCTCTAAGATTCAGTTTTCTCATCTTTACAATGGGTATAATAATATCTGTAGCACTGTAGCACCAATGCGATATTCACAGAACCTACAGTGGCCATGAATATCCCAGCACAGTTCTGAATTACAAAATACAACAAATTGTCCACATGGAAGGCAGAACCAAAACATTTATTCAGACACCAGAAAATCAAATCTAAACCAAAAATCCATAGACAATAACAAAGCAGAGAACACCATCCCCAAGCCTTCCTCTTGCTAGGCTTCCTACAAACCAGCTCCCTTAAACAAAATCACAAGCAAGCCCTTTCAATCCCCTTAACCAGCAACCTCTCTCATGAATTTCTTCTAGCTGTGCTCTAGTTCTGCATCTTCCTCTTCCACCCATTCAGCAAACTCCTTCCACCACAGGTTCCATGTGACTCAAACTCGTGTGACTCAGACTTGAATGTGACCCAGGCAGGTCATATGGGCCCATTAACAAATATGAAAGATCTCTCCATTTAAATTACCATTACATGGGGCCCCAAGGTCTTTCATATTCATTACACTAGTTGGTGGGGCAACTGGTATCACCAGAACTTTAACAGGAAAAAGAGAAAATAAGGATATAAAACAATATCATAGGCAACTGGTGTCAGCAGAACTTTACAATAATAAGCACATGAAATAATGTCTGAAGGTGGGGTTTGAGCACAAGCACCCTATCACTTCCCTCTCAAGTAAATGGGGCCAAAAATCTTGGGGTAACAAGTGAAGGTATCTTCTTCTATAGCTACTAATGCTGAGATTGGACATAGAGGTGCCATTAAAGAGGTCCCATTCTGAAAGCTGGTGTCTGGAGCTTGGTCAATGCCAGGTCCAGGGTTGATACACCAAACTCTTGGAAAAGGTTTGACAACCAGCTTAAGCAATCAGACATCTGCAGGTGGAGGATAAGTCTGTAGAAAATAAATCTGACAATCAAGGTGAAGAGAAAAAAAGCCAAAAAGACACAATAACCAGTAGCAGGGTAGATACAGGGTCAGCCATAGTTGTGGACTTCATGAACCTGCTGTTATAGCCTTATTCACAATTAGTTATTGTTTTCTAATTTGCAGTTTGGGGATCACCATTCTGGTTAGAGGTATACTTTCTTTAATCTAGGCTGGGACCTGACCAAGGTCCCATTGTCCCTGCTATTGTGAAGAATTTAGATACAATTTTTCAGGAGGATCTGCGAGGGCAATTTGCATCTCCTTGCTCGGTCTAAAATCAAGCTTTTTTCCTCAATACATTTTATATACTTCATTAGACAAAATGCCATCTACTCTTCAAAAATCTATCCCTGCTCTCAATAGAGCAGTAAACAATTATTATTTTTTTTTTTGGTAAATCTATTCTGATTTTGAATCCACTGGCTATTTACTCTTGTAACTCAAGGAAATTTATCTTTTTCACTGATTATCACCATTTGAGGTACCAACGATTCTCCCATCCTTTGGGTGAACCAACTTAATATATCCATGACCTCTTGCTGAATAAAATCCAGAAATAGAATTTTTTGGTTCCAGGGGCCAAGATGGCTGAGTGATCAGTAACTGTTATCTCTCTCCCCTTGTTGACCTTAATCAGCCCAGAGTTTATCTTCCTGAGAAAAACACTGGAACAGCAGGAGCAGCAGGAGAGATAATTGGACTCTCAGTCTGGGAGGCTAGAAAGATTCCTAAGGAGGGCTCCTCTTGCTGTGGACAAAGGCGACCAGTGCAGGATCAGAGCTGTCCCATACAGCCTCACCTCAAAAAACCAGAAGAAGATTCTGAAACCCAGGGGGGTGAAGCTAGCAACTGCCAACACCAGGACCCCAGACATGCCTCAGCACCCCAGTGGAATCAGGAAGACAGTAGCACAGAAAACTGTGGGACAGAGCTCCTAGTGCCACAGAAGCAGACATCCACCTTAAAAGCCAGAAAAAAGGTTATTATCATGAGTAAAAAAGCAAAGCAGAAAAGAAAAGATGGTAGAATCTTTCTATGGGGAGAAGGACCAAAACAAAGTTACCAAAGAGTTCAGCATGGAGACTGTACTCCCATCTGAAACTTCAGAAGGGAATATGAACTGGTTGGAAGCACAAAGAGGCTTCTTTGAAAAGTTCTGGAAAAATTTTAAAACCCAAATTAGAGAAGTAGAAGAAAAACTGGCAAATGATTGTAAAAATATGAAAAAAGAATTCACTGAAGGGAACAGCTCCTTAAAAAGGAAAGTAGAACAAATGGAAACGGAAGTACAAAACCAAACTGGTGAAAATAAGTCCTTACAAACAAAAATTGGACAAATGGAAAAGGAGATGCAAAAGAAAACAATGTGATAGAAAATAGAATTGGGCAAGTAGAAAAATCAGTCAAACAGATTTTAAAGAATGAAAAGATAGAAGAAAAGGTAAAATATCTAACTGGAAAAACAAATGACCTGGAAAATAGATGCAGGAGAGAAAATTTAAGGATTATTGAGTTACCAGAAAGCCATGATGAAAAAAGGAGCCTGGAAAATATCATCCAAGAAATCGTTAAGGAAAATTTGCCCAGAAGTCCTAGATTCAGAGAGCAAAATAGTCATCAAAAGAATTCATCGTTCACCTTATGAAAGGGATCCGAAAATAAAACACCAAAGAATATAATTGCCAAATTCCAGAACTATCAAGTGAAGGAGAAAATACTGCAGGCAGTCAGAAAGAAAACAATTCAAACATCGATGAACTACAGTCAGGATAACACAGGACATTGCAGTTTCTCAATTGGGAGACTGAAGGACTTGGAATACAATATTCCATAGGCAAAGGACCTGGAACTATAGCGAAGGATTAATTATCCAACAAAGTTGAGCATAATATTTCAAGCTAGGAGATGAAATATTCAATGAAATAAGGGATTTCCAGATCTTCCTGATGAAAAGGTCAGAACTCAACAGAAAATTTGATCTACAAATGCAGGTCTCAAGAGAGGCATAAAGAGGTAAACAAGGGGAATAAAAAACTTATTACACAATATGGGCAAACTGTTTACATCCCTGTAAGGGAAGATGACCGTTGTTAATCTTGAGAATGATATATTCATCATGAAATTGAAAAGGGATATACATATAGAGAGAGAGGAAGTGGGTATAAATTGATGTGATGATAACAAATGTGATTTCAGGGAGTGAAGGGATTGTAATGAAACATGTGAAAAGGAGGAGGCAGAAAAAAAATAAATTCCATCACAGGAAAAGACACAAAAATATATTATAGTAGAGGGAAAGAGGGGAGGGAGATGAGTATTGTTTGAGAGGTATTCTCTTCTTATTGAATGCAAGGAGGTTCAACAACTCAGTTAAGTATAGAAATACAACTAGTGGGAGGCAGAGCCAAGATGGTGGAGTAGAAAGACAAAAAAAAAATGCAGGCTCTCCCCACACAGTCCATAAAATACTTGTAGAGAGGGACTCTCAACAAATTTTGGAGCAGCGGAAGAGGAGAACAACAGAGTAGAGGAGATTTCCAGGCCAGGGTGAACTGAAAGGCCCATAGGAAAAGTTGGTTGCACCCTTCGAGGAGCGCAGAGCCCAGCTCAGCCTTGGCCATGTGGCAGGGCTCCTGAAAAGGCCTCGGGGGCAGAATCTCCAGTCGCAGCAACAGCAGCAGATTCAAAGCTCCCTTAACCCACAGGTGCCAAAGATCAGTGACGGGGGTTTTTTCAACTGGGCAGGAAGGGAGAAAGGCCTTTCCATAGATGCAGAGGCCACATTGGGCAGGTGGCAGCAGATCTCACGGCAGCCCCTACAGCAGCCCGAGACCATTGCTGGATCGTAAAAACCCCTGGAGCACTGAGGGAGCTGGTCTTTGTCTTGCACTGAATGATGGCCCTACCTACACAGCTTGACTGAATCCCATCACCCCAGTGCTACCTTGGCGAAACTAGAGGTCAGGTGCCTGTGGAGAGAAAACTGCTAAGATTTTGGGCACAAAAATACTTCCTGCACCCAGACCAGTACATGCTTGATTGTGCCACCTTGGAGGTTCCCAGAGTATACCCTACTCTTGACAAAGGACCCAAAAGTCAAGTAACTGGTTGGGAAAATGTCCAGAAAAGGGAAAAAAATAAGACTATAAAAGGTTACTTTCTTGGTGAACAGATATCTCCTCCCATCCTTTCAAATGAGGAAGACCAATGCTTACCAGCAGGGAAAGACATAAAAGTCAAGGCTTCTGTATCCCAAACATCCAAAAATAAATATTCAATGGGCTCAGGCCATGGAAGAACTCAAAAAGGAATTTGAAAATCAAGTTACAGAGGTGGAGGAAAAATTGGGGAGAGAAATGAGAGAGATGCAAGAAAAGTATGAAAAGCAGGTCAGCACTTTGCTAAAGGATACCCCAAAAACTGCTGAAGAAAATAACACCTTTAAAAATAGGCAAACTTAATTGGAAAAAGAGGTTCAAAAAGCCAATGAGGAAAAGAATGCTTTAAAAAGCAGAATTAGCTGAATGGAAAAGGAGGTTCAAAAGCTCACTGAAGAAAATAGTTCTTTCAAAATTAGAATGGAACAGATGGAGGCTAATGACTTTATGAGAAACCAAGAAATCACAAAACAAAACCAAAAGAATGAAAAAAAATGGAAGATAATGTGAAATATCTCATTGGAAAAACAAATGACCTGGAAAACAGATCCAGGAGAGACAATTTAAAAACTGTGGGACTACCTGAAAGCCATGATCAAAAAAAGAGCCTAGACATCATCTTTCATGAAGTTATCTAGGCAAACTCCCCTGATAGTCTAGAACCAGGGGGCAAAATAAATGTTAAAAGAATCCACCAATCACCTTCTGAAAGAGATCCAAAAAGAGAAACTCCTAGGAACATTGTGGCTAAATTCCAGAGTTCCCAGGGCAAGGAGAAAATATTGCAAGCAGTTAGAAAGAAACAATTCAGGTATTGTGGAAATACAATCAGGATAACACAAGATTTAGCAGCTTCTACATTAAGGGATCGAAGGGTGTGGAATATGATATCCCAGAGGGCAAAAGAACTAGGACTAAAACAAATAATCACCTACCCAGAAAAACTGAGTATAATATTTCAGGGGAAGAATGGTCTTTCATTGAAATAGAGGACTTTCAAACATTCTTGATGAAAAGAACAGAGCTGAAAAGAAAATTTGACCTTCAAATACAAGAATGAAGAGAAGCATGAAAAGATAAACAGCAAAGAGAAACCATAAGGGACTTACTAAAGTTGAACTATTTACCTTCCTACATGGAAAGACAATATTCGTAACCTGAAGCTTTTTTCAGTATCTGGGTAGTTGGTAGGATTACACACACACACACACACACACACACACACACACACACACACACACACGGGGAGAGAGAGAGAGAGAGAGAGAGAGAGAGAGAGAGAGAGAGAGAGAGAGAGAGAGAGAGAGAGAGAGAGAGAGAGCAAGCACAGGGTGAATTGAATAGAATGGGATCATATCTTAAAAAAAACAAAATTAAGCAGAGAGAGAGAAATATATTGGGAGGAGAAAGGGAGAAATGGAATGGGGCAAATTATTTCTCATAAGAGAGGCAAGTAAAAGACTTTGCAGTGGAGGGAAAAAGAGGGGAGGTGAGAGAAAAAACACGAAGCTTACTCTCCTCACAATCGACTGAAGGAAGGGATAAAATGCACGCGCATTTTGGTACGAAAACCTATCTTACAGTACAGGAAAGTGGGGGAAAAGGGGATAATCAGTGTGGGGGGGGGGATGATGACAGGGAGGCCAGTGGGAGGAGGAAGCAATTAGAAGTCAACACTCTTGGGGAGAGACAGGATCAAAAGAGAGAATAGAAGCAGTGGGGGGCAGGATAAGATGGAGGGAATTATAGTCTTACACAACACGACTATTATGTAAGTCATTTGCAAAACTACACAGATATGGCCTATATTGAATTGCCTGCCGTCCAGACTAAATGGGTGGGAAGGGAGGGATTGGGAGAAGTTAGAACTCAGAGTTTGAGGGACAACTGTTGAGTATTGTTCTTGCAAACTGGAAATAGAAATACAGGTAATGGGGTATACAAAGTTATCTTGCCCTACAGGACAAAAGAAAAGATGGGGATAAGGGAAGGGATGGATGTTAGAAGAGAGGGCAGATTGGTGAGAGGGGCAAGTAGAGTGCTCATCGTTTTGGGGTGGGGGGAGCGGAGACATGGGGAGAAAATTTGGAACACAAAATTTTGTGGAAATGAATGTTGAAAAGTTGAATAAATAAATTTTTGAAAAAAGAAATACAACTAGCTCTATAGGCAATAGGAGGGGACAGGGGAAAGAAAAGAGCGGGGAGCCTAAAATGGAGGGAAGAAGTAATAAAGAAAAAGGGCATTAAAAGGGAGGAGGGGAAAAGAAAGGATGGAAGACTGAGGGAGTCGGTGGTCAAAATTAAAAGTCTATTTGGTAAGGGAAGGGAGAACTAAAAGAATAAACACGGGCAAAGGGGATGAAGAGAAAGACAAAAATAGTAATCACAATTGTGTATGTGAAAGGGATGAACTCTCCCAAGAAATGGAGACAGATAGCAGAATGGATTAAAAATCATAATCCAACAATATGTTGTTTACAAGAAACACATTTGAAAAGCAGAGACACATATAGGGTAAAGGTCAAAGGTTAGAGCAGAATTTATTGTGCTTGAGCTGATATAAAAAAGCAGGGTAAGCAATTCTAATCTCAGACAAAGCAAAAGCAGAAACAGATTTAATCGAAAGAGGTAAGGAAGGAACCTAAATCCTGCTAAGAGGTGCCATAGACAACGAAGCAATTTCATTGCTAAACATCTATGCTACAAGTGGTATAGCACCAAAATTCTTAGAGGAGAAACTGAGGGAGATACAGGAAGAAATAGACACAAAAACTGTAGTAGTGGGGGACCTCAGCATCCCCCTCTCTGAACTTGATAAATCTAACCTCAGAATGAACAAGAAAGAAGTTAAGGAGGTGAATAATACTCTGGAAAGATAGATATCATAGATCCCTGGAGAAAACTGAATGAGAATAGAAAGGAATACATCTTTTCTTCAGTGGAACATGGCACATATACAAAAATTGAACATGTACTAGGCTATAAAAATCTCACAATCCAGTTCAACAAGGCAGAAATAGTCAGTGCAGCCCTCTCAGATCATAATGCAATAAAACTTATACATAATCAAAGGTCGTGGAAACATAAACCAAAAACTATTTGAAACTAAACAATCTAATCCTAAAGAATGAGTGGATTAAACAAAAAATTATAGAAACAATCAACAACTTCAAGAGAGTCACAATAATGAGACAAGCTACCAAATCTTATGGGACACTGAAAAAGTAGTTATTAGGGGAAACTTTGTATCTTTGAATGCCTACATGAAGAAAATAAAGGGGAGATGAATAAACTGGGCATGCAGCTGAAAAAGTTATAAAAAGAGCAAATTGAAAATGCCCAAGTATATACCAAATTAGAAATACAGAAAATCAAAGGAGAGATTAGTAAAATTGAAATTAAGAAGGCTATTAAACTAATAAATAAAACTAGGAGCTGGTTTTATGTAAAAAGCAATAAAAATGACAAACCTTTGGTCAATTTGATTTAAAAAAAAGGAAAGAAGGAAAGCAAATTACCGATATCAAGAATGAAAAGGGTGAACTCACCTCCAATGAGGAAGAAATTAAAACAATAACAAGCGTTTACTTTGCCCAACTGTAAGCCCATCAATTTGTCAATCTAAATTAGATGGATGATTATATTAAAAGGTATCTGGAGTAAAAGAAGAAGAAGTCGAACACTTAAACAATCCCATCTCAGAAAAAAAAAAATGAACAAGCCATCAATGAACTCCCTAGGAAAAAATTTCCACGGCCAGATGGATTCACAAGTGAATTTTATCAAACATTTAAAGAACAGTTAATTCCAATATTATATAGACTATTTGGAAAAAAATGGGGAAGAACGAGTCCTCCTAAATTCTTTTTATGATGCAAATATGCTTTTGATGCCTAAACCAGGAAGAGCCAAAACAGAGAAAGAAAATTATAGACCAATTTTTCTAATAAGGATAGAAGCAAAAATTTTAAATAAGATTTTAACAAAAAGAATACAGTAACTTATCACGAGAATAATTTATTATGATCAGGTAGGATTTACACGAAGAATACAGGGCTGGTTTAATATTAGGAAAACTATTAACATTATTGATCATATCAACATGAAAACTAACAGAAACCACATGATGATCCCAATAGATACAGAAATTGCTTTTGACAAAATACAACATCCATTCCTTTTTAAACACTGGAGGACATAGGAATAAAGGGAACTGTTCATAAAATAATAAACAGTATCTACCTTAAATCTTTAATATGCAGTGGAGATAGCCTGGATGCATTTCCAATAACATCAGGGGTGAACCAAGGATGTCTATTATCAAGACTATTATTCATTATGGTACTAGAAATGTTAGCTGTAGCAATAAGAGAAGACAAAGTAATTGAAAGAATTAGAATAAGCAAAGAAACTAAGTTATCACTCTTTGGAGATAATATGATAATGCACTTAGAAAATACCAGGTAAGAGGAAAAACTACTTGAAGTAGAAAACTACTTGAAATATTAAACAACTTTGGCATAGTTGCAGGCTACAAAATCAACCCACACAAATCTTCTGCATTTCTATATATTACTAACATAGACCAACCTAGACCAAAAGCTGGAGATGGAGAAATCCCATTTAAAGCTATGGTAGACACTATAAAATATTTGGCAGTCTACCTGCAAAACAAACCCAGGGACTACATGAGCACAATTACAAAACACTTTTCACACAAATAAAGTCAGATCTTAGTAACTGGAAATCATCAGTTACTCATGGTGGGGCCGAGCCAATATAATAAAAATAAAAGTTCTACCTAAATTAATTCACTTATTCAGCTCCATACCAAGCAAACTATCAGATAATTATTTTGTAGACCTAGAAAGAATAATATAAAAATTCATCTGGAAGAACAAATGGTCCAGAATATCAACGAACCAATGAAAAGAAATACTATGGAAGGCAGCCTAGCTCTACCAGATCTCAAATTGTATTATAAAACAGCAATTATCAAAAGCACTTGATACTGGCTAAGAAACAGAAGAGCAGACCAAAGGAATATATAAGGTACCCAAGACACAGTAGCCAATGAATATAGCAATTTGCTGTTTGATAAACTCATGGACCTGTTTCTGGGATAATAACTCATTGTTTGACAAAAATTTCTGTGAAAACTGGATAACAGTATGATGGAAACTAGGCATAGATCAATGCCTGACATTGCACACAAGAATAAAGTCTAAATGGGTACATGATCTAGGTATAAAGACTGATACAATAAACAAATTAGTGGATCAAGGAGTAGTATATTTATCAGATTTGTGTAAAAGGGAAGAATTTTTGACTAAATGAGAGATACAAAAGATAATGAAATGCAAAATGGATAATTTTCATTATACTAAATTGGAAAAGTTTGCACAAACAAGCCCAATGCAACCAATTGTTAGGAGGGAAGCAGAAAACTGGGAAAGATTTTTTCAACTAGTGCCTCTGATAAAGGTTTCATTTCTAAAATATATAGAGAACTGAATAAAATGTACAACAATACAAGCCATTTTCCAATTAATAAATGGTCAAAAGATATGAACAGGCAATTTTCAGAGAGAAAAGTCACATGAAAAAAATGTTTTAAGTCACTACTGATTAGAGAAATGCAAATGAAACAACTCTGAGATAGCACATCAAACCTATCAAATTGGATAACATGAAAAAACAGGATGATGATAAATGTTGGAGAAGATGTGGGAGACTTGGAACACTAATTCACTGTTGGTGGAGCTGTGAACTGATTCATCCATTCTGGAGAGCAATTTGGAACTATGCCCAAAGGGATACAAAAATGTGCATACCTTTGACCCAGCAATACTGCTTCTAGGACTGTATCCCCAAGAGATCATAAAAATGGGAAAGGTTCCTATATGTACAAAAATATTTATAGCAGTACTCTTTGTGGTAGCCAAAAACTGGAAATCAAGGGGATGCCCGTCAGTTGGGGAATGGCTGCATAAACTGTGGTATATGAATGTAATGGAATACTATTGTGCAGTAAGAAATGATAAACAGGAAGACTTCAGAAAGGCCTGGAAAGACTTATATGAAGTGATGGTGAGCTTAAGCAGCAGAACCAAGAAAACTTTATATACAGCAACAACGACAGTGTGGGAGGATTTTTTCCAATAGACTTAAAACTTCATTGCAATGCAAGGACTTAAAAATTTCCCAGTGGTTTCTTAAGGCAAAATGCTTTCCACATCCAGAGAAAGAACTATGGAATTCGATTTCAGAATGTAGCACATAACTTTCTTTTTTATTATGTTTTTGTTTATTTTATGATTTCTCCCATTCATTTGAATTTTTCTGTGCAACGTGAGTAAGGTAAAAATGTAAAATAAAAATCCGCAAACAATGTGGGGACCCCTGATTCTCCTGCTTCCTTCTTAGTACAGTACAAACCTCAGCCTCCTCATTTGTTTCATTCCCCTCCCACACATCCTCCTGGCCTGTGTTTAACCTCACCCCACCCCCTATCCCCAATCAAGCCCAGTCTGTACAGGGGTTTCATTCCCTTTCCTATTGTTAACTTTTTGCCTCCTATGAATGAAACCAAGAATAGCACTTTCTTCTACCACCTGAAACTCTCTAGTTTCCTCTTCTAAAGGATAGTTTGAATGCTGCAGGATAAAAACATCTCTTGCAAACCATCTAACTCCCTTTCCATCTCAGCCCTCTCCTCCAGCAGTTTGTCTCTGGTTTTACATATAATGTATGTGTGTTCTTCCTTCGTTGCCAAAGAAGACCATGCCATGAGAGAAATGATGACATGACTTGCATTTGACTTTGATTTGAGTGAGGGAGGGCTGTGCACCAGACTCACTTCTCCTCTAGAGCCATCTGAATCCAATGACCAGATATTCATCAGGATGCCTGGAGATGACCCAGGTTGAGGCAATTGGGTTTATGTGACTTGCCCAAGGTCACAGAGCTAGTGAGTATCAAGAATCTGAGGTGAGATTTGAACTCAGGTCCTCCTGACTCTTGCACTGGTGCTCTATCCACTGCACCACTTAGCTGACCACACATATAATTCAATAGCTTGTTAGCAAAGTCCAGACTCTCTTACCTGTGCCATTTCTTTCCCTGGTTCTGCAGTTATTCCCTGCAAACGTCTATTTTATTAATTAATTTGTTTTCAATTTTCTACAATCACTTCTGTAAGTCTTATGTTTTCTCTTCCTTCTCCCTCCCTCCCCCCTCTTTGTCTGAGAGAGTAATATTATATGGCTTCTACACATATGTTCTTATTCACCACATTGCCACATTAGTCAGCTTGCACAGAATTAGCAAGAATGGGAGAAACCATGAGAAAGAGCAAAACAAAACAAAACCTCACAGGGGAGAAAATATTCTGCTTCATTTTGCGTTCCGATTTTATAGTTTTTTCTCTGGATGTGGATGGTATTTTGCCTCGAGTCCCCTGGAAATGCTTTACGTCCATGGATTGCTGTGAAATGCTAGGTCTACCAGAAAACATCCTCTCCCACCGTGGCTGATACTGTGTACAATGTTCTCCAGGTACTACTTATTTCACTCAGCATCAGTTCATATAAGTCCTTTCAGACCTCTCTGAAATCTTCCTCTTCAACATGTCTTATAGCACAATAGTATTCGATTACATTCATATACCACAACTTGTTAAGTCATTCCACAATTGATGGGCATCCCCTTGATTTCCAGTTTTTAGCCACTACCAAGAGCTGTTATATTTTTGTAGTCGAACTAAAATAAATGGAAGAAATCATATAACAAACCAAAACATGATACACAAACACACACACACACACACACACACACAAACATGATCTGCTACATTCTGCGAATGACTTGCATATTTCTTTCTCTAAGTGTGGAAGGCGTTTTGCCTTGGAAAACCACCACTTGGATTTTTTTTTTTTTAATACGTTCTTGCGCTATTACGAAATTCCAAGTCTACCAGAAAAAACTCTCGCACACTTTGGTCGTTGCAGTGCACAAAGTTCTCCTGCTTCTGCTCCTTTCACTCAGCATCAGATCATATAAGTCCTTCCAGGCCTCTCTGAAGTCTTCTTGTTCATCATTTCTTATGGCACAATAGTACTCCATTACATTCATATATCATAATTTATTCAGCCATTCCCCAATTGATGGGCATCCCCTTGACTTCCAGTTTTTGGCAAATACAAAGAGTGCTGCTATAAATATTTTTGTACACGTGGGACCCTTTCCCATTTTTATGATCTCTTCGGGATACAGTCCTGTTAGTGATATTGCTGGGTCAAAGGGTATGCGCATTTTTGTAGCCCTTTGGGCATAGTTCCAAATTGCTCTCCAGAATGGTTGAATGAGCTCACAGGTCCACCAACAATGAATTAGTGTACCAACTCTCCCACATCCTCTCCAACATTTATCATTTTGCTGTTCTGTCGTGTTTGCCAATCTTATAGGTGTGATGTGGTACCTCAGAGCTGTTTTGATTTGCATCTCTCTAATCAAAAGTGATTTAGAGCATGTTTTGATATGATCATAGATATCTTTAATTTCTTCTTCTGAAAATTTCCTGTTCATATCCTTGGACCATTTATCAATTGGGGAATGACTTGTATGGTTATACATTTGAGTCAGTTCTTTATATATTCTAGAAATGAGGCCTTTATCCCCAAGCTTAGCCATAAAAATTCTTTCCCAATTGACTACATCCCTCCGAATTTTGGTTGCATTGGGTTTGGTTGTGCAAAAATTTCTCAGTTTAACGTAATTAAAATTTTCCATCTTGCATTTCATAATGCTTTCTATTTCTTCTTTAGTAAAAAAAAATTCTTCCCTTCTCCATAAATCTGATAAATATACTATTCCTTGCTTCTCCAGTTTATTCATGGTATCAATCTTTATACCTTTATCATGTACCCATTTGGATTTTATTCTTGTGTATGGTGTCAGGCATAGGTATATGCCTAATTTCTGCCACACTGTTATCCAGTTTTCCCAGCAATTTTTGTCGAACAGTGAGTTCTTATCCCACAATCTGGGGTCCTTGGGTTTATCAAACAGGAGGTTGCTATAGTCCTTGCCTACTGTATCTTGAGTGCCAAGTCTATTCCACTTGTTTACCTCTCTGTTTCTTAGCCAATACCAAGTGGTTTTGATAATTGCTGCTTTATAGTACAATTTGAGATCTGGTAGCACTAAGCCACCTTTCCAAGCATTTCTTCTCATTAGTCCCTTTGGTATTCTGGACCTTCTGTTCTTCCAAATGAATTTTGATATTATTTTACCCAGCTCTACAAAGTAATTATCTGATAGTTTAATTGGTATGGCATTAGATAAGTAAATTAACTGAGGTAGAATTGTATTTTTATTGTATTAGCACAGTCTACCCATGAGCACCTGATGTTTTTCCACTTACTTAAATCTGACTTTATTTGTGCAAAAACTGTCTTATAATTGTGTTCATATAATCCCTGTGTTTGTTTTGGCAGGTGAACTCTTAAGTATTTTATAGAGTCCACCCTGTCTTTAAATAGGATTTCTCTTTCTATCTCTTGCTGTTGAACTTCGTAGCTAATATATAGGAATGTGGAAGATTTGTGTGGGTTTATTTTGTAACCTGCAACTTTGCCGAAGCTATTTATTATTTCAGGTAGTTTTTTTACTTGAATCTCTGGGATTCTGTAAGTAAATCATCATATCATCTGCAAAGAGTGATAACTTCTTTGGCTGTTCTTATTCCTTCAATATCTTTATCTTGTCTAATTGCTACAGCTGACATATCTAGTGCTATATTGAATAATAGTGGTGATAATGGATATCCTTACTTTACCCCTGATCTCATTGGGAATGCATCTAGCTTATCCCCATTGCATATAATACTTGCTGAAGGTTTTAGATAGATACTGCTCATTATTTTATGGAAAGCTCCCTTTATTTCTATGTTCTCCAGTGTTTTTAATAGGAAAGGGTGTTGCATTTTGTCAAAAGCTTTTTCTGCATCTTTTGAGATAATCATGTGTTTTTTGTTAGATTTGTTGTTGATGTGATCGATAATGCTAATAGTTTTCCTAATATTGAACCAGCCCTGCATTCCTGGTATGAATCCTACCTGATCACAATATATTAATCTCATGATAAGACGCTGTATTCATTTTGCTACAATCTTCTTTAAAATTTTTGCATCTATATTCATTAGGGAAATTGGTCTATAATTTTCTTTCTCTCTTTTGTTTCTTCCTGGTATGGGTATCAAAACCATATTTGTATCATAGAAAGAATTTGTGAGGACTTCTTCTTCCCCAGTTTTCAAAAATAGTCTATATAGTATTGGAATTAACCTTTCAATGTTTGATAGAATTCACTTGTGAATCCATCTGGCCTTGGAGATTTTTCCTAGGGAGTTCATTGATGGCTTCTTCAATTTCTTTTTCTGAGATGTGGTTGTTTAAGTATTTAACTTTCTTTTCTGTTAATCTGGGCCATTTATATTTTTAAAAATATTCATCCATCTCTTTTAGATTATCGAATTTGTGGGCATAAAGTTGGGCAAAGTAGTTTCTAATTATTGTCTTAATTTCCTCCTCATTGGAGGTGAGTTCACCCCTTTCATTTTTAATATTGGTAATTTGATTTTCTTCTTTCTTTTTTAATCAAATTGACCAAATTTTTATCAATTTTATTAGTTTTTTCATAAAACCCACTATTGGTTTTATTTATTAATTCAATAGTTTTTTTCATTTCAGTTTTATTAATCTCTCCTTTGGTTTTCAGTATTTCTAATTTGGTATTTACTTGGAGATTTTCAATTTGTTCTTTTTCTAGCTTTTTCAACTGCATGCCCAAGTCATTGATTTCCTTTTTCTCTATTTTGTTTATGTAGGCATTCAAAGATATAAAACTTCCCCTAACAACTGCTTTTGCAGTATCCCATAAGATTTCGTATGTTGTCTCATTATTGTCATTCTCTTGAATGAAATTGTTGATTGTTTCTATGATTTCTTCTTTAACCCATTCCTTCTTTAGCATTAAATTATTTAGTTTCCAATTGATATTTGGTTTATCTTTCCATGGCCTTTTATTACATGTAATTTTTATTGCATTACGATCTGAGAAGGATGCATTGATTATGTCTACCTTTCTGCACTGAATTGTGAGATTTTTATGTCCTAGTACATGGTCAATTTTTGAAAATGTTCCATGTACTGCTGAGAAAAAGGTATATTCCTTTCTATTCCCATTCAGTTTTCTCCAAAGATCTATCATATCTACCTTATCCAGAGTTTTACTTACCTCCTTAACCTCTTTCTTGTTTATGTTGAGGTTAGATTTATCGAGTTCAGAGAGGGGGAGGTTGAGGTCCCCCACTAGTATAGTTATGCTATCAATGTTTTCCTTCAACTCCCCCAACCTCTCGTCTAAGAATCTATATGCTATACCACTTGGAGCATACATGTTTAATAATGATATTGCTTCATTGTCTATGGAGCCTTTTAGCAGGATATAGTTTCCATCCTTATCTCGTTTGATTGGATCTATTTCTGCTTTTGCTTTGTCTGAGATTAGGATTGCTACTCCTGCCTTTCTTACATCAGCTGAAGCACAATATATTCTGCTCCTTCCTTTGACCTTTATCCTATGTGTATCCCCCCGTTTCAAATGTGTTTCTTGTAAGCAGCATATTGTTGGATTATGGCTTTTAATCCATTCTTCTATCTCTCTCTATTTTATGTCAGAATTCATTCCATTCACATTCACAGTTATGATTACAATCTGTGTATTTACCTCCATCCTCTTTCCCACCATTTGTGCTTTTGGCTATCCCGTTTCCCTTCCCCTCCTCAATATTATTCACTTTTCACCACCTCCTCCTGCAGCCTTCTCCTCCTTCTTTTAGCCCCCCTTGCTTTTACTCCCCTTTACTCTTATTGCTTCTTCCCTCCCTTTTAGCCTCCCTCCCCTTTCTTCCCCCTTCCCTTCCCACTGCCTATAGAGCTAGTTAGGATTATCTACTTAAGTTTATTGTTCTTTCCCTTAAACAAATTATATGAGAGTACCTCTCATACAATGCTCATCTCCCTCCCCTCCTTCCCTCTACTATAATTTTATACTTCTTCCTGTGATGTAATTTGCCATTTTCTGCTTCTTCCTTTTTAAACCTCCTATTACAATCCCTTCTCATACTGAAACGATACGTTTAACATGACATCATTTACTTTATACCCGTTCCCTCTCTCTCTCTCTCTCTCTCTCTCTCTCTCTCTCTCTCTCTCTCTCTCTCTCTCTCCCTCCCTCTCTCTCTCTCTCTCTCTCTCTCTCTCTATATATATATATATATATATATATACACATATATATATGTATATATATACATATATATATCCCTTTATATATATCCATATATATATATATCTACATATATATGTATATATATATATATATATATATATATATATACATATATCTCCCTTCTATATTTCATAATAGCTGCAAAATTCTTAAGATTAATAGGTATCATCCTCCCTTACAGGTAAACAGAGGTAAACAGTTTTCCCTAATTGAGTAACAAGTTTTTGTTTCTGTTTTTTTCCCCCCTGTTTACCTTTTTATGATTCTCTTGAGACCTGCATTTGAAGATCAAATTGTCTATTGAATTCTGGCATTTTGTTCAGGAAGCTCTGGAAATCCCTTACTTCGTTGAGTGAGTTTTTCCTTGCCTGAAATGTTATGCTGAACTTTGCTGGTAGTTAATCCTTGGTTGAAATCCCAACTCCTTTGCCTTACGGAATATTGGGTTCCAATTCTTTCGATCTTTTAATGTAGAAGCTGCAAGGTCCTGTGTGATCCTGACTGTAGCTTCTCGATATTTGAATTTTTCATTCTGGCTGCCTGTAGTATTTTCTCCCTCACTTGATAGCTCTGGAATTTGGCAACGATATTTCTTGGGGTTTTGAGTTTGGAATCCCTTTTGGGAGGGGAATGGTGGATTCTTTTGATGACTATTTTGCCCTCCGAATCTAGCACTTCTGAGCAGTTTTCCTTGATCATTTCCTGGAAAATATTGTCCAGGCTCTTTTCCTCATCATGGGTTTCTGGCAGGCCAATAATTCTTAAATTTTGTCTCCTGGATCTATTTTCCAGTTACATTTTCTTCTATCTTTTCATTCTTTAGATTTTGTTTGACTGATTCTTGCTGTCTCATTGAATCATTAGTTTCTACTTCCCCACTTCTAATCTTTATCATATTGTTTTCTTCAGTTAATTTTTGCATCTCCTTTTCCATCTGAACAATTTTTCTCTTTGAGGAGCTATTTTCCCTAGTTAATTTTTGTACTTCCTTTTCCATTCCGCCAATTTTCCCAGTTAGGTTTTGGGTTTCCTTTTCCATTTTATCAACTCTTCCTTTTAGGGAATTATTTTCTCCAGTTAATTTTTGAACTTCCTTTTCCATTTGTTCAGTTTTCCTTTTCAAAGCGATGTTCTCTTCAGTGAATTCTTGTTTTATAATTTTAAAATCATTGGCCAGTTTTTCTTCTATGTCCTTCTTCAGATGTTCCAGGAGAGCTGCTTGTGGTTGCGAGAAGTTCATAGTCCCTCCTGAAATTTCAGATGGAAGTACAGTCTCAGCTCTGACCGCTTTGGTTTTTGTGTTTTGGTCCTTATCCCCATAGAAAGATTCTATGGTTTTTTCACCCTTCATCTTCCTTTTGCTGTTCATGATGTTGACTGAGTGTTGTAGCTTCTTGTTCTTTCAGTCAGAAGCAACAGAACTTTGTGTTGAGCTGATGTGTGAAAAAGCTAAAAGCAGGTTTTTGTTTTTTGTTTCCCAGATCAACTCTGGGGTTAGCTTGTTAAGTGGGTGGGTAGAGTGGTCTGGTCACTAGAGATCTCTTCAGCTGAACTGAAGCAAAGACAAGCTGAGGGGATGGTGATCCCAACTTCCCTATTGTCTTCCCATTTCCCCCGGAGGGCTGAGGCACGCCTAGATGCTAATGCGTGTTCCCACCCCTCCTGGGGCTCCTCTCCTGGAGCTGAGGCTTGCCTGGGTCCTAGTGCGAGTTTTCTCTTCCCTGGGTCCTCTGTCCTTCTGGTTCACCTCCTCCACAGTAGGAGGAATCCCCTTTAGCTATTTTCCTAGCCTCAGGTGTTATGAGACTATTTGCCCCCTTCTGCTGTTCCCGCTGATCCAGGATTTTTCTAGGGAAATATTTTATGGTTCTTTCACGGTCATGAAGTGGGGAAGAGAGAGCATTTACTGATCACTCCACCATCCTGGCTCCCAGAAGTTCAAGTAGGTGACTTACGGAAATTTAATCTTCGGGCTGAAAGTGTCAGGAGCTGCTGTGCTGATATCTGTTGCTCAGTGGCTCTCACCAGCTTGGTTTGGCTTGTCTCCATCTCTGCTGGTTCCATCCACTGCTCTCAGGTTTCTCGGGTGTCTTCTGCTCCGCTGCCCTGACCATGCTGCACTGTGTGCTGGGGGCTCACCCCCATGGAACAGATCTTTCCCGTGGACTTTCCAGTCTAACCTGGGCTCCGAATCCATCACAGTCTGTCTCCCACTGGATTCTGCACCTCCAAAATTTAGTCAGATTCTTCTTTCAGAGGTATCCAAAGCAGCTTGTCCAAGAGCTTAGGTGAGTTGTTGCTCTCACTCCACCATCTTGGCTCCGCTGAGCTGCTATAGTTTTTACAAGTGGGACCATTTCCCATTTTTATGATCTCTTTGTGATACAGTCTTAGAAGAGATATGCTAGGTCAAAGAGTATGCACATTTTGTAGCCCTTTGGGCATAGTTCCACAATACTCTACAGAATAATTGGATCACCTCACAGCTCCTTCAACAATGAATTAGTGTTCCAACCCTCCTATAACTTCTCCAACATTTATCATCTTCCTTATTTGTCATGTTAGCCAATCTGATAGGTGGAATGTGGTGCCTCAGATTTGTTTTCATGTGCATCTTTCCAGTCAACAGTGATTTAGAGCATATTTTTCATATGACTACAGATAGCTTTAATTTCTTCCTCTGAAAACTACCTGTTGAGGGTGGAGCCAAGATGGCGAAGTAGAAAGACGCACATACACATAGCTCCGAACCCACAAACCACAGAACGGCAGAGGGGACTAACCCAGGGCGAATTCTGCACCCAGAGACCACGGAATATGGGAAGGAAGGGGATTTCTGTTCCGGAGAGACCTGCAAACCTCTCGCAAAAGGTCCGTAGCTCTGCAGACACAGTGCCCAGCCCGGACCTGTGGAGGCGACGGTGGCCGCAGCTCCGAGAGACAAAGTTCTGAGAGGGATCCGGAGGCGGGATCTTCAGCAGCTGCACGGGCCCCCCACCAACAGGTGACTGACGGGGGTAGGTGAGAGAGTCTCTTTGGCGGGTTGAGAGGGGAGTGAGGTGCCCCCATAGCTCGGGCCCCCCCGGGAGGTGGGGGCTGAGAGGCGGCTGCGGACGGGGGCTCCTCAAACGGACGGGAGCCTGGATCCATTGTGGAAGGTCTGTGCATAAACCTCCTGAGGGAATTGAGCCAGAGAGGCGGCCCTGCCCCTGACCTCAGCACCTGAACTAAATTTAACACTGAATAACAGCCCTGCCCCCGCCAAAAATCCTAAGGTGGGAAGCAGCATTTGAATCTCAGTCCCCAAACGCTGGCTGGGAGGACCAGGAGGTGAGGTGGGTGTGAGGAGAACATTCAGAGGTCAGGCCACTAGGTGGAGACAATGTCAAGAAAAGGGAAAAGAAATAAAACTATGGAAGGGTACTTTATCAGAGAAAAAAAACTTCTTCCCTTCCTTTCTGATGGGGAGGAACAATGCTTGCCATCAGGCAAAGACACAGAAACCGAGGATCCTGTGTCCCAGCCCACCCAATGGGCTCGGGCCATGGAAGAGCTCAAGAGGAATTTTGAAAACCAAGTTAGAGAGGTGGAGGAAAGACTGGGAAGGGAAATGAGAGGGATAAGGGAGAAGCATGAAAAACAGATCAGCTCCTTGCTAAAGGAGAACCAAAAAAATCTTGAAGAAATTGGCACCTTGAGAATTAGCGTAACTCAGCTGGCAAGGGAGGTGCAAGGGGCCAATGAGGAGAAGAATGCTTTCAAAAGCAGAATTAACCAAATGGAAAAGGAGATTCAAAAGCTTACTGAAGAAAATAGATCTCTCAAATCTGGAATGGTACAGATGGAAGCTTTGGACTTTTCGAGAAAGACAAATATCTCAGAACATACCGCGCAGATTCGAAAAATGCAGGATAATGTGAAATATCTTATTGGAAAAATAACTGACCTGGAAAATAGAATCAGGAGAGACAATGTAAAAATTCTGGGACTACCTGAAAACCATGATCAAAAGAAGAGCCTAGACGTCATATTCCACGAGGTTATCAAGGAAAATTGCCCTGAGATTCTAGAACCAGAAGGCAAAATAAATATTCAAGGAATCCGCAGAACACCGCATGAAAGAGATCCAAAAAGAGAAACTCCTAGGAGCATTGTGGCCAAATTCCAGAGTTCCCAGGTCAAGGAGAAAATATTGCAAGCAGCTAGAAAGACACAATTCAAGTATTGTGGAAATACAATCAGGATAGTACAAGATCTGGCACCTTCTACATTGAGGGATAGAAGGGAATGGAATAGGATATTCCAGAAGTCAAAGGAACTAGGACTGAAGCCAAGAATCACCTACCCAGCAAAACTGAGTATAATACTTCAGGAGAAAAAATGGTCTTTCAATGAAATAGAAGACTTTCAAATTTTCCTGATGAAAAAACCAGAGCTGGAAAGAAAATTTGACTTTCTAACACAAGAATGAAGAGAACCATAAAAAGGAGAACAGCAAAGAGAAATCATAAGGGACTTACTAAAGTTGAACTGTTTACATTCCTACATGGAAAGACAATATTTATAACTCTTGAAACATTTCAGTATCTGAGCACTGGGTGGGAGTACACACACACACACATGCACACACGCACACATACATAGAGACAGAGTGCACAGAGTGAATTGAAGAGGATGGGATCATATAATAAAAAAAAAATGAAATCAAGCAGTGAGAGAGAAATATTGGGAGGAGAAAGGGAGAAGTTATATGGGGCAAATTATCTCTCATAAAAGAGGCAAGCAAAAAGACTTATTAGTGGTGGGATAAAGAGGGGAGGCAAGAGAAAAACATGAGATCTACTCTCATCACATTCCACTAAAGGAAAGAATATAATGCACACTCATTCTGATAGGAAAACCTATCTCATAATACAGGAGAGTGGGGGACAGGGGCACAAGCAGGGTCGGGGGGAGGATAGAAGAGAGGGCATGGGGAGGAGAATGCAATACGAGGTCGACACTTACGGGGAGGGAAAGGACCATAAGAAAATAGAAGTAATGGGGGACAGGACAGGATGGAGGGAAATAATAGTTAGTCTTATACAACACAACTAGTACGGAAATCATTTGCAAAACTAAACAGATATGGCCTATATTGAACTGCCTGTCTTCCAAAGGGAAGGGGTAGAGAGGGAGGGAGCTAAAGAAGTTGGAACTCAAAGTGTTAGGACCAAATGTAATGTTCTTACCACTGGGTAACAAGAAGCACAGGTTAAGGGGTCAAGAAAGCTATCCGGCCCTACAGGACAAAAGAGAAGAAGGAGACAAGGGCAGGGAGGGAGGATAGAGGAGAGAGCAGTTAGGTCACAGGGGTAATTAGAAAACTTGGGTCTGGGGGGGGAGGGGGTAAAAGGGGAGAAAATTTGTAACCCAAAATTGTGTGAAAATAAATGCTAAAAGTTTAATAAAAAATTAATTAATTAATTAATTAATTAAAAAAAAAAAAGAAAACTACCTGTTTATATCCTTTGACCATATATCAAATGGGGAAAGACTTGTATTCTTGCACATTTTACAGAGTTCTCTATATATTTTAGAAATGAGGCCTTTATAGTAGCAATTCTTTTGCAGTTTTCTGCTCACATCCTAATCTCTGTTGCTGTGGGTTTGTTTGTGCTAAAACTTTCCATTTAATTTAATCACAATTATCCATTTTGCATTTCATAATGTTCTCTGTCTCTTGTTTCAAAAAAATTTCTTCATTTTTGCTAAATTTGACAAGTACACTACCACTTGCTCCTCTAATTTGTTTATAGTATCAGTCATTATACCTAGACCATGTACACATTTGGGCTTATTCTTATGTATGGTGTCAGGCTTTATGTATGGTGTCCAATTTCCAACACACTGTTATCCAGTTATCCCAGAAATTTTTGTCAGAGAGTTCTTATCCTAGAAGTTGTGGTCCTTGGGTTTATCAAACAGTAGATTGCTATGATCACTGACTATTGTGTCTTGAGTACCCAATCTATTTCAGTGGTCTACCACTCTATTTCTTAGCCAGGACCAAGTGGTTTTGATGATTGCTGTTTTATAAAATAATTTGAGATCTGGTAGGGTGAGAGTATCTTCTCTAGCATTTATTCTCATCAATTCTCTTGATATTCTGGACCATTTGTTCAAGATGAATTTTGATATTATTTTTTTTTCTAGCTCCAGAAACTAATTTTCTGGTAGTTTGATTGGTATAGCACTGAACAAGTGAAGTAATTTAGGTGGAATTGCCATTTTTATTATATTAGCTCGGCCTGCCCAAAAGCAACTGATGTTTCTACACTTAGTTACATCTGACTTTATTTGTGTGAGTAGTGTTTTATAATTGTGTTCATAGAGTACTTGGGTTTATCTTGGTAGGTAATCTCCTACATATTTCATAGTGTCTACTGTCACTCTAAATGGAATTTCTCTTTCTGTCTCTTCCTGCTGTGCTTGGTTGGTAATATATAGAAATGAAGATGATTTTTGTGGGTTTGTATTGTAACCTGCAAATTTGCCAAAGTTGTTTATTATTTCAAACACATTTTTCGTTGATTCTCTATGATTCTCTAAGTACATTATCATATCATCTACAAAGAGTGAAAACTCAGTTTCTTCTTTTCCAATTGTAATTACTTCCATTTCTTTTTCTTCTCTTATCTCTAAAGCTAACATTTCTATTACTATATTGAATAACAGTAGTGATAATGGACATCCTTGTTTCACCCCTGCTTTCATTGGAAATGCATCTAGCTTATCCCCATTGATATAATGCTTCTTGAAGGTTTTGGGTAGATACTGCTTATTATTTTAGGGAAGGTTCCATTTATTCCTATGCTCTTCAGTGTTTTCAATAGGAATGGGTATTGTATTTTGTCAAAAGCTTTTCTGCATCTACTGAGGTAATCATATTGTTTCTGTTAGTTTTGTTTTTGGCGATATGATAAATAATGCTGATAGTTTTCCTTATATTGAACCAGTCCTGCATTCCTGGTATAAATCCTACATGATCATAATGTATTTTTCTCATGATAAGTTGCTGTATACTTTTTGCTAATATCTTATTTAAAATGTTTGCATCTATATTCATTAGAGAAACTGGTCTATATTTTTATTTCTCTGTTTTAGCTCTTCCTGGTTTAGGTATCTGAACCGTATTTGTATCATAAAAAGAATTTCACAGGACTCCTTCTTCACCACTTTTTTCCAAATAGCCTATATAATATTTGAATTAGCTGTTCTTTAAATGTTTGATAAAACTCGCTTGGAAATCTATCTGACCCTGGAGAATTTTTCCAAGGGAATTCACCAATGGCTTCTTCTTGTTCAATTTCTTTTTCTGAGAAGAGGTTATTTAAGTACTTGACTTCCTCTTCAGTTAATCTGGACTATATATATATATATATATATATATATATATATATATATATATATATATATATATATATATATATATATATATATATATATATATATATATATATATATATATACATATATATATATGTATATATATATGTATATATATGTGTGTGTATGTGTGTATACATATATATACAGATAGATAGATAGATAGATAGATAGACAGATAGATAGATAGATAGATAGATATGATATGATATAGTTATTCACCCATCTCACTTGGTTTATCAAATTTATGGTCATACAGTTGGGAAAATTTTAATTTATTTATTCAAATTTACTTTAATTTATTTCAATGTCCTCCTCTTTGAAAATAAATGAGTCTTCCCTTTCCTTTTTTGATTTAGTAGTTTGGTTTTCTTCTTCCTTTTTGTTTTAATCAAATTGATGAATAGTTTATCAATTTTATTGTTTTTTTCATAAAACTAACTTTTAGTTGTATTTATTAGTTCAATATTTTTCTTAATTTCAATTTTATTAATCTCTCCTTTGGTTTTCAGTATTTCTGATTTGGTATTTGACTCGAAATTTTCTATTTTTTCTTTTTCTCACTTTTTAAGCTACATGCCCAATTCATTGATCTCCTCTTTCTCTATTTTTTTCATGTAGGCATTCAATCATATAAAGCTTCCTCTAAAAATTGCTTCTGCAGCATCCCATAGGTTCTCATAGGTTGTCTCATTTTTGTCACTTTCTTGAATGAAATTATTTATTATTTCTATGTTTTGTTGTTTAACCTACTCATTCTTTAGGATTAGATCACTTAGTTTGCAAGTAATTTTTTGTCAATCTTTCCATGACCTTTTATTATATGTAATTTTTGTTGTATTATTATTTGAGGATGCAATGACTATCTCTGCCTTTCTGCACTGAATTGGGAGATTTTTATGCCCTAGCACATGGTTAGTTTTTGCATATGTTCCATGTACTGCTGAGAGAAAAAGATATATTCCTTTTTGTTAGCATTCAGTTTTCTCCAGAGATCTATCATATCTACCTTATCCAGAATTCTATTCATCTTTGACTCCATTCTCATTTATTTTGAGTTTAGAGTTATTAAGTTCAGAGAGGGGGAGGTTGACTTCCCCCACTAGTAAAATTTTGCTGTCTGTTTCTTCCTGTAACTCTCTTAATTCCTCCTCTAAGAATCTGAATGCTATATCACTCTGTGCATACATGTTTAGTACTGATGTTGCTTCATTGTCTCTGGCACCTTTTAGCAGGATATAGTTTCCTTCATTATCTCTTTGAATAGATCTACTTCTGCTTCTGCTTCATCTGAGATTAGGATTGCATCAACTGAAGTATAGTATATTCTGCTCCATCCTCTTACCTTCACCCTGCATATGTCCCCCTGTTTCAAATGTGTTTCTTGTAAACAACCTATTGTTGAGATTTTAATCCACTCTGCTATCTGTCTCCTTTTCATAGGAGAGGTCATCCCATTCACATTCACAGGTATGATTACTATCTGTGTCTTTCTCTCTATCCTATTTCCCCCATTTATGCCTTTAGTTCTTTTCTCTCTTTCCCTTTACAATAGAGTTTTAATTTTTGATCACTGCCTCCCTCAGTCTTCCCTGTCTTCTATCAGCCCTGCTCCCTTTTATTTCTCTTATACCTTACAGCTGACTCACTCCCTTTTAATCTCCCCTCGCTTTTCTTTCCTCTTTCCCCTTCTACTGTCTGTAGGGCAAGTTAGATTTCTATATATAACTGAGTGTGTTGTTGCCCCTTTGAATCAAATCAGATGATAGTAAATCCTAAGCTGTGCTCATCTCCCTCCCCTTTCCCTCTTCTATGTTATGTTTTTCTGCCTCTTCCGGTAATATAATTTACCTTTTTCTGCCTCCTCCTTCTCACATCTCCCATTGCAACCCCTTCACACCCTTAAATTGAATTTATCATCATATCTGATAATTTGTACTCACTCCCTCTATATGTATTCTTTTTAAATATCATAATAAATATTCAATTCTCAAGATTAACAAGTTTCATCTCCCCCTACAGAGATGCAAACAGTTTGCCCGTATTGAATACCTATTTTTCCCCCCTGTTTATGGTTTTCTGCTTATCTGGAGACTTGTATTTGAATATCAGATTTTCTCTTCAGCTCTGGCCTGTTCATCAAGAATGTCTGGAAATCCCTTGTTTCATTGAATGTACCTCTCCTAGCCTGAAAGATTATGATCAATTATGCTGGGTAATTGATCCTTGGCTGTAGTCCAAAATCCTCTGCCTTATGGAATATCATATTCCAATCACTCTGATTTTTTAATGGAGAAGTAGCTACAAGGTCCTGTGTGTTCCTGGCTGTAGTTCTTGATGTTTGAATTGATTTCTTCTGGTAGCTGGCTTAACTTGATAGTTTAGGCTTCTGGTAGCTTAATTTGATAGTTCTGGAATTTGGCAACCATATTCCTTGATCTTGTCTGTTTGAGCTTTCTTTTAGGAGGTAAACAGTGAATTCTTTCAATGACTAATTTGCTCTCTAGATCTAGGACCTCAGGGCATTGTTTCTTGATGATTTTCCTGAAAGATATTGTCCAGCCTGTTTTTTCATCATGGCTTTCTGCTGGACTAATAATTCTTAGATTTTCTCTCCTGGATCTGTTTTCCACATGACTTGTCTTTCCAATGAAATATTTTACATTTTCTTCTATTTTTTCATTCTTTAGATTCGGTTTCACTGATTGTCTCATATAGTCATTAGCTTCTACTTGCCCAATTCTAATTTTTAATAGATTGCTTTATTCTATTCACTTTTGCTTCTGCTTTTAATTTGCCAAATTCTTTCTTTAAAATAGTTAATTTCTCCAGTTAACTTTTGTACTTCCTTTTCCCTTTGTCCAATTTTCCTTTTTGAAGAGCTGTTCTCTTCAGTGAATTCTTTTTCTAATATTTTAAAAATCATTGACTATTTTTTCTACCTCTCTAATTTGGCTTTTAAAATACTTCATGAGCTCTTCCAAGAATGGTCTTTGGGTTTGAGACAATTTCATATTCCATTTTGAGGTTTCAGATGGGAGTATGGTCAATGTTAATATTTTCTGTATTAGTGTTTTGGACTTTGTCCTCATAGTAAGATTCTATGGTCTATTCTTTTCTGGTTTGCTTCCTGCTCATGATGATTGCCTTTTTCCTGGTTTTTAAAGTCGATCTCTGGCACAGGGAGTTCTTTCTCATGGTTCTTGTGCAGAGAACTTGAGGCTTTGTGCATTGTGGCTTCTGGTTCTTTCAACTGGAAGGCAGAATGCTGCAGATTAACTGGTGCTGAGCTGGCTGCTATTCTAGGCAGAGGTCAAGTGAAGTCTTTCTGAATTTCCCAGGAATTATCCTAGAGAGACTAGTGTGAGGTGTGAGAGAGGTGTGGTTTGAACACTGGAGGTCTCCTCTCTTGAGATAGAGCACAAGCAATCTCAGCAGTTGTTGAACCTCCTTCTGTACTATTGTCTTCCTGATTCTCCTGGCTGTGATAAAGCATGCCGGGGGTTAGGGTGTTGGTGATTGTGGGATCCACCCCCCCGGCGCTGACGATCTCCTCCTGTTTTGCTGAGGTGTGGCCGTCTGAGATAGCTCTGGTCCTGCATTGGTTCCCTTTAGCCACAGCACAAGTATCTCTCCTTAATGTTTTTCCTAGTCTCTAGAGCTACAATACTGTTCACCCCTTGGGCTGATTCCACAATTCTGGGTCGTTTTTTTTGTGGGGAAACATTCTCTGGGTTTCTCAAGATGAATGGGGGAAGGGGGAGAGCACTTACAAATCATTCCACCATCTTGGCTCTGAAAGTTCAAATCAATCTTTCCAAGTCTCTGAGTTCTCCCTTCTATTGCATCGGTTCCCAGTTTTCACAGAACAAGAAGGTACAAAACCTAACTAGAGAAAATAACTCCTTAAAAGGAACAACTGAACAAATGGAAAAGGAAGCACGAAAGCTAACTGAAGAAAATAATTCCTTAAAAATTCAAATTGGGCAAAGGGAGTTAATGACTCTACAGACCATGAAGAATCAGTCAAACAAAATCTAAAGAATGAAAAAAAAATAGAAGAAAATGTAAAATATTTCAATCAAGCAACAACTGACTGGAAAATAGATTCAGGAGAGAGAAAAAAACCTCATAATTATTGGTTTATCAGAAAACCATTATGAAAAAAAGAGCCTGGACAGTATTTTCCAAGAAAGTATCAAGGAAAACTGCCTTGAGGTCCTTTCAGAGGGCAAAATCGTCATCAAAAGTGTCCACCAGTCACCTTCTGAAAGTGATTCCAAATTAAAAATGTCAAGGAATAGTACAGCCATGTTCCAGAATTATCAGGTCAAGGAGAAAATACTACAATTCTCTGGAAAGAAGCAATTCAAGTACTGAGGAACTATACTCAGGAACATATAGGACCTTGCAGCTTCTGAATTAAAAGACAGGACGAATTGTAATATGAATTGACCATGAAATAACAACAGCAAAAATACTAGAAAAAGAAGATATTAAAAGGCACTAATTAAATACCTAACTGAAATTTTGAAAATCAAAGTAGTGATTAAGAAAGCCATTGAACTAATAAATAAAATTAAGAGCTGGTTTTATGATACAAACAATAAAACAGATAAACCTTTGGTCAATTATTAAAAAAAAAAAGAAAACCAAATTACCTGTAACAAAATTGAAAGGGTGATTTCAACACCAATGAAGAGGAAATTAAAATAACAATTAGGAAGGTTGTTTTTGCCCTATTGCATGCCACTGACAATCTAAGGGAAATGGATGAAAAATTCAAATAGATAAATTAATTAAATGGCCCAGATTAACAATAGAGGAAATAAAATAGTTATATAATCCCATTTCAGTAAAACAAATTTAACAACCATCAATAAACTCACTAAGAAAAACCTCCATGGTCAGATGGATTTATAAGTGAGTTCTCTCAAACATTTAAAAAATGATTAATTCTAATACTATATAAACATTATGGAAAAAAAGGGATGAGGGAGTATTACCAAAATATTTTGGGAGGATACAAAAAAAATATTGACCAATTTTCCTAATGGATATTTATTTGAAAAATTTAAATAAAATATTAACAAGAGATTACTATAACTTGTCATGAGGATAAGACACTGTGACTGCACAGGATTTTTACCAAGAATGCAGGACTGCTTCAGTATTAGGAAAACTATCAACACAATTAAGCATATCAATGACAAAACTAAAAGAAATCATATGATTATCTGAATAGATGCATAACAACTTTTTGACAAAATACAGCACCCATTTTTATTGAAAACACTGGAGAGTTTAGGAATCAATGGAGGTTCTCTTAAAATGAGAAGTAGCATTTACCTGTGTAAAGCCACAACTATCACATAATAGTGGGGGTAAGGTGGAAACATTCCCAGTAAGATCAGGGGTCAAATAAGGATTTCTATTTTCACCACAGTTTTTCAGTATCGTTTTAGAAATGTTAGCTGTAGCAACAAGAAAAGAAAAAGAAATTGAAGGAATTAGAATAGGCAAGGAAGCCACAAATCTCTTTGCAGATAATTTGATGGGTATACTTAGAGAATCCCAGAGAATCAACTTAAAACCTGCTTGGAACAATTAACAACCTTAGAAAGTTGTAGGATATAAATAAACTCACATAGATAATCATAATTTTCGTATATTACTAATAAAGCCCAGCAGTGAGAGATAGAAAGAGAAATATCATTTAAATAATTGGTGAAAACTTAAAATATTTGAGAGTCAACCTACCAAGATAGACCTGTTAAGTATATGAACACAATTACAAAGCACTTTTCATACAAATATGGTCAGATCTAAATAATTGCAAAAATATCAGTTGCTTATGGGTAGGCCAGCAAAATAGAATAGAAATTCTGCTTAAATTAATTTACTTATTCAGTGGCATCCTAATCAAACTATCTAAAACTTATTTTATAGAACTAGAAAAAATGATAACACATTTCATCTGTAGGAACAAATGGTCAAAAATATCAAGGAATTAATAAAAAAATACAAAGGAAGGTGGTCTAGTCATACAAGATCTAAAATTATATAATAATGCAGCAATCATCAAAATTGTTTGATACTGGCAAGAAATAAAATTGTGGACCAATAGAATAGGTTAGGTACACAAGACACAGTAATAAATCCACTGTTGTAATATGTTTGATGAACACAAAAACTCTAGTCTCTGAGATACAAACTCATTATTTGACAAAAATTGCTATGAAAAGGGGAAAGAGTATGGTAGAAACTAAACATAGGTCATCATCTTACATCAAGATATGGTCAAAATGCTTATTCGATTTAGAAATAAAGGGTGATACCATTGGATCACAAAAAGTTCCCACCCAAATTACACTTACTGGCTTTATTTTGGGCCCTCTGGCTTAGAATGAATGTCAACTGTTTTGCTTTAGAACAGTAACCCTGAGGATCTTCCCCTCCCACCTTGATACTTTTTCTCTTTTTTTTTCTAATTCAAGGGTCCAATAGACCCCTCAAGGTCTATTCACTGAATACCTCACTCATAGTAAGAACTTGAAAAGGTCTTAGCCTAAATGGGCTAGGGTCTCCCATTGCATCCTGGGCCATCACCAGTCAGCTTGATGAATATCTGGCCACTGGACCCAGATGGCTCTGGAGGAGAATGT
Organism: Notamacropus eugenii; assembly: GCF_028372415.1. Lineage (NCBI taxonomy): Eukaryota > Metazoa > Chordata > Mammalia > Diprotodontia > Macropodidae > Notamacropus > Notamacropus eugenii. The sequence goes on along the minus strand of NC_092872.1, from coordinate 115,694,596 downwards.
GAGGCTGGTGACCTTGCACATCACTCTCTCACTCACATCAAAGCCTACTGCAAGTCATATCATCATGTCCTCATTGAAAGCAAAGGACAAAAAGTACAAGGAGAGCTTGGAATAGTTAACATGTAAATTCTGTGGTGAAGGGAAGAATTTATGACCAAACAAGAGAGAGAGAACATCATGAAATGCAAAATGGATAATTTTTATCAGATATCAGATTTAAAAAGTAATGCACAAATAAAACTAATGCAACCAAACATTAGAAGGAAAGCAGAAAACTGGGTAAGTTTTTTTACAGCCTATGTTTCTGAGAAAGGTCTCATTTCTAAAATATATAGAGAACTGAGCCAAATATATAAGAATATAAGTCATTCCCCAATTGATACGTGATCAAAGAACACAAACAAGCAATTTTCAGATGAAGAAATTAAACCTATCTATAACCATACGCAAAAATGCTCTAAATCACTATTCAATAGAAAAATGCAAATCAAAACAACCATGAGATACCATATCACATCTATAACATTGGCTACCATAACAAAACAGAAAAAATGTTAAGTGTTGGAGAAGATTGGGAAAATTGGAACACTAATGTATTGTTGTTGGAGTTGTGAACTGATTCAGCCATTGGAACTATGCCCAAATGAATACACATCTATGCATACATGTTTGTTTGGCAATTCCAGTAGCAGGCTGATATTCCAAAAGGATCACAAAACTGGGAAAAAGACCCACGTGTACAAAAATATTCATTACAGTTTTTTTGTGGTGGCAAAATATTGGAAACTGAGGAGATACATTAGTATTTGGAATATGTATATGGATACATCCATATTAGGAAATGGATGAATAAGTTGTGGTATACAAATGTGGTGGAATATCATTGTGCTGTAAGAAATGATGAGCATGTTGATTTCAGGAAACTTTGAAAACTCTCACATGAACTCAGTGAAGTCAACAGAATCAGGAAAACCTTGTACATATTAACAACAACATTGCCTGATGATCAACTTAGATACATACGGATCTTCAGTGTACTGATTTAACTTATGCTCTTGTTCTCCAACATATTTAATCAACTAAATATTTATCATTATTCTTGCCCTCAATTTATTAAAGACATTTTTAAAAGAAACTTAAACCATGAGTTTTATATGATCAAGATAAAATTGATATGGATTATAACCTAGGACATACCAATAATTTTAGGCTGATAAAGGGAGAAATGCCTTTTCTGTGATAGAGATTGGTTTTTCATGTTACTTTTTTCCAGGACTGTCATTTCATTAATTTTTTTTGGCACTCCTGACATGGAATATTCTTTCTCTGTGGCAGAACATTATTCACCTATAACATAGAATCTTAGGGAGCTGCCTAAGACACTGAGACAGTGACTCACTCACTGTCACACAAAATCTGTGTCTATCACAGACAGTTTCTGAATTTAGATCTTCCTGTCACCAATGCCTATGCTGTATTAATTCTTCCATTCTGACTTCCGTGGGGATTGTATATGGATTTATAGCCTGCAGCTCAAAATTGTGCCCACATTGTATATAAATAAAGCTGGTTATTTCATTTAGAGAAATAAATTCAATAAAGAGTTTGCATCAGTGTAGAGAAAGCAAGAACTTGGTTTATTACGTTTGCTTGTTTTATTGAAGACATAGCCTTGGATACGCCTTTTTGAAGAACTAAAACTTAAGTGTTTAGGCTATATCTGCATGAGATGGAAGAAGCTGGTTGATATATTCTATTAGATTAAACAATAAATGATGTTTAAAACAAGTCAGTCAAATGGCATGCAACAGAGAAAAAAAAGTAAAAATAAAGGGACAACTCAACCTCAGTGATGATGTTGTTTAGTCAGAGTGTTTTTTTAAGTCCAATGGACAAGACAAAAATTTTCAGTGCTTCAGGTATAGAAGTAAGTTTGGAGTCATGTGAGCAGAACACAATGCATACACCTGAGGCAGAACTGAATTGCCTTTAACCCTAAGCCCATCTAGTCTTCTGCAGTGTATGCTGATTGATGAGCCCACAGAAGCAGCCAAACTAAATTTTATGTTATGATCTGATTTATCCTAAGTCACGTGGAAATGACCAAACCCTGAGGAGGAAGACCAAAAGGGATGACACCATTAACAGAAGAAAAATACATTGACAAATCATACAACATTGAGACAGGAAGGACTGACTATATATTTTTCTGGCCTGCTATATTAAAATAAAAGTATCAGCTTGATCTTAGAGCTTCCCGAATAAACATGTATCTGGGTTGTTTAGTTGCATATGTTCGAGCTGACACTGTGTGTTGCAAAGCAGATACCGACAGTGTGCAAAAACTAGCCATGTTAGTTTTGTAAGATACATGGAATCACCACCATTAGTCTGGAATTGGGGAAGAAGAAATTGTATTATTCTTTAAACTTCAAATTTTTGAGTGTTACAAGTTATAGAGTCAAATAATTTGTGATTATAGGATTTAGATAATAAAATTCCACTCCCTTATTTTACTAATGAAGAAATTGAAAGCTTGAGAGGTCAAACAACTGGCTTCAAGTTCAAACAATTAGTAAATAGTAAAGTTAGGAATTCAATCTTCATCTTCAACTCTACAAAATTAGTGCTTTTGTCAATAAACCACCCTTTCCCAAATGAAACAGACTTTTCGCTCTAGATCAGTGGTAATGACTCTTGAAGAATATTCCTGTTTTCTAAAACTAGTCATAACCTGTAGTACAGTTAGAAAGGATTTAGAGAGAAAAGGCCGAGTATCTGGTTTCCAATGATTTGACATCATTAGAAAATGAATGTGTTATGACTATCTTCTGGAAATGATGATTTTAACTATACTGCATTCATAAACATTTTTGCTGTACTCGACATAATGAGCCACTTTCATGCTGGAGGGTACAGCTGATGATATTTCTCCCAGAAAATATTTATGTCATGGAGAATGGGACACATGCCTGATGCTTCTTTGCCCTTTCCCCCCTCAAAATCCACATCAAAGGTCAAATAGTTTCATCAGGGCAATACTCTTTTGTTAACTCACATCTAAGTTATAGACTTCAGTTAACACATTCTGTCCTTAAAATTCATCAGTCCTTCTATAACTTTAAAAAAAAATTGACTGAAGTAAAATAGCATTTGCCCACAAGTTTTGTTTAATTTTTGCAGACACATCAGAACATTTCAGAGGGATCAACTGACACTGATTTCATTTGTCTAAGTAGATAAATCATCTGTATTGAACTTGTCTCCATCAGCATGACAGCGTCTATTCGTGATTTAATTAGCAATTTTTCCCCTTTTTTCATCCTATGTAGAAACGGTGTTTAAACAGAGCAAATCTTAAAGTTATGCAGGTCATTCATTTTAATAATGACTTCCATAGCAAATAGTGACAGAATACATCTCAAAACAGACTCCTTTCCTGTCTATGATCCATTAATCTGTATTGAATTTTAGTGACATTGAAACATGGAAAAAAGAAATAATCTTTTGTGAAAGAACATAGTAGAAAACTTGTTTTATTCTCCTTCACTCCACTATTTCTAAGACATTTTGCTTTTTTTAAATTTTTTGTTTTTAGTGTGAGGAATGAGGTGCAGGGCAAATGACTAAGGTGTTCAATTCCTTTAAGCACTTTAACGATATCTATAAAGACCCTAATAATTAAAAGCAACCAAACAGTACAGGCTATGTTTGCATTGTAGTGGAAAGATAGTACAATCCAAAAATTCTTACCATAACAGAGTGATGATCAGACACTTGGAAATAGTTTTTTTATTTTCTTTTTTAATTTACTTTTTTAAGTTACATTTTAAATTCTAAACTGTCTTCCTTGCTCTCTACCACTTACTAGAGAAGGCTACCATTTGACACACAGATACAAACACACACATACATACACACATATGGAAAATCATACTATATATTCTTTTTCTTATCTATTCTGGTCCTTTTAAGTTGAATATATTATTCAGAACATCTTGTCATCCACAGTTTTTCTGTAAATGATAATGCTGTTATTGCATACAGCATTCTCTTAGTTCTGATCATTTCACTCTTTATTATTTCATGCAAGTCTTTCCATGTTATTTTTTTCCCTAAAATAAACCTGGTCATCATTTCTTATAGTGTGGCAGTATTCTATCTCAATCATACACCACAACTTGTGTAACTAGTGCCCGAAGAAATATTGCTCTTGATGCTTTCTTTAATGGAAGATTTGGAGAGGGTAAGGGGTGAATCTAGATGATTTTATCAGCAGAGGCAGCTACCAGTATGGAAAATCAGTCTAAGCATCTGTTGACAAAGAGATGAGTAGCTTTTCCACAATTTGAGAGTCTTGGGGAAATATCTCAGGGTATTGAGAGGTTTATTTAATTTGCACATGGCTACACAACTAACATATGGTCTAGACAGAATTTGTACCCCTTTCTTTTTTATAAGTAACTTGGATCAATCATGCTATACTTCCTCTCTTCAATGCTCATGAGACCTTAACAAGCTACTAAGAAATGAAATGAACAAATGTTTCATTGACATGTGATTCCTCAGCTTTTTCACAGATCAAGATGACACAATCCATGGAGAAACTAGCATAGCTGGTAATTAGACGTCCTTATACTGGAGGACTAATAGGAAGTACTTTACACAGTTTGTGACTACCCAAATAATTGCCCTAAATTATTAATAAAGCATTTTTATTACAGTGCTAAGAAATCAGTAGTGAGAAATTAGACTTAGCACATTATTTGTACTCATGATTTTCACTCTGACACTGAGGGTGCATTATTTCTACTTACGTCTGTTTTTTTTTTTTTTTTACCTGATGTTGTTATATAGTCTATTATTTTCAAGTGTATAATAAAACACCACTAATGGTTAATAAATGTTTCCAAGTAGAAGATCTCAATAAAGAACATTTAATTTTTTTTTGCATTATTTGTGAGTAAATTGTTGTCCTTGAAGCACTTTGAAGGACATTTGTCCTTTTAAGTAGATTAAACATTTCCCCTAAAATTCCATTTATCCAATTAATTTAGTTAGCGAACATTTTTTCATAGATGTTGTGAAGATAAAATTTACCCTCTCTATTATAAAAGTCATTATAAATTTCATGTTAATGAGTCAAAATTAATGAGTTTATATTCTAACTCTTCTAAGAATACTTGTAATTTTATGTAAAGTTATACTAGCTGGTTTTGCATGCATTACAAAATATTTTTGAGTGTTCTTATTTGAATAAAATTTGGCAATTATTTCTTAAATTACATTGTGCAGATAAAGTAAATAAAAGATTATTAACTCTTTGTCATTAAAACTATCTATAAATATTTATATGGTATCCATCATTCTAGTAGTTAGGTGTCTGTATCTTCTGTGTTATTGTTGATAATTTAAATGCCAAGCAGTCAGAAAATTCAAATCTATGGTTCTCATGTTAATTATAACTCAGCCTCTTGGCACATGTGGTATGTAGTATTTTCTATTACTGTACAGAATCTTATATTTATGCCTTAATACATATTTCCCTTACAGCACAGTTATGATTCCTATGAGAACTATAATTTTATATTTCATGATATTTGTTTTAAAATTCTCAGTCATAACATTGCACTAATGTTTTCTGTCTCTGTTTCTGTGCTTTGTTTTAAAGAACATCTAATGATTGCATTTTAGTCCTATTCTACCTTAGTGTCAGAATGTATTCCACTTCTTGAATCAGGTCACATTTGAATTTCTAACCTTCATAAATAAGTATAAGTGATTAATCACAAGTGGCACCCAGACCAATCTACAAGAAGAACTTTACATAGGACACATTTAGGGCATCAATTGCATTCAGAAAAAAAAAATGTCTGTTTTCAGAACAAATATTTTAGTGCTAGCAACAACAAAAAAAACCAAAACAAACAAAAGTCATTCTATTCTAAGAAATTCCATGTGCTCTGGACATTTAAAGTTGCATGTTTTTAATGTGATTATGAACTCCTAGCAACTTATTTCAGTCATGTTTTTTTTCCCCTCTTAAATGACAAATTTTATTTTGACACAGCAGGACAGTGGGCAGACCCAGAAAAATGACAAATAAAAAGCAACTACAAAGTATATTTTGCTAAAACTGTTAAAGAAAGTAGTATAATTCAGGTAAGCTCACATTGGTTAAACGTGCATCTATTAAAAGTTTCACATACAATGCAGTGTTCAAAATCCTCAGGACTTAGTCACATACAATAAAAAATAGATCCTTACATTAATGATTTTCCATTGTACTTGGAAGACACTGCACTGGGCAAATAAGTAAATATATAGTATTTATAATACAAAGTAATTTAAGAGTGAGAGAATGTAGTTTTATCTAAACTAATTATTTCCTCAAACTCTGTGATCATGGGGCTGCATGTGATTTCTGGAGATATCCTAAAAATCATTCAGTGTTGTCTCATACTGCCATCACCCAAAGTTTACTCTGAAAATTTTCATAATATAGTTCCTCTCGAGGTCTACAGAGATTTGGATAAAAGAAAGTCTCAGATCCTATACATGAACTAAAGGTAACAATTCTATTTATTCAGTGTAGGACACACTTTCTTTTATCCTTCCTGAGATGAAAAAAATTCGAATGACTCACAGGAAGCCAAAAAAAATGTAGGACTCACAATACCCCATAAAACCAACGACCATTCTCCTTGCCCCTCCATCAGGAAGCTGGTTGGGATTTAGGAAACTTTTCGTTTTTTCAGTTTTCTTTTTGTTAAAAAAAAAGAACAATACTTTAACCTCAACGTGAAAATTGCAATTTTTGTTGATTGGTTTGGTGATTTGATGCTAGTTAATTCTGACTTCAGTTATATAGTTATATTCTTCATGTATCACATTTTTCACTTTGGATCACTCCATCACTTCCCATATTCCTTTGAATTCTTCATATTTCTCATTCCTTTTGTCACAATAATATTCCATTTAACTCATAAGTCACTATTTAATTATTACCAAATAATTGGACACAATATTTCATTTTTGTTTCCAATAAACTATACTGCAATGTATATTTTTATAACATTGGCTCATTTCCAACTCTCAGCTGCATCCTTGGAGAATAAAACTTATAGGAGAATTGCTGAAATAAAGGGTATCAACAATTTTGTACCTTGAAAAGTTTCAAGCTACTTTTCGAAATATCTAGATCAACTCACAGTTTCATCAACACCAATCACCTAGGCAAGCTCTTGGATAATAACAGGGAACTTAAGTGCCAGCTTTCACTGAAAGAAAAAGATTTCGCTTACTGGAAAATGGTAACTTTATGAATGAGTAAAGTTGTTGTGACCTCATCTAGGACCGCAGATTTTTTGATGTATGGGTTAAGATCACAAAAGCACAACCTACTGCAAGCTATCAATTCTCTTGTCATGAACCACTATCATGAACCATTCTATTGTCCTGACCATTGTACGATAACTTTCTTATTCCTACTAACATCTCTCTCTTCATTCGTCAAACTTCACCCACCTTTATGAAACCTAGATTTAAATATCTCTGTCCCTCTCTCCCTCTCCTTCCCTCCATCCATCCCTCCCTCCCTCCCTCCCTCCCTCTCTCTCTCTCTCTCTCTCTCTCTCTCTCTCTCTCTCTCTCTCTCTCTCTCTCTCTCCCACACACACACACACACACACACACACAGATACACACACCCATACACACATACTGCTACATCATTTCTCCTCTCTTATTCCATTGTACGTGAAGGAGACAAATTGGACTAGGGAGGAAACAGGAAAACCTTGGTTCACAAAATTTTAAAAGTTGTCATTGAGGAAGTTAAATGGCACAGTGGATAGTGACATTTGCTTGCAATCAGGGAGACCTGAGTTCATTTGTGGTCTCGATTACTTATTAGTTGTATATACCCAACAGAAGTCTTCTCACATTTTCAATTGTCCTTCAGACATCTCACATTGGACGTCCAGTAGACATCTTAAATTAAACATGACCCAAACCAAGCTCATTATCTTTTCCCCTATACGTTACCCCATATCCTACCTTTCCTATTAATGTGGATGGGAACAAACCCCTCAGCTCTCAACTTAGGAGTCATCCTTGACTCCTCAGTATGTATTTCCCACCATATGAAAGCTGTTGTCAAGGACTGCTGATTTATTTGGAAGATCTCTACAATATGTCCCTTCTCACCCCCCCAACTCTGACCTCTGACCTTGCTAATATTCCAGTACAGGCCATCATCACCTCAGGCCTAGATTACTGGTTCTGTTTGCCTCAAATCTCTCCTGACTCCAATTCATCCTCCATTCAGCCTCTAAAGTGATTTTCCTAAAGTGCAGTTCTGACCATGTCACCCCCCTCCCTAATCAGTAAACACCATTGGTTCCATATTGCCTCCAAGAACAAATATAAAATGGTCTGTTTTGACATTCAATGCCTTCCATAAACCAGCTCTCTCCTATCTTTCCCATTTTATCAAATCTTACTTCCTGTCACATATTTGTCAATCCAGTGATTGACCTGGGCATTCCGTGAATAAAAACACTCCATCTCTCACTTCCAGGAATTGTTTTTTTCTAGCTTTCCTCCATGTCTGGAATATTCTCCCTCCTAAAATCTACCTACAAACTTCTCTGGCCTCCTTTAAGTTGTAACTAAAATCCCATCTTTTAATGCAAACCTTTCCAAATCCCCGTTAATTCTAGTGCCTTCACTCTGTTAATTATTATCTGTTTAGTCTTTATAGATTTGTTTGCATATATTCGTTTTTATGTTGTCTGTTCCATTACATCGTAAGCTCCCTGAGGTCAAAAACTGGCTTTTGCCTTGCTTTGTGTCCTTAGTGCTTAGCACAATGCCTGTCACACAGTAGACATAATAAATGCTTATTGATTTGCGGATTGATTGCCACAGTCCCCTCATTTCGTAAGTGGTGATAATAACAGTAATATTTATCTCCAAAGGTTGTTGTGAAGATAAAATAATATTTATAAAACTAGATTTCATTAGCTATTTTTGTCACAATGTAGCAATTTCAAAGTATATAAGATTTTTAGATTCATGACTTTATCAATATTCTTCAAGGCCATCATTCCTTCTCTGGTTTTTCTCATTTCTCTAATCTTATAGCTAGTTCAATATTACCCATTCATCTGCTCTTGAATCTTTCCTCTCCTTGTTCTGTTGCAATTCATGCATTACACTCTCCCAACCTTGTATTAGACCCAATAACTATCTCCTCTCTTGCTTCACCCAAAAGTGCTTCTATAAATATTTTGGTGTATATGTGTACTTTCATTTTTAGTAAATATTGCCTTTCAGGGGTGTATTAGATTTAGTTCTAAGGAGCTCTTTACAGTAAATTACTAAATTTTCAGGAAGAGTGTTGACAGCTCAGAAATCAGCAAACGCTGCAAATCAATGAGGGCTTGCTTCCTTCATTGCCTAGACTTAAGAAAATGATGGAGAAAATATTGATAATGCAGATTAAATTTAAACGTGGGCCATTGTTTTTTTTTCTTTTGTAGAACAACTTTACAAATATCAGCACACCACAAAGTGTGAACATAGAGATGAAAGCTCTGTGTCAAAGGAATTAGATAATTTTGTCTTTTAATTTTGATAATTCCAAATCGCTTTCTAAAATGAATGCACTGATTCATAGCTTCACCAGCAATGCAATATGTCTATGTTCTTCTCACATTCACTCCAATGTGATTATTCCAATCCTTGTCGTTTTTACCAGTTTGCAGGATATCATGTGAAAACTCATGGTTGTTTTGATATATTTTCCCCTATTGTTAGTGATTTGGAGCATTTTTAATATGATTGTTAATAGTTTGCAATTCCTATTTTGAGAATTATTTGTTCATATCCTTTGACGTCTTATTTGTTGAGTATTGGCATTCAGTTATTCATGTATGCACAAGCATGTATACATAGATGAATTATATATACACAGATGTATGTAAAATTGCTTACGTATCTTGAGCACTAAATACTTATCAGAGAAATGTGATGCTCTCATTTGACCACTTCTTTTCTAATCCTGGGTAAATTAATTTTGTATGTGTGTAGAAGCTTTCTTTAAATTTTGTTTTGTTTTTATTTTTTAATCAAAGTTATCTAATTTACCTTTTGTAATGTAAACTTTGTTTGGATAATATACCATTTATGCAAACTTGTGAAAGAATATGATCTACTTCTCTTCTAATTTTATTTTTAGTATATGATCTTTAATATTACTTTTTTATAAACATGTGAAATATGGGGAGTATAGTATGTATCAGTCTAAGAATTATGTAATAGAGTATGTGTATATCTTAAACTACTTTGTACTACAAATTGTTTTAATAGGAGTTAAAACAGGAATTACATTTTGTCAAAATTAATTTTTTCCTTCATCAGTTGAAGTAGTTTTTATTGTTTTGTCATTGAAATGGTTAATTATGTTTATGGTTTCCTAACATTGAACTAACTTTGCCAAACTGGTATAAATCTTGGCTGGTCATAATATACGATCTTTGTGATATGTAGCTATAATATTTTTCTACTTTTTTAGTAGCTTGCCAATTTGTTAAGTCACTATCTTACTTTTGAGTTTAGTGTTTGTGTATGTGTGCGTGTGTGTGTATTCTGAATACTAAACTCAAAAGTAAGATAGAAGGTATTTTAAGATAAACACATAATCTATGACATAATTCTTAGACTGATATACACTATAATCCCTATATTCCACATGCTTATAAACAAACAAAACAAAATAAAGGAGAAAATAGTCTGCTTCATTCTGCATTCCAAATCCACAGTTCTTTCTCTGGATGTGGATGACATTCTGTGTCATGAGTCCTTTGGAAATATTTTTGGTCCTTGCATTGCTACGAAGGGCTTAGTCTGTCAAAAACAGTCCTCAAACACTGTGGCTGTTACTGTGTATAATGTTCTCCTGGTTTTGCTCATTTCCCTCAGCATCAGTTCATATAAAGTCTTTCCAGTTTTTTCTGACGTCCACCTGTTTGTCATTTCTTATAGCACAATAGAATTCCATTACATTCATGCACCACAATTTCACCAACCAATCCCCTACTGATGGGCACCCCCTCGATTTCCAGTGGGCCACCGCAAAAAAAGTTAATAGAAATATTTTTGTGCATGAAGGCCCATTTCTCATTTTTGTCATCTTTTTGGGATATAGCCTTAGAAGCAGTATCATTGGGTCAAAGTGTATGCACATTTTTATAGCTCTTTGGGTATAGTTTCAAATTGCTCTCCAGAATGGTTTGATCAACTCACAGCTCAGTGTTTCTAATTTGGTATTTAATTTGGGATTTTCATTTGTTCTTTTTCTAGCTTTTTCAGCAGTAGGCTCAATTCATTAATCTCCTCTTTCACTATTTTATTCATGTAAGCATTCAGAGATATAAAATTTCCCCTAAGAATTGCTTTCACTAAATCCCATAAGTTTTAGTAAGTTGTCTCATTATGGTCATTCTCTTGAATGAAGTTATTGATCGTTTCTCTGATTTGTTGTTTGACCCACTCATTATTTAGAAATAGATTATTTAGTTTCCAATTAATTTTGGCCTATTTTCTATGGCCCTTAATTACATATATTGCTATTGCATTATGATCTGAAAAGGATGCATTAACTATTTCTACTTTTCTGTACTGGACTGTGAGGATTTTATGCCCTAGTGTATAGTCATTTTTTGTGAATGTGCAATCTACCTCTAAGGAAAAGGTACATTCCTAGCACATCATTTTTGTGTGCATGTGTGTGTGTGTGTGTGTATGTGTGTGTGTGTGTTATGTTTTGGTTTGTTATATGATTTCTCCCATTTATTTTAGTTCTTCTACACAGCATGACTACAAAGAAAATGTATTCAGTAGGAATATATGTGGAGATCCTACATAGAATTGTATGCCATCTTGGGGAGGGAGAGGGGTGGTGGGGGGTAGGTAGGGGGAAAAATCTAAGTTTTATGGTAGTGATTGTAGAGCATTAAAATAAATAAAATGAATATATCAAAAAAAGAAAAGAAATAGATATATTCCTTTCTATCCCCAATCAGTTTTCTCCAGAGATCTATCCTATTTACCTTTTCCAAACTCTGTTCACCTCTTTAACTTCTTTTTTGTTTACTTTGAGGTTATATTTATCAAGTTCAGAGAGGGGCAGGTTGAGGTCCCCCACTATTATAGTTTTGCTCTCTATTTCATCCTGTAACTCCATTAACATCTCCTCTAAGAGTTTGGATACTATACCACTTGGTGCATATATGTTTAGTAATGATAGTACTTCATTTTGTATGGTGCCTTTTAGGAGGATTTAGTTTTCTTCCTTATCTCCTGATAAGATCTATTTTTCCTTCTCCTTTGTTTGAGATTAGGATTGCCACAATTGCTTTTTTTTTCTCACTTCACCTGAAGTATAATATATTCTACTCTAGCCTTTTATTTTTACCCTGGGTATATCTCCCTGTTTCAAATGTGTTTCTTGTAAACAACATATTGAAGAATTAAGGTTTTTAATCCATTCTGCTATCCACCTCTGTTTTATGGGAGAATACATCCCATTCACATTCACATTTATGATTACTATCTGTGTCTTTCTCACCATCTTATCCTTCCCATGATTATGCTTTTATTTCTCCCTTCTCCCTTCCCCTCTTCAAGAGTTTTATTTTTGACCACCCCTCCCTCATCTTTCCCCTTCCCCCTCCTATGGCCTGTACAGCAAGTTAGATTTCTGTACTTAACTGAGTATGTTACTCCATTTTTAAACCAAATCAGATGAGAGTAAAGCTCAAACAATGGTCATCTCCTTCCCTTCTTTCCCTCTACTATAACGCTTTGGTGCCTCTTTGTGTGATATAATTTGCCATTTTTTGCCTCCTCCTTTCCTCTTCTCCCTTGTACCTCTAAATTAGTTTTTTTTTTTTATCATCAAATCAATTAACTTATACCCACACCCTCTGTCTATGAATATCCCTTTTAAATGCCTAATAATCATACAGTTCTCAACATTAACAAGTATCATCCTCCCATACAGGAATGTAAGCAGTTTGCCTATATTGAATAGCAATTTGTTTTTCTGTTTACTTTTTTATGCTTCTCTTGAGTCCCATATTTGAAGATCAAATTTTCTATAGAGTTTTGGCCTTTTCATCAGGAAGGTCTAGAAATTCATTGTTTTATTGAATGTCCATCTCCTTGCCTAAAAAATTATGCTCAATTGTTATGAGTAATTAATCCTTGGTTGTAACCTAAGTTCCTTTCTCTTAGGGAATACGATACTCCAAGACTTCTGATCTTTTATTGTAGAAGCTGTAAGGTCCTATGTTATCCTGACTGTAGTTCCTTGACATTTGAAGTGTTTCTTTCTGTCTGCTTGTAGTATTTTCTCTTTGACCTGATAATTCTGGAATTTAACTACCATATTCCTTGACATTTTCAGTTTGGGATCCCTTTCAGGAAGCGGATTCTTTCAATGACTGTTTTGCCCTCTGGTGCCAGGGCTTCAGGGTAGTTTTCCTTGATGATTTCATGGAATATACTGTCCACGATCTTTGTTTTTTCATCATGACTTGGTATATTGGTACACCAAAAATTCTTAGACTTTTCTCTTTTGGATCTATTTTCCAGGTCAGTTGTTTTTTGAATGAGGTATTTTACATTTTCTTCTATGTTTTTTCATTCTTTAGCTTTTGATTGACTGATTCTTGATGCCTCATAGAGTTGTTAGCTTCCATTTGCCTACTTCAAATTTTAAAGAAATGTTTTCATCACTTAACTTTTGTACTTCCTTTTCCATTTGTCCAATTCTTCCTTTTAATTACTTATTTTCTCCATTCATATTTTGTACTTCCTTATCCATTTTGGCAATTTTCCTTTTGAAGGAGTTGGCTATATTTTTAAAGTCATTCATCAGTTTTTCTTGTACCTCTCTCATTTGGCTTTTCAAATCCTTCTTGAGTTCTTTCAAGAATGCTTTTTGGACTTGAGACCAGTTCATATTCCCTATTGAGGTTTCACATGTCGGTGGAATGTCAATGCTGTCCTCTTTTGAATTCGTATTTTGCTCTTTGTCACCGTAAGATTCTATTTTCTTTGCTTTCCTAATTTGCTTCTTGCTCATGTTGTTTGCCTTTTTCCTGGTTTATTAAGAGGATCCCTGCTTCTTGGGCACAGTGGGCTCTGTCCCATATCTCTTGTACTGGGAGCTGGGGTCCTGTTGCTGACTTTGTATGCTGTGGCCTCTGGTTCTTTCAGCTTGAAGCTGTATAATGCTACAGCTTACCTGGTGCTGCGCTAGCTGGTATGTGCCAAGGCCAAGGCCAGGTGGAGACTATCTAAATTTCCCTGGGGCTGCATTGAAGTTGGTGGTGTGAGGGATAGGGGAGGAGTTGTCTGGCTGCTGAAGGTCTCCTCCTCCCCTAGAGTTGTGCTTGAGCATGGGTGGGCTCAGTAGCTGGTGAACCACATCTGTGCTGGTGTCTGCTGTGCTAAGTTACACCTGGGGTCCTAGTCTTGGCACTTACTGGCCCCACCCTCCTGAGGCTCAAGATCTCCTGCTGGTCTGCTGAGGGCTTGCTGGGTAGGCCTCTGGTCCTGCACTGGTCCCCTTCAGCCAAAGCAAGAGGGAGCCTTTCAGTCAATCTCCCCAGCTTCTTTAGCTAAAAGACTGTTGCACCCTTTCTGCTGGCTGCACTATTCCAAGATCTTTCTTGAGGCAATATTCTCTGGGTTTTTTAAGGTCAACAAAGGAGAGTAAGAAGATTTACCATTTACTCAGCCATCTTGGCCCACAGAAATTCATTTAGATGACTTTCAAGCATTTAGTCTTGGTGGGCTGACATTCCCAAGAGTAGCTGTTGTTACTGCCATGGGCCCCAGGCTTCTCTCTCACTCAGCTGTGCTGAGAGGTCTAGGAATTCCCACTGCAGCTGGTGACTCAGACCACCTGGGGCCTTTTCCTCTCAGCTAGCTGAGTCTGGGATGGTGCAGTCCATGCAATCTGCACTTTGCCAGCCTGGTGCAACAGATCTTTCCTGTTGACCTTTTGGACTGTCCTGGGCTAGAAATCTACCATATTCTGTCTTCTAGTGGATTCTGCCACACTAAAATTTGTTGAGATTAGTTTTTTAGAGATGGAATTAGGAAGATCTGAGTTTAAATACAGTCTTACTAATAGTGTGACCCTGGGCAAGTCATTTTGTCTCTTTCTCTCAGTGTCCTCAACTGTAAAATGAAGATAATAATGGCACCTGCTCCGAGGGTTGTTGGGAGGATTAAATGGGGTAATATTTGTAAAAAAAACTCTTACTATTATACCTAGTACATTATACACTGTACAGATGTTTATACCTCCTTCCCTGCTTTCATCTATATTCTAAATCCTAGTGGTTTGTCATGAAATGTTGAAGCTCTTGTCATGTTTGTTTGATTAAAGTTTGAGTTTGTTTTGGATTTAGCTCTCAATGACTATGACTTAATTTACATATGCAATCATGAACTTCAGTACTCTTTCTTCAAAGTAATGCCCTTCTATATTATATCCAGAAACCAATTATATCTAAGTTCTTGCTTCCACTAGCATTGATCTGAGTATAATATAGAAAGCAGAATTTAATGTTTTCAAATCCCAATACATGACTGTAAGTTTGTAGCTGAATATCCTCCATCAGATTTCTAAAGTTTAGTCCCGAAGGAATTCAACCTGAGACGAAAACCTGTTTCTCTTCTGATGAATAGATCCTCATGCTTTTGACATGAATGTGATGAACGGGGATAAATTTTGAGGTAAATAGCTTGACTCTATTTAGTGAAGCTTTTGGTCTTCAAATGATCAAGTACATTTTCTATGTTTATGTTCATCATAATTTGTTACTTCCAAACTAATTCCTCTCCATTTAAAGGAAAGAAAGTATGGTGTAATGGAAAGAACATTGCCCTTGGAGACAAAAGACATGTGTTACTCATGACAAACCACTTACCCACCCTAAGCTTCATTTTCCTTAATTAAAATGTTATAGTGATAATATTTGCATAAGCTATTTTACAGGTTAATTGTGAGGAAAGGTCCCTAAACATCTAAACATTCCAAGCTGAAAAAAGGCTAAAAAAGCAGATATTGGGATTAAATCTTATATCAATATAATTCATTTCCAGAAGTTGCCAGGCTGACTTATGGGTCAACAATCCCAGATTACGAAAATGGACAGGTTAAAGTTTCCTCTGTGCTGATAAATATATTATGATACCATGACAATATGCAGTAAGACACAATGTGAGATGGCAAGTCAGAAAGCATACAAGATGAGAGAAGACAAGATAATTCAATGTAATCCAATACATTACAACAAAAAAAAAATGTATTAAGTCCCTAAGAGTATGCTAAGCACTGTGAATAAAAATAAGAAAAAGAAAGACAGTCCCTACTCCCAAAGAGCTTTCAGTCTAATGTAGGAAAACAAAAAACATACAACGGAAACTAACAAAAAGTGGGGAGGAGGAAGGTACGCAGCTTGGGGCATGGTAATGTTGAAGTCAAAACTAAATTGTTAGGGAATGAAGAGTTGTCTGGACCTGTGATCTCTCTTTAAATGAGGATTTGGGGAGGAACTCTTTACTTTGCCTTCCGCTCTTCCAGTTACAGGGACAGAAGCAACTCAGGATGTTGATGAAATATGAGTCTAGACCTGAAGCAATATCAGTGATGATGAATTTTCTACTGATGAGCATAGCTTAGGGGACAAGATGGGGGAGATGATAAATTTGAAGTCATAACTAAACAGACAAGTTAGTTGGCAAGGACAATAAAGCCAGTGAATTACCACTGAAATTCCAGACTGGGAGATAAAGGAAGGGCAAGTCACAAACACACAGAAAAGCAAAAGCCTACCAGCTAATATGCATAGATCTTGAATTCTGTAAACTATTCTGGGTGGTTTTTAACTTACCTTTTTTACCTAGTCAAAGCTTTAGGCTTTAGACTCCCCTCGACTTTAGAAATTGTGTTTTAAATCAGAAATATGACCTTTATTCTACTGATTTTGACTGTTAACACTTTGTCTTCAAGTACTGATTTGATGTGATGACACTTCAGCATTTTCTGTAGCACTCCCTTCACCACATCTATGTCTATTCTGCTTGCTGTCTATGATTTAAGATCATAAGATTTAGAATTGGAAGGAAACTTTGGAAACATCTGTCCAAGCCTCTTATCTTACATATGAGAAAAATGAAGCTCAGAAAAAGAAAAAAAGTAATGACTTACAGGTCATAGAGTTTATAAGTAGCACCGTGGAAATCTAACCCAGGTTCGGGTTCCCTGTCCAGGGTTCAATTTTATCATGTAGCTTTATTCTTAGCACTATATATTGGATCTTATCAAGACCTTATGCTTTAAAAATGTTTTTTTTTTCAAAATTGAAAACATATGTTATATGTGTATACATATATATACACATATGCATCTATATATTATTTGAAAGGCTATCATGGGAACTCAACAGTTATTGTAAAATATAATCATCATAATAACACTATTACTGAGAGCAAAATCATTCCTCCATGAAGACCAAAAAAATTTCATTATAGATCATCTGAGATAATTGCACTACACAATATTTGTATTTGAACTGAAACCCATCAAATGAAACTTCTTCTGGGAAAAAATTTCAGTAAAAAGCTCTTTCTTTTGAAGACAGTTCAAAGTCCTGATAAAGGTGATCTGTGATGTTTCTAATTGCTGGGTCTGATATTACTGCTTCACATGCTAGCTACTAAGGACCTTTGAAGCCTTTTGTAGTCTGAGAAATGGGAAAAAAAATCTACAAAACTTTTGTTAATTGAGGTAGCTTTTAAACTTTTCTTAAAAGAGCCCTTTTAAAATAGAAACAAAAATTAATCTGCTGAAGAACCAAATTTTGCTTGTTGAGTAAGAGTGTTTGTTTATAATTTTTTTTCATATTTCTTTCCTACCATCACTTCCACATCCCCACCCCCCAAAACTTTCTGCCCAAATCACACCATGTGAAAAGATGGAGCAATAGTTAGACACATTTTTGACTGCATTTATTGATATCATAAGTTTAATGCTGGCAAGGACTTTCTTCATCTACCTTAATTTTAATGCCTTCTCTCAATTGATTGTCTCCAATTTATGCTGTATCAAGCTTGCACATAGCTGTTTGCATATTGTTTTCCTATTAGATGGTGAATTCCTTGTAATCAGGACTATCTTTTTCTTTCTTTGTACTCCCCAAGCTTAGCACCGTGACTGACTAATAGAAGGTGCTTCATAAATGTTTATTGATTGACATCTACCTAATTCAATCAGTTAACTTGGTTGTTGCTTTGAAATAATAATTAATTTTCTTTGGTTTTGTTTAATATTGGACACTTTGATATGTTCTGTAAAATTATGTGGTGTATAATCCTTCAGTGTCATAAGAAAGTGTGAATAATCCTGATATTTCTCTTAATAAGGTGGATTGAAAAATGTCAAGAGAAAAAACATTTTTCAAAATTTCACTTTGGCCTAAAATATCTCAAATGTGAGACAATATTATTTTCTTTACCAAAATTTTATTTATTTGTTTTTAGTTTTCAAAATCCATTTCTGTGAGATTTTCATTTCTAAAATTTCTTCCCTTTCTTTCTCCCTCCTCCCCCAAGACAGCATGCAATCTGATATAGGCTGTACACATACAACCATATCAAACCTATTTTCACAATACTCAGGTTGTAAAGAAGAACTGGAAATAAAGGGAAAATACATGAGAAAGAAGAAACAACAAGACAAGATAGAGTGAGAAAAGGCATGCTTCAATTTTCATTTAGACTCTATAGTTCTTTTTCTGAATGTGGGAAGCATTTTTCATCATGAATCTTTTGGAAATGTTTTAGATCCATGTACTGCTGAGAAGAGCTAAATCTATCAAAGTTGGTCATCGCACAATGTTGCCATTGCCATGTACAATATTCTCCTGATTTTATTCAGTATCAGTTCGTATAAGTCTTTCCAGGCTTTTTCTAACGTCCACCTGCTAATTGTTTCTTATGGACCAATAGTATTACATTATATTCATATGCCACAGCTTGATCAGTTATTCCTCAATCAATGAGCATTCCCTTCAATTTACAATTCGTGGGCACTACAAAAACGAGCTTCTATAAATGTTTTTCATACATGTGGTTTTTTCCCAATTTTTATCATCTCTTTGGGATACGGACCCAGCAATGGTATTGCTGGGTCAAAGTGTAGGCACAGTTTGATTGCCCTTTGGTTTTAGCTACAGTATGGGTGGATCACTTCACAATTCCACCAACAATGTATTAATGTTTCAATTTTACCACATCTTCTCCAACATTTATCATTTTTCTTTTTTGTCAAATAAGCATGTCTGATTGGTGTGATGTGGTACTTCAAGGTTGTTTTAATTTGTAATTCTCTAATAGCAATTTAGAGCAATTTTGATACTAGTATATATAGCTTTAATTTCTTCATCAGAAAATTGCCTATTCATATCCTTTGATCATTTATCAAATGCAGAATGATTTCTGTCCTTACATATTTGCCCGAGTTCTATATTTTATCTATCTATATTTTAGAAAACAGGGCTTTATCAGAGACATGGGCTGTAAAATTTGTTTGCCAGTTTTCTGCTTTTCTTCTAATCTCTGTTGCATTGTTCTTGCAAAAACTATTTAACATAATCAAAATTGTTCATTTTGCATTTTATAATGTTCTTTATCTCTTGTTTGATCACAAATTCTTCCCTTCTTCACAGATCTAACAAGTAAACTATTACTTGCTCTCCTAATTTTATACGGTCTCGCCCATTATGTCTAAATCATGTACCCATTTTGACCTTATCTTACTATGCAGTATAAGATGTTGGTCTATGCCTAGTTTCTCCTATACTAATTTACAGCTTTTCCAGCAATTTTTCTTAAATGGTAAGCTTATATTTCAGAAGTTGGAGTCTTTGCCTATGTCAAAGTGGATTACTATAGGCATAGACTACTGTGTCTTCGATACCTAACATATTCCACTGATCCATCACTCTAGTTCTTAGCCACTACCAAATAGTTTTGATGATTGTAGCTTTAATACAATTTAAGATTAGATCTGGCTAGGCCACCTTTCCTTGTTATCCTTTTTATTATTTTTGATATTCTTGCCTGTTTGTTCTTCCAGATGAGTTTTGTTATTTTTCTGACTCTATGAAATAATTTTTCAGTAGTTTGGTTGGTATAGAATTAAATATGTAAATTAATTTAGGTATAATTGCCATTGTTATTATATTAGCTTAGTCTACCTGTGAACAACCGAAATTTATCTAATTATTCATATCTGACCTTATTTGTGTCGAAAGTGCTTTGTAAATGACTTCATGTAGTTAATGGGTCTGTCTTGGCAAGTAGACTCCTAAATATTTTAGGTTGTCTATGGTTACTTTAAATTGAATTTATCTTTTCCATCACTTGCTGCTGGACTTTGTTGATAATATATAGAAATGCTGATGGTTTATGTGGATTTATTTTATATCCTGCAGCTTTGCTAAAGTTGTTAGTTACTTCAAGTAGTGTTTTAGTTGATTCTTTAGGACTCACTACATATATCATCACATCATCTGCAAAAACTAATAGCTTTGTTTCTTCCTTGCTTATTCTAATTCCTTCAATTTATTTTTCTTCTCCTATTGCTAAAGCCAACACTTCTAGTACAATATTGAATAACAGTGGGGATAATGGGCATACTTGGAAATCTTATTGGAAATGCTTCGAGCTTATCCCCATTACATGGAGTGCTTGCTGATCTTATGGGAAATGCTTCTAACTCATCCTCCTTACCTAATGCTTGCTGATGTTTTCAGATAAATACTACTGATTTTAAGGAGAATCCTATTGATTCCTATGCTCTCTAGATTTTTTTAAAATATTAATGGGTGTCGTATTTTGTCAAAAGGGGTTTTTTTGCATTTATTGAGATAATCATATAATTTCTATTATTTTTGTTATTGATATTTTAAATTAGACTGATAGTTTTTCTAATACTGAACCAGCTCTCCATTCCTAGTATAAATTCCACCTATTCATTGTATTATATACTCACAAGAATTTGCTGTAATATTTCCTAATACTTTATTTGAAAAAGTAAATTATTACCAAAAAAGTGCACAAGTAAAAGAGAAAGAATGCAACCGTAAAGATCTACTATAAGAATAGGGAAGATCAGGGTTCATCTTGAGAGGAGTATGCTGAAGCAAAGAAACCCTCTTCTGCTTTGGTCCCCTGTCCAAAAAGAATTCATTGAAGAACTTTTAAAAGACTTTAAAAATAAATGAGAGTGTTATAGGTAAAACTACAAAGAAAAATAAGAATAATTCAAGAAAAAACAAGATTATGAAAAGAAAGTCAACCAATGAGAAAAGAAGATCTAGAGTCTTAAGGAAGAAAATGACTCCTTGAAAGGCAGAATTGTATAAGGGGAAGTCAGTGAAGTTATGAGAAGCAAGAAATTAAAAATATGTATAGAATGAAAAAATAGAAGAGAGTGTGAAACAACTCATGAGAAAGAAAAAAAAACACAACAACTGATATGGAGAACAGATCAAAAAGAGAAACTTTTTTAGGGGGAACCAAAATCATGGAGTAAATGCAGAGACTTGCTTGAACTCTCTCTCTCAAAACCCTTCAAATATCTGTTTAAATGACTTTAAACAAATTCTACAGCAGTAGAACCCACAAAACGATGGAGTGAAACAATCTCTTGCCCAAGACTACCTGGAAGATCAACAGGAAAGGTCAGTTACACAGGGCTGAGAGCAGAGTACAATCCAGTATGGGCTGTTCAAGCATGGATGGTGCTAGAACAGGCCTCAGTGGACTGAGTCACTGGCAGCTATGGTGGTTTCCATACTTTTTGGCTCACAAACACCAAAGACAGCATAGAAAGTCAGTGAAAAAATCTGTGGGACCTGGGTCAGATCTTGGCCCCAGGGTAATAAAGTTAGTGCTGGGGGTGACAGTGGCAGCAGCAGCTGCAACTTCTGGAATTTCTGCTCCACAGATCATGTGAAAATTGAGTGGCTGATCAGATAAGGATTGCAGCGATCTCTTGCTGATGCTGAAGCAGGATCCTCTTGCCTTGTTTATGCTTGGACCTGGTCATAGTCCTGGGTGGTATTCCTGGGGTGAGGAGGAAGGCTAGTGGAGCAGAATTTGTGGGTGCAGTGGAGTGGCAATCCTCCTGGCAATTCCAAGACAGAAAAGAGTGCTAGTGTTCACTCACAGACCAGAGCACAGGCCATGAAAGGAGTAAACACCTTCTCTTTGATCATACCACCTTGGAATAACTAAAAACTTATACATGCCAAGAAGTATCTCTGAAAATAGATGCACAAAACCTCCGGAGCTTCGGATAAGACACCCTAAATACTTAAAGCAGAGTCCTACCTTAATAAAGAGTTAGAAAATCAAGTGTCAGACTACAGAATCTTACTTTGATTACAAAGTAGATCAAAATGCACAACCAGAAGAAGACAACATAGTCAAAGTTCCTACATCCCAAACATCCAAGAAAAATATGAATTTGTCACAGGCCATTGGAGACCTCAAAAAGATTTTGAAAATCAAGTAAGAGAGATAAAGGAAAAAATGGGAAGAGATATGAGAGTGATTCAAGAAAATCATGAAAAACAAAAAGGGGCAGAGCCAATTTGGTGGAGTGGAAGCAAGGACTTGCTAGATCTCTCCTCCCAAACCCAGCCAAATACCTACTAAAAATAACTTTAAACAAATTCTGGAGCTGAAGAACCTAGAGAATGTTGGAGTAAAGGAAATCTCCAGCCCCACAGAGCCTGGAAGGTCAAAGGGAAGAATCTATCATGCCAGGCTGAGAACAGAATGCAGTCCAGCATGGATCATGCCAGCACAGATGGGACCTGAGCAGGCTTCAAGGGGACTGAATCAGTAGCACCTGTGGTGGTTTCCAGACATCTGAACCCCAAAACACCCAGGACAAATTGAAAAGTCAGTGAAAAAAACCTGTCGGACCTGTGTGAGAGAGTAGAATGGTCTGGCCCCAGCCCCAAAGCACCAGAGAGGGTGGAGGAGCCAATGGTAACTGCAGTAGCAGCAGGGGCAGTTGTAGCTTCTATTTCTGAAGCTTTAGGGCCACAGATTATAGGGCCATCTAGTTTCTGACAGTGCACCTTCCCTACCAATGGAAGCAGAGAAAGCAGAAAACTACCTTGACAAAGAGTTCAAAAGTCGAGCAATTGGCTGGGGAAATGAGCAAAAACTGGAAAAAGAATCAGATTACAGAATCTTACTTTGGTGACAAGGAAGATCAAAACATACAAGAGGGAAATAGCAAAGTCAAAGCTCCTACATCCAAAGTCTCCAACAAAAATAGGATTTGGTCTTAGACCATAGAAGAACTCACAAAGGATTTTGAAAATCAAGTAAAAGAAGTAGAGAAAACTGGAAAGATAAATGAGAATGATGCAAAAAACTCATGAAAACCAAGTCAACTGCTTGCTAAAAGGGACCCCAAAAATGCTTAAGAAAATACCCTAAAACAGAGTATATCAAATGGTAAAAGAGGACCAAAGAGCCAATGACGATAAGCATGCCTTAAGAAACAGAATTGGCCTAAAAACTCATTGAAGAAAACAATTCCTTAAAGATAGGTAGGTAGGTAGGTAGATAGATAGATAGATTGATAGATAGATATATGGAGAGCACAGGGTGATTTAAATATGAATTAATGACATATAAAAGATAAAATTATCGAATAAGAGAGGAATATATTAGAAGGAGAAAAGGAGAAATAGAATGGGGTAAATTATGTCACATAAAAGACAAGAAACAGCTTTTACAATGATGAGGAAGAAAGGGAAGGTGAGAGGGAATGAGTGAACCTTACTCTCATCAGATACAGCAAAGCAGGGGGAAGGAGACTGTGAGGGGTGATGATAGAAGGGAAGGCATATTGGTGAAGGGGATAGTCAGAAACAAACATTTTTGAAAAGGGACAGGATCAAAGGAGGGAAAAGAATAAATGAAGGACAGGATAGTATGGAGGGAAATATAATCTCCTGCAACTGGACTATTATGGAAGTGTTTTAAATAACTACACATGTATAACTTGTATTGAATTACTTGCCTTCTCAATAAGGGTGGGTTGAGAGGTAAGAAAGGAGAGAATATGGCAGTACCACAATTAAAATCACAAAAGACCTAGCAGTGGTGAAATTAAAAGATTGCAGGTCTTGTAATCCTATATGTTGAAGAGAAAAAGAGCTTCTGGTCAAAAATGTCATACTCAGCAAGCTAAGCAAAATGAAAAGAACTGGACATTTGAGGAATTGTAAGACTTTCAGGACTCTGCTAAAAATTCCTGAACTTTATAGACAATTTGACATACAAGAGCCCAGAGAAGTATAAGGAACATATAAGGATAGAATGTTTACCTTTTACTTATGTTAAATGTAAAACCTATGTCTAAGATTGCTAGCTTATAAGAAAGCTTGGAGTAGATCTGAGTATGATATGATGTCAAAAAATAAAACTGCTTAAGCACAGTGAAAAGAGTAATTATCCTATAAAAAATGAGTTGGGAGAAGAAGAATGAAAATAGACGAGTGTGATGGGGAGGGGGCTATTAGTTCTGGAAACTTACTTTCACTGGGAATATGTTCAAGAGGAGAAAACACATAAACATCTACAAGAGTATAAAAGTCTTTTAAATTTAGAAAGAAATAAAACTCTAAGGGGATAGGGAAGGGGAGAGGATAAAGGAAGGTTCTTCAGAGGGGACCGTGAAGGAATAGATTAAAAGAGAGTTATAAAACGCTACTTAGATGAACAGGAATGGGAGGATAAGGGAGTAATTCTTGAGAGTGATCTTTAGAGTGAAGGGTAAGGGAATAGCTCAAAGGGGTGTCAGAAATGTGGAGGGGAAAATAGTTCACTTGTGAATCCAACTGGGTCTGCAAAATTTTTCTTAGGGAGTTCATTGATGACTTGTCCAATTTCTTTGTTTATTTCTTAAACTGGATTAAATATTTTATTTCCTCTTCCGTTAATTTGGTAAGTTTATATGTTTTGTAAGCATTCACCCATTTCATTAAGATTGTCACCTTTATTGGCATACAGTTGGGCAAAATAGTTCCAAATTATTGTTTTAATTTTCTCTGCATTGGTGGTGAATTACCTATTTTACTTTTGTTGCATGATATATGATTTTCTTTATTTTTAAAAGTCAAATTAACCAAAGGTTTATCTGTTTTGTTTTTTTTCCATAAAACTGGTAATTTATATTTATTCGTTTAATGGTTTTCTGAATTTCAACTTTATTAATCTCTCCTTTGGACATATTTGTAATTTGGTGTTTAATTGGAGGTTTTTAATTTGCTCATTTTTTTAGCTTTTAAGGTGTATGCCCAATTTATCAATTTCCTCTATCTTTATTTTACGTTTGTAAGCATTTTAGAGATATAAATTTCTCCTAAGAACTGCTTTGGTTGCATCCCATATGTTTTGGTATATTGTCTCATTATTTTCATTCTTTGGATGAAGTTATTGATTGTTTTTGTGATTGGCTCAGTCATTCTTTAGGATTAAATTATTTGTTTTTCAACTAATCATTATTCTATCTTTCCAGGGACCTTTATTGTATGTAATTATTGGAATGTGAGATTTTATACCCTAATACATGGCCAATTTTTGTGTAGGTGCCATGTACCACTTTGAAAAAAAAAAGGTATATTCCTTTTTATTCCTATTCAATTCAATCAAAATGTCTAAAATTCTATTCATCTCCTTAACTTCTTTCTTGTTGATTTTGTGGCTACATTTATCTAGTTCTGAGAGGGTGAGTTTGAGGTCTTCCACTAGTACAATTTTGCTGCCTATTTCTTCCTATAATTCACTTTGCTTATCCTCTAATATTCTGGATGTTACCACTTGGTGCATATATGTTCAGTACTGATAATAATTCATTGTTTGTGGCACCTTTTGAGTAATTAATTTATTTCCTTATCATTTTTAGTAAAATATAATTTATGCTTTTGCTTTGACTGAAATCAAGATTGTTCATTTCCCTCTTTTCTTTCCCTTTACTGTAATTGATTTCTGTGCCTCTTCATGTCATGCAATTTATCTTTTTCTGTCTCCTGCTTTCCTCTTCTCCCACTACAAACCTTTATTTCATCCCTTAACTAATTAATTTTTTATCATCACCTCAAAGTCAATTTATGCCCACACCATCTATGTATGCCTCTTCTTAATGTTATCATAAATATACAATTTTCAAGAGTTATAAGTATGATCTTCCCATGTAAACAGTTTACCCTTATTGACTAAGTTGTTTTTTCTTTCCTGTTACTTTGTTATGTCTCTCTTGAGTCTTGTGTTTGAAGATCAAATTTTCTGTTGAGCTCTGGTCATTTCAGAAGGATGGTTTAGAGGTCTTTTATTTCATTGAATCTCCATCTCCTCTCCTGAAAGATTATGCTCAGTTTTGCTGAGTAGTTCATATTTGGTTGTAATACAAGTTCCTTTGCCTTTTGGAATATCATATTCAAAGCCCTCTGATTCTTTAATGTAGAAGTTGCTAGATCCTGTGTAGTCCTCATTGTGGTTCCACGATATTGGAATTGTTTCTTTCTGACTGCTTATTTGCTTTTGTAATTCTGGAATTTGATTACAATATTCCTTGGAGTTTTCTTTCAGGAAGTGATTGATGGATTCCTTCAATGACTATTTTTACCTTCTGATTCTGAGATATCAGGGTGCTTTTCCTTGATAATTTCTTGTAAGATGCTGCCCAGGTAATTTGCTTTTTTTGAACATGACTTTCAGGTAAACCAATAATTCTTATATTATCTTTCCTGGCTCTATTTTTCAGGTCAATTCTTTTTCCAGTGAGGTATTTTATATTTTCTTCTGTTTTTTCCTTCATTCTTTTGATTTTGTTTGGCTGAGTTCTTCATGTCTCATGAAGTCATTAGTTTCAACTTCTCCAATTTTAATTTTTAAGGAATTGTGTTCTTTAGTTATCTTTGTACTTCCTTTTCCATTTGTCCAAATGAATTTTTAAGAAGTTTTCTTTAGTCACTTTTTGTCTTTCCTTTCCCAAGCTGTTGACTCTCTTTTGTATACCTATCTTTTATTTTCCCAATTCTTGTTCTTCTTTAATTTGACTTTTAAAATCCTTTTGAGCTCTTCCAAGTAGGATTTTTGGGCTTTGGACCAATTCATATTTTCCTGTGAGTTTTCAGTTGTATCTATATCGACAATGTCTTTTGAGTTTGTGTTTTCATCTTCCCTGTTACCATATGGTCAGTTTTCTTAGGCTCTAAGGATCTAGTAGCTTATCTGGTGCTGAGCTGGTGTCCTATTGCTGGTTTCTGGCATATGCTGAGGCCAGCTGGGGTTTTCTGTTTTTCCCTGAGATTGCAAAGAGGCACAGGGAACTTCAGCTGCTAGAACACATCTGTTCATCTGGGGCCACTTCGAAACAAGGGGAGGTCTATTGCTGGAGGACACCTACCAGTTCTGGATTATGCTGAAGCACTTGGAGGCCTGTTGCTACAGGACACCTGCCTGCCTGGCTTTGCACTCTAACCAAAGGAGATGTGGCCAATGGAGAAGTTTTATCTATCTAGGGCTGCACTGAAGCTCTTGGAGGTCTGCTGGTAGGGGTCACCTGCTTACCTGGGGCTGTGCTGAAAGAGGTGGTGGTTCCCTGAGCTGAAATCTGCCAGCCCTCTGGCTATGGTAAGTTATGTGGGTGGTCCTGGATCAGAATCATATGCTGGTTTGCTGAGGTGAGACATACCACCAGCTTGCTTGAATACTTCCTATTTGGAATGTGCTCCTCTTTTTCCTTAATGCAATGGACCTTTATTGCTGAACCTCCAAATTTCATGGGCTTAGAGACTGCTCCTCCCTGTCTTTCTGCTGGTCCTGCTCTTCCAGAATTTTTCCTGAGGTGCTATTTTCTGAATTTTTAACAGGTCAAAAGGGGAGAGTGATAGTGACTTACTGCTTACTCCACCATCTTGGCTCCTGGAAATGGACAATATTATTTTTAAAAAAAGATATTTTAAGGATTAATCTGCATACTATCATAGAAAATAAATATTAAATTTTATAGATTAGTAGTACTTTATTCACCAATGTCATCCAGCTAAAAAGAATTTGGGATTCAAAAGTTCTTCTGCCTCAATAATTCTCATTCTCCTCTTTTGTTTGCTATTCTATATACATTCTCTCCCTTTATTTAAATATAGTTTTTACCAGAATGTAGATAAACAAATTGGAATAATTGGAGTTAGGCTTTGCTTTATCTATCACAGAGCAGACTATTGGGACAGAATGGAGATCTGTCTGGAACTTGGTATTGAAAAATCTATTTAAATCTCACTGGATGCTTCATGGAGGTGCTCTTGGTATTTCAAAAACTGTGCAAGAAGAGTACCAAGTCTATTAGGTACTAACTAGTGGAAAGTGTTCAACAATTAAATTTGTATCTTCTTTGGTCACTCACATTGCAGCCATTGTCTTCACCTTAGAATGTATTGGAGCTTGCTCATACTTGCTTCAGAGCTGATTATTAAATTTTCAGTGTGAATATTTATTTCCTGGGAAATCAACAAATGATATGAATCAAGGTTTGACTTATTGTGTTGATGATACTATCAGCTTAAGAAAATACTGTAAACATTATTAATAGTTTATATTAAACAAGCGTTTTTCATGTGTGTATTTTTGCCCTTTGGTTATTCAGTTGTTATGCATTTCCCAGTATACTAATGCCTGGCTCCTTTCTGATCCTTGCCCTTGATTTCCACAACTGGTAATGCCTTCATTCACTTTCCTAACCCCATGGTTATGATGATGGCATTGGAATGCTCCTTACTCCACTTGTTACCTCCAGATTCCTCCCACAATGCTACAGTAACCTCTCCTCCTTTGAAATTTGCATTATCCAAATCTATTATCCATGCCAGATTCTGGTGGCTATTATCTAAAGACATTCAAAATATGTTCCTTCCTTCTCAATGAATTCAATCCCTTCATTGTTTACAGTATTTTTTTCCTCTAAGACTCTCAGAGTACTTCTTTCCATTCACAGTTACCACTCTGGTGCAAGCTGTCATTATATTTCATTTTATTAAATTATAATATATTATATTATATTATGCTATGCTATATTATGTTATATTTTGGTGTATTGTATTATGTTCTGTTATATTATGTTATGTTATATCACTTAATATCTTATATTATGCTGGCATTACTAAAATAGGCTTCAAGTTGATCTCCCTGGCTTATGTACCTCCCCCGTAAAAATTCAGCCTATTTTCAGATATCAACCAGTTTAGCCACCCAACAAGATTTTCCTAAAGCACGGGTATTAACATGTCATCCCTGCCACACACACACACACACACACACACACACACACACACACACACTCTACTCAGTGAACTCCAATGGCTCCTTATTACCTTCAGAATCGAAAATAATATGTTGTTTGCCATTTAAACTCCTTCACAATCTGCTCCCCTTCTAACCTTTTCAGTCTTCTTACAATTTAGTTCCCTCTGTTCTCTCTATGATCCAGTTACAGTGAACTGTGACCTAATACTTCTACTTCATCTTCTGGTGTATTTGCACTGTCTATGTCCCATGAATGGAGAACTCTCCTCACATTCACCTTCTAGAGAGAGCTCCAGTTAGGATTTCCTTCAAGGTTTAGTTCTAATAAAATCTTGATGTAAAAAGGCGTTTTCTGCTAGATCATTCCCTTCTATTTACAATGCTGATAGCTCCTTGAGAGCAAGTAGCTTTTGCCTTTCTTGTATCCCCACCTCTTAGCACAGTGCCTGGTGCATAACAAAAATTTAATAAATGGTTGTTGGCTAGATATCATTTAAGGGCTAGCCTAGCAAGAAATGACTTGCTTTTGTCCTTTCTGATACATCCATGAAAACTGATTAAATATGGAATATCTATGGAGAAAGTTCCCATGCTTATGAAGTCACAGATCCTCGAAATAAGTAAAAAAAAAAAAATAATGACAGATAAGAATGGAATTCCCTTTCTTAAGTTTGAAAGAGGATTAAAATGAAAGTCTTAGTGCGATGCTATAAAGTAGAAATAGAGTGATTTAACAATAAAGGCAATGATCTAAGAAAGGCAGCATGGTATAATCACTAACTGGGTAACTGGTGGATCACAAAGGGAACAGCTAGATTTTACATCTCCCTCTCCCAAGAACCAGGATTGAAACCAATCAAAAAATTTCCCTTCCCATTTCTCTTCCATTTTTCCTTAGACTCATGGAAAAGTTGCCACAGGTTAAAAGAAAAAGTTATAATTCTAACCTAAGGTTGTGGGTTATTTGTGTAAGATTTTCCTTATTTCAATATTCTATAGCTACGAGAGACAAAAATGTTGAGAACTTGAGAGAGGAGAGATCATAATTCTTCTGGACTGCAGTTTTGAGAGAAGGTCTGTGAAATTCTCAATTCTCCTCTCCTAAGTTGTCTCAAATTTCATCCTTCATACAGGCACAAAAGAGTGGGTGATAATTTTCCACCAACAAGGAAAGTTTTATTTGAATTCATGTGAGTCCCTGCTTACACAATGAACATCAGAATTAGACTTAAAGGATTGACAACAGAACTACATGAAATAAGAATGAAAGAGGTATCAGTTTTGTCTTTCAATATAATGGTGGGGGTTGTATATGAGGAGATTGTGTGTATATAAACCTGTATTTTGTTTGTTTGTTTTTTTTAAAAGCAATTGGGGAAGAAAAGTAAACCCCTTCTATCCCTGGGCTGCCTTTCAGAAACTGTTATTAACTGGAACTACCCAAGTAATAGACCCTTAGGCAATTGCTTTACTTCACCACACCCGAGAGAGCACTCTGGCCAGAGATATGCCCAAATCACAATTCTCGATGGAAACTAAGACTTTGCATGCTGTGGTTTTGAAAGTTATTGTCCTAGGTTTCAAGTACGTAATCTGAAATGCATGAAAATAATTTTTTAAAAATCATTTTACTTCATATTCATATTTATTAACTTCATTGTTACATATTTTATGTAGTCCATAACAATGGATTATTTATAATCCCACTGAAATTAGGCTGGAGGTAAAATCACTCTTCAAGAATAATTAAAGTGACAGTTTAAGAGCAAAATATGTGAGCCACAGATTTGCTAGGTGTTTGGTATTCTGTCTCTCTACACAGTTTACAATGAAAGTGATTGAACTTAATTTTTTTTATCAAGTAGCATCTTCACAGGAGGCTCAATAGAAGTGAGGAGTATGAAAGCACATATCACATTCCACAAAATGACTAGCTAAACAGCATATGGCAGTCACATTTTATTTTCTTTGCAAGCAAGAATTAAAAATTAAGAAAAAAAATTCACTTTACCCATTTTCAGAATTGTTTTATAGTTGCATTGCATGTGTAAATAAAGGTGCTATATTGATTTAGGTTTGTATTTACACAATATTATCTAAACCACTCACCATCCACTTAGAAAGCGTGATGATTCTTTAGAGATGAGAGGTTTTAGTTCTCCTTACATTCTAGTAATTAAAGTGTTAAAATTTTTAATATGTAATTTCTACCATAGGTTCACTCCATTTTCCAATTACTGAACTGTTTTAAGATAACATTGTATTTTTTTCTTTTATCAAAATAATTTATCTCAGAAGGAAAGTGTAGCTTGAGGTAAAGAAACCATGTGTTTCTACTTAGACTGAAGAAAAGAAGGCAGTAATGAGAACTTGGAATGATTCTCTCTCTCTCTCTCTCTCTCTCTCTCTCTCTCTCTCTCTCTCTCTCTCTCTCTCTCTCTCTCTCTCTCTCTCTCTCTCCCTCTGTCCCTCTCTACCTCTCTCCCTCTGTCCCTCTCTCCAATTTAGTGTCACACTTATTAATCTCATGTTCACTTATGTATCAATCAACAAGAATTTATTAAATGCCAAGTCAGTAAGTCAGGCAGTCAATAAACATTTGTTAACTGTGAGACTGTTCCAGGTTCTGTGATAAGAGCAGAGATATAAAGGAAGACCAAACAACAATTACTACAACAACAATCCTTGTTTTTAAAGTAACATGCATTCTCATGGGGACGATAACTTCTACATCTATACAGAGGACATGAAGGTAATCCGAAGTGAAAGTTACCAACTGGGTGGACTAGGAAAGGCCCTCTGCAGAAGGATAGCCTTAAGTTGAGATTAGAAGGAACATAGGATATTTATACTAATTTTAAGCTGTACATTCAAAATCACTCTTGTCTATGTCTCTCCAATGTTAATACCCTTTACAATCATATGGCACTCATGACAGAGAATGGGACCTCCAGTTTGGCCTCAGGAAGCCAACCTCCTCTACTAGCTCAATGGACTCCTACCCACAAAAACCTGGCTCCTGAAGAACATCATTTCGTCTTGTTTTATAATCAATCCATTCACTGAGAAAGAGGCTTAAAGAAATGGTATTCACCAGCTACTAATAAGGTAACAGGGGATACTCAATGGAATAAAGATATTGGCAAGTATTGTGCTTAGACATATGACTGGTGACATATATCTGGTGTATGAGAGAAACTTGAACAATGGAGAAGAGATCATCATCCACACTAATTCTTTGTGATGTCCATATATCCAATCAAGCTATCTAGGACATGGAAAGGACAGTCAAAGATTCTCCCCTTTACTCCTCAGAATCAATGAGGAATTTTGCCAGTTCCTCCCAATGCAGACAATTCCTTGTGGGACCTGCTCATGAACATATGCTAAATAGCCAGATTGGAGCCATTAGAAAAACAGTAGGGATTGGGAAGTAGATCTGCTGCCAATATCAATATTGGTATGATGATGCCATATTCTGATGAGCATATAATCTCTCTTACTCTGGACAAGATGGCTATTCCTATCCTATTGGACTTATTATACCAATCAGATCTCCCATCTAATCTAAGAGGTCCTCAATCTGTCTGGTTTGTGAGATCAAACACACACACACACACACACACACACACAAACTTATTTGATGGAAATAAACCACTATTAGATTGTTTCAGGTAATATTTTCCAAATCAAAGTCTCATTATTTTTCTGACACATTTCTGACCTTGGCTTTAATGTCCTTGTCTCCTCAGAGGGCTCTGTACATCTTGAAGAAATAACTCAGGTCCCTGTTATTTGGCATGCTTCCTTTCCTCTGTGATGGTTTGGGCAACACATTTCTAGAAATGATTATAAAGATCAAGAGATGGTATTGTTGGGAGGCACTTTGTAGTCTACAAGTGTGAGAGAGGTGATGAAATTAATGCTATATAACTGACAAATATATATTGAAAGAAAGGGAATAAAACAGCTGATTTGATTATAATTTTGAGTCCCTGAATGAGAGTGAAAGTGGATATTTATTCAGCCTTTGTTGAAGAAGGCGATAGTACCTCTTCTGAGACCTTATAGTAGAAAATGTTTTGATATAATTGCTCTTATATGTTTTTCCTATAAGGAAAGTTTTGGAAGGTGAGTTAAGGAATATTGAGGAAGTAGGAGTATTGGGAAAGCCTTGGTATCAATGTAAGATCCTAAATAGGTTTGCATGTAAAAGTGTTACGACCTCTTAGTCACCTTCCCATAATTGTAACTGATACATAAGGAAGAATTCTTGAGAAGATGATGGAGTACAGACAGAAACTCAGAACTCTCCCAACATTTACCTACAAACAACTTTAAAATAATTCCTCGAGTGGAATTTTGAAGTGGCAGAGTTAACAAAATGTTGGGTAAGATAGTCTTCCACCACAAGCCAAATTAAGAGATCAGCAAGAGCAATCTATGAGAGTGAGGTGGGAATTGGTCTTAAGTTTAGCATGCTGTGTGGTAACACCAGCAGCAGGTCTAGAAGTTGGCTGGGACAGCATCAGGATCAGTAGTAGATATATCAGGAACTTTCAGCTCAGGGATGATAAGGTGATCAGATAAGTATTTACAAAGAAATTACAGTGGAACCTGTGTTCATAGTAGGTATAGGACCATGTTGCATTGTTTATACACAGTTCTGGGTCACAGTTACAGGGAATTTACTAGTGCTCACAGAAACAGGGAAGCAGGGGATATGGACACAGTTCCAAGGCAGAGGAGAGTTTGTTTAGTCCATTCACAATGGAATGGGACCCTGTTCTCAGTTCCAAGGCAGAAAGGACCACTGACAATTGTGGCTGCAGAAAAGCAAGGGAACCAGTCACAGTTCCAAGGCAGCCCTAGTACTTGTGGTTATAGAAGAGTATCATCCTATCCTGGGTAAAGACCAGAGTACTAGTCAAGAGAGCATGGATCACACCTCTTCTTCTATCATACAATTTTGGAAGCACCAAAACTTTGCGGATCCCCATAGCTAGCTCTTTGAAAAAAAAGCACAAAAGACTTGAAGCTTATGACAGCACCCTGTTAACCCAGGAGCAGAGCCCAACATTATCATGAAGTTAAAGTCAAAAAGTAGGCTAGAAAGTGAGTAAATAACAAATAAAAGAACCTGACCAAAAAAAAAAAAGATAATTACTCTGGTGACAGGGAAGATCAAGAAACAAACTCAGAAGACACTGATGCAAAAACAGCTATAATCAAAGTCAAAGGGAGAAAAATGTGAATCAGACACAACTCTAACAAGAATTCTTGGAAGAGTTTTAAAAGAAATGAAAATAACAGAAGAATGTTATGAAAAAGTCGACACGTTGGTAAAAGGGAAGCAAAAATACTCAAAGAAAGGATACAAAAATAGAAGACAATAGCATTATTATTCTCCCTTAAAAAGTAGAATTGGACCATAGTAATCTAGTATATCCAAGCTTTTGGAACAAAAACTCATTTTTTGACAGAAATTGCTGGGAAAACTGGAAAGCAATATAGAAGAAAGTAGGTATAGACCAACAACTCAGACCATATAACAAGATAAGGTCAAAACAGGTACGTGATTTATACATAAAGGGTGATACAATAAGCAAATTAGAAGAGAATGGAATAGTTTATCTCTCAGATTTATGGATAAGGGAAGAATTTTGTTAGAAAGCATTACAAAATGATGATTATTTAGGGCTTGATTGTATAAAATTAAAAAAAGAAGCTTTTACAAAAACAAAACTAATACAACCAAAAGTAAAAGGAAAGCAGAAAACTGGGGGAATCATTTTCTGATTCTCTGATAAAGGTCTCATTTCTCAAATATATATATAGAACTGAGTCATTCCCCAATTGATAAATGGTCAAAGGATATGAATAGGCAGTTTTCAGAAAAAGAAATGAAAGCTATCTATAGTGATAAGAAAAAAAATCTCTAAATTACTTTTGATCAGAGAAATGCAAATTAAAATAACTGAGTTACCAGCTGATGCCAGCAGCATGGCTAATATGACAAAGAAAGGCAAATATTGGATGTTGGAGGAATGTGTGAAAACTGGGACAATAATGCACTATTAGTGGGGTTGTGAAATGATGCAACCATTCTGGAGAACAATTTGGAACTGCGTCCAAAGAGCTATAAAACTTTGCATACCCTTTGACTAACAATACCACTGTGAGGTCTAAAATTCAACGACATCCAAAGAAAGGGGGAAAGAACCTATTTGTACAAAAAAATAATTGCAACAGCTCTTTTTGTGGTAGCTAAGAATTGGAAATCAAAAGGATGCCTGCTAATTGGGGAATGGCTAAGCAAACTATAGTATATGATTTTAACGGAATAGCATTATGCTATAAGAAATGACAAGGAGGATGATTTCAGAAAAATACCTGAAAAAAGCTTACTTGAACTGATGCATTGTGAAGTGAACAGAAACAGAACATTATACACGGTAATAGCAATATTGTTCAATGAAGAACTGAGAATGACCTAGCTGCTTTCAGCGATAGATTCAGTCCAAGAAAATCCCAAAGGAGTAATGAAGAAACATACTATCTGCTTCCAGAGAAAGAATTGATATTCATTGAATAAAGATTTTTTTTAACTTTCATTTTTCTTTTATTTCAGTCTCTTTGTACAAAATGACTAATATGGAAATATTTTATATAATTGGACAAATGTAACTTATATGTGACTTTCCCATCTCAGAGAGAGAGGAGTGGAAGGAAGATGAGAGGGAGGGAGGGATAAAATTTGGAGATAAAAACTTTAAATAGAAGCATTAAAAAAAGTAAAAATAAAACACAATTGACCTAACAGGAAAAAACAACAACAACAACAAAAATTCTCTGAAGGGAAGAACTCCTTTAAAGGCAGAAATGACCAAATGGAGAAAAGAAAGTACAAATGCTCACTGAAGAAGAAAGTTCGTTAAAAATTAGAGTTGGTTAAGAGAAAGTTAATGACTCCATAAGATATCGAGAAACAACAACATAAAGTCAAAAGCATAAAAAAGAAGAAAATGTTAAATATCTCATTGGAAAAACTACTGGCTCATAAATAGATTGAGGGGATAACATTTAAAAATTTTTGAACGACTTGAAAATCTTTTTTTAAATTTTATTTTATTATTATTATTTTTAATGTTTTACAATAACTGCCATAAAATTAAGATTTTATTCACCCCACACCTACCCCCCACTACCCCCCCTCCCTCCCATGACCGCATACAATTCTGTATAGGTTCTACATATACTTTCCTATTGAGTAAATTTTCACTATAGTCATGCTATGTAGTGGAACTAAAATAAATGGAAGAAATCATATAACAAATCAAAACATGATACACAAACACACACACACACATAACACAAACATGATCTGCTACATTCTGCGAATGACTTCCATATTTCGTTCTCTGAGTGTGGAAGACATTTTGCCTTAGAAAACCACCATTGGGATTTTTTTTTTAATAAGTTCTTGCGTTATTACGAAATTCCAAGTCTACCAGAAAAAACTCTCGCACACTGTGGTCGTTGCTGTGCACAAGGTTCTTCTGGTTCTGATCCTTTAACTCAGCATCAGATCCTTCCAGGCCTCTCTGAAGTCTTCTTGTTCATCATTTCTTATGGGACAATAGTACTCCATTACATTCATATACCATAATTTATTCAGCCATTCCCTAATTGATGGGCATCCCCTTGACTTCCAGTTTTTGGCAACTACAAAGAGTGCTGCTATAAATATTTTTGTACACGTGGGACCCTTTCCCATTTTTATGATCTCTTGGGGATATAGTCCTAGTAGCGATATTGCTGGGTCAAAGGGTATGAACATTTTTGTAGCCCTTTGGGCATTGTTCCAAATTGCTCTCCAGAATGGTTGGATGCGCTCGCAGCTCCACCAACAATGAATTAGTGTTCCAACTCTCCCACATCCTCTCCAGCATTTATCATTTTCTTGTTCTGTCATGTTTGCCAATCTTATAGGTGTGATGTGGTACCTCAGGGTTGTTTTGATTTGCATCTCTCTAATCAATAGTGATTTAGAGCATCTTTTCATATGATTATAGATATCTTTAATTTCTTCCTCTGAAAATTGCCTGTTCATATCCTTTGACCATTTATCAATTGGGGAATGACTTGTATGGTTATACATTTGAGTCAGTTCTCTATATATTCTGGAAATGAGGCCTTTATCCCCGAGCTTAGCCATAAAAATTCTTTCCCAATTGACTACATCCCTCTGAATTTTGGTTGCATTCGGTTTGGTTGTGCAAAAACTTCTCAGTTTAATGTAATCAAAATTATCCATTTTGCATTTCATAATGCTTTCTATCTCTTCTTTAGTAAAAAATTCTTCACTTCTCCATAAACCTGATAAATGCACTATTCCTTGCTTCTCCACTTTATTCATGGTATCAATCTTTACACCTAGATCATGTAGCCATTTGGACTTTATTCTTGTGTACGGTGTCAGGCATGGGTCTATGCCTAATTTCTGCCACACTGTTATCCAGTTTTCCCAGCAATTTTTGTCAGTGAGTTCTTATCCCAGAAGCTGGGGTCCTTGGGTTTATCAAACAGGAGGTTGCTATATTCCTTGCCTACTGTGTCTTGAGTGCCAAGTCTATTCCACTTGTCTACCTCTCTGTTTCTTAGCCAATACCAAGTGTCTTTGATTATTGCTGCTCTATAGTACAATTTGAGGTCTGGTAGTGGTAGGCCACCTTCCCAAGCATTTCTTTTCATTAGTCCCTTTGATATTCTGTACCTTTTGTTCTTCCAAATGAATTTTGATGTTATTTTTCCAGCTCTAGAAAATAATTGTCTGATAGTTTAATTGGTATGGCACTAAATAAGTAAATGAATTTAGGCAGAATTGTCATTTTTATTATATTAGCGCCACCTACCCATAAGCAACTGATGTTTTTCCACTTACTTAAATCTGACTTTATTTCCCTGAAAACCTTTATGAAAAAGGAGCATAAGCATCTTATTTCAAGAAATTATCAAAGAAAATTATCTTGCTATTATAGAACCACACAGTAAATTAGAAATTCAAAGAGTATACCAATAACATCCTGAAAGAATCCCCAAATGAAAACTTCCAGGAATGTTGTAGCCAAACTTAAGTGCTCCCAATATAATTGAAAATATTACAAGCAGCCAAAAAGAAATTCAAATACTGTGGGTGCATAGTCAAAATGATATAAGGTTTAACAGTTGCCTTGTTAAAGGAGTAGAGGGCTTGAGATACAATGTTCTAGCAGGCAAAGGAGCTAAGGTTACAACAAAGAATAATCCAGCCAACAAAGCTAAATACAATAATCCCTTGGTGGGAGATATTTAATGAAATAGAGAACTTTGAAATATTCTTGATAAAAAGGTTGGAGCTGAGTAGAAAATTCAGCATTCAAATATAAAAGAAGCATAAAAGGTAAACATGAAAGAGAAATTGTAAGGAATGCAATATAGTTAAATTGCTTACATTTCTGTAAGAAAAGGTTATTGTCCTAAGGCCTAAGAACTTAACCATTACATAGAAAGAGGACATAAATGCTAGATGACCATGATGGGATGGTCTAAAAAATATATATTAATAGTAATTGCAAAACATTTTTCACTCAAGTATTTATCTAAGAAATTGTAGAAATATTATTGGCTAATGAGTGAGCTGAGTGAATATTATAAAAGTTACAGTCCTACCTAAATTAATTTGCTTATTCAATGATGTAGCCATCAAATTATTGAAGGGTTATTTTATAGAACTGGAAAAATAATAGCAAAAATTAATCTAGATTGAATTCCCAAAGTGATCCTCCTGAGGGTCACTGAAACAATTCAGGGTGCAGTAGTGGCCTCAGATGCAACCTGGTGGTCACTGAGTAAAAGTAAAGGTTAAGCTAACCCGAGTGGGGGTGCTGAGTAATTTTTTAAAAGGGGGAGGTAGGAAAAAATAAATTTGGGAACCTCTGAAAGTTCAAGACTACCAAGGGAAACAATGAAAAACATGTGGAAAAAGGTGGCTTAGCACTAGCATATTTCAAACCGTATTGCAAAATGATAAACAGCAAAACAATCTGCTGTTGACTGAGAAATACAGTTCTGGATTAGTGAAATAGATTGGTGCACAACACATAGTAGTAAATGACTATAGTAAGAATAATCTAATGTTCGATAAACCCAAAGATTCAAATTTTGGGGACAAGGACTCACAAGTTGAAAAAAAATTACAGAGAAAACAGAAAAGCAACTTGGCAGAAACTAGGTATAGACCAACACCTCATACCAAGATAAGGCCAAAATAGGTACATGATTTAGACATAAATGGTGATATGGGCAAATTAAAGAAACATGGAATATTTTTACCTATTACATCTGTAGATAAGAGAAGAATTTATAACCAAACAAGAGATAAAGAAGGTCAAAGTTAGTAAAATTAATAGTTTTAATTACATTAAACTAAAATTTTTTTTTCTACTGTCACAAAAAATGCACCCAATATTACAAGAAAAGAAGAATATGCGGAGGGTTAATGTCATATCTTAATATGTAGGGAACTGAGTCAAATTTATAAAAAAAATACAAATTGTTCTCCAAGTGACAAAGGGGCAGAGGATTTGAACAGGCAGTTTTCAGAAGAAAATGAAAGTTTTGTATAGTAATATGGGGGAAAAAGTTCTACATCACTATTGATTAGAAAATTGCAATTTAAAGCAATTCTGAGATACTACTTGACACCCATGAATTTGGCTAATATGGCAGAAAAGAGAAATGACAAATGTTGGAGGGAATATGGAAAAATTGGACACTGATGCATTCTTAGTGGAGTAGTGATCTGATTGAATTATTTTGGAGAAAAATTTGAAACTACGTTCAAAGGGTTGTAAAATGGTGCATACCCTTTGACCCAGCAATGCCATTAGTAGATTTATATTCCATGGACATCAAAGATAAAGGAAAAGACTTATGTGTACAAAAAAAAATTATATCAGGTCATTTTGTGGTGGTAAAGGATTGGAAACTGAAAGTGTCTATCAGTTGAGGAATGGCTGAACAAGTTGTGGAACATAAGAACATCATACACAGTAACAGTAAAATTTTAAGGTGATCAGCGGTGAATGACTTAGCTATTCTCAGCAATACAATGTTCCAAGATAATTTCTATGGACTTATGTTGGAAAATGATATCTGTTTCCAGAGAACGAATGCATGCAGTTTGAGTACATATTGAGGTATGTTTTTCACTTCATTTTTCATTTTTTTTTGCAACATAGCTAAAGTGGAAATGTTTTGCATCATTTCACAAGTGTAATTGATGTCACATTTCTTGCCTTCTCAATGAATAGGAGAGGCAGAAAGGAGAGGATGAACACAGAGCTCATATTTTTTTAAAGTTAAAATACATAATATATCTTTAAATTTAACAACTAGTTGGTGGTTATGTTGGAAGTTCTATCGTCTAGACTATGGCTTAATTCTTGGTTCTGCTCCCAATCTGTTATCTTCATACACTTGAATACCCACTGTGAATTTTAAAGATTTGACTTGGACCAAATTATTAAGATCTGAAATTTCATCCTTCTTATTGGAGAAGGTGAAGCCTTATTCTTTTTTTTTCATTTTTTCTTTATGATGGCAATAAAATGTTCATTTTTTTTCCTATTACTTTTTTTATGTAGGACTGCCTATTGCAGGGTGATTGTTCAGTAAAAATCTTGAGAGCATTTAAAAGATAGGGAGTCCTCTATAAGATCATTAGAATTGTCCCATTATAGAAGTGGTATGTGATAGGAACTATAAGTTCAACATTTCTAATCTCTCTAAAGTATGAGTTATGACAAGAAAAAAAAATCATGGTTTTATTGGTACAGAAATGGTATAAAACTAAAGCTAGGC
Source organism: Notamacropus eugenii (assembly GCF_028372415.1). Lineage (NCBI taxonomy): Eukaryota > Metazoa > Chordata > Mammalia > Diprotodontia > Macropodidae > Notamacropus > Notamacropus eugenii. The sequence goes on along the minus strand of NC_092872.1, from coordinate 115,653,208 downwards.
CTTCTTTGATACAGCTTCTTTGTGAAGTCTGGCTCCACTGATATGGTTTACTGGTCACCAATAAATGTAAAAGATCTTATTAGTGTGGGTTAGAGGACCTTTTTTACTTGGCAAATAGTAGAAGACCACTTGAGTTACCACAGCCCAGCCTACTGAACAGAAACATTTCCATATGGAGAGAAGGGGCCCATGACTATAGGAGTGAAATGCTTTACTGTTTTAGAGGAATGAAAGACTCCTGTTTTTAACTGTCCATTGACCTAAAAGTGCTCTATTTCCTAACAATGTTGAACCTAAATTTACAGGTTATCAATAATAGGTATGATCTTAAAATTATTATTATATAATTTCTATATTATTCAATTATGTACATGCCTCATTTCCCCTTAGTTAATTATAACTTACATAAGGACAAGATATATGTGTGTATATATATATATATATATATATATATATATATATATATATATATATATACATATATATATATATATATATGTATATATATATATGTATATATATATATATGTGTGTGTGTGTGTGTGTGTGTGTGTGTATGTATATGTGTGTATATGTATATACATTTGCATGTATACACAAAATGCACAGTTGCCAAAAAGACTGTTTTATGGAGAAATTACACAGGGAAAACATTCACATGGTAGTCAGAAGAAGCTATATAAGGACACTCTCAAGGTCTCTTTTAAGAACTTTTTAATTGATTGTGTGACATGGGAGACACTGTCACAGAACCACTCAGTATGGCATGCCTACACCAGAGAAAGTGCTGTGCTCTATGAGCAAATAAGAATTGAAACAGCTCAAGGAAATGCCGGATGCACAAATTTAGAGTATCTGCCACAGAAATGGTCAGACAGGTAGAAGGAGAACTAGGAAAGAACAAAGTTGTGACTGCATAGAGAAAAGAGAACAATGGAATACAGTGATTGATAGTATCAAAGACCATAAGGAGATGAAGAAGAATAAAATACTGAAAAAGGAACATTAAATGTGGCAAATAAGATCATAATGTCAGAAGCCAAATTGCAAAGAAATAAAAAAGTGAGAGGAAACGAAGTGGAGAAATAATTAGGGATACCTTTCTCAAGCAGTTTAACCATAAGAGGGAGGGAAGATATAGGAAGATACCGAATGGGAATAGATGGATGAAGTGAGGATTTTTTGAGGATGAGAGAGGCGTGGGCATGCTGGTAGGCATCAGAGAAACAACCTTTAAATAAGGAGAGATGAAAAATTAGGTATAAAGTGAAAGTGAGTGTTAGAGGGGACAATTTGTTGGCTGTGAATACGTGAAACAGAATGACTATTTGCTGGGACTATTTGCTCGTTTTGGTCTGATCAGCCACAGTCAAATACATTGAAACTTGACTCTAGCATAGTGATATCATTTTGGTCCTCTTTGAGAACAAAGGAGAACAGTGAGTACATACAGACGTAAATAAATGCATTTATAAACGTAGTACATACATGTTCATGTGCATTTCTCTATTCTTTCAATTTATTCACATGTTTATTTCTTTAATTTCCTCATTCATTCATTTCTCCTAATTTGTAGCATTGTGCCTTGCGCATATGAGTATATGAAATACATGAGACTTCAGTAATTTGGGGAGTCATATTTTAATGAGAAAAAAAAGAGTTCATTAGCCAAGGGCTCATTCTTTTTCTCCTCCTCCTCAACTCATATCACTCTTATGCCTTCCTTCACTATTGTATCCTTCATTTCTTTCTCACACAAAGAGGCAGTACTTTTCCTTACCAAGTCTAATACCTCTACATGCAAAAAAAAATTACGTATAAATAGTAACCTATAAATGTCACACCCAGAAAACAATAATCTGTTTTGATTCGACCATTTTAAGATCTAATTGTAAACTCTGTTTTCTCCTTCTATGTCACCCCTAAATTACCTGGCTCTAAAGAGATGATATTAATAAATCAGTTGATTCACAAATATTTATTATGGCCACTATGTACTGGGCACTCTTCTAGGTCCTGGGAATAAACATACAAAGAATGAAAGTTACCACTATCAACAAGTTTACATTCTGGGGGGCAGAGCCAAGAAGCAGAGTAGAAGGGCAGCTCTACTGTAGCTCTACCCCTATAGCCCATAAAATACTTGTAAAAAATGACTCCAAGCAAATTCTAGAGCAGCAGAAGCCACAAAGCAATAGAGTGAAAGAGATTTCCAACCCAAGACAGCCTGGAAGACGGACAGGAAAGGTCTATAGCACCCTGTTCAGAATCGAGCACAGCCCAGCCTTGGCCATGTGGTGTGACACAGCACAGGCAGGACTGGAGCAGGCCTCAGGGAGCAGCGTCATGGAGAGCAGCTGTGGTTCCCAGATTTCTCAACCCACAAAAGCCAAATACAACTTCAAAGGTCAGTAAGAAAGCTTTTTCACCTAAGTGTGAAGTGAGTCTGGTCTGACCCCAGCCCCAGCCCCAGTGTGGCGGCAGCAGCACCCACTTTTGCAGCCCTCAACCTAAAGACCCTGGAGGAATCAAATGACTGATCTGGGTCTCAGTCCTGACCAGCAGTCGTGGGGTGAGGGAGAGCACTGGCAAGGTGGAGTTTGTGGAGGTTCTGGAGAGGAAATTCTTCTCACAGACCAGAGCACAGACCAGGAAAAGAGTAAACCCCTCTCCCTTGATTATGCCACCTTGGAGAAATTAAGAACTTACAGGTCCCTAGAATATGGTTGTTGTCCTTCCTTTTCGAAAAGAACTACATTGACATCACCATCGTAAAGTGAAATTTCAATGTGTCCAGCTGTGGCTCATCAGACCAATACAAATTCAGAATGCTCTACCACAGACTGGGCACAGATAGTCTGTATGAATATTTGGGGTGGATATCCCAAATTTGTGCATCCTGCATTTATTTTGTGTTGTCTCAATTCTGCTGTGCTCAAAGAGCACAGCTACTTTTCTTATGTGGGCATGCCATGCTGAGCAGTCCTGTGCTAGCATCTCCCATGTTGCACAGTCAAATCCAAAGTTCTTGAGAGAGACTTTGAGAGTGTCCTTGTATCGTTTCTTCTGGCCCCATGCAAGTTCTCCATAAAATAGTCTTTTTTGGCAAGCATACAATTTGAAATTGAACAACGTGGCCAATCCATCAGAGTTGCGCTCTCTGTAGCATAGTTTGAATACTTGGCAGTTCAGCTTGAGCAAGGACTTCAGTGTCTAGTACCTTATCATGCCAGGTGATCCTCAGAATCTTCCTAAAACAGTTCAGATGGAAGTGATTCAGTTTCCTGGCATGGTGCTGGTAGACTGTTCATGTTTCACAAGCATATAACAATGAGGTCAGCACAATGGATCTCTAGAGCTTCAATTTGGTAGTCAGTCTAATCCCTCTTCTCTCCCAAACTTTTCTTCAGAGTCTCCCAAACACTGTGCTAGGTCTGGCAATATGTGCATCAACCTCATTGTCAATGTGTATATCCCTGGAAAGTACATTACCAAGGTAAGTGAACTTATCGACAGTATTAAAAACTTCTTCATTTGCTGTAACCAATGGTTTCACATATGGATGGTGAGGTGGTGGCTGATGGAGCACCTGTGTTTTTTTGATGTTAATTGTTAGGCCAAAATTTGCACAGGCAGCAGAGAATTGAGTTATACTTTGCTGCATATCAGCTTCAAAATAGTGAAATGGTATGGGCCAAAGACATCACTTCCCCCATACCTTAGAGTATACCCTCCACTTGAAAAAGAACTCAAAATTCAAACAAATGTCTGGGAAAATGCCCAAAAAATAGAAAAAATATAAGCCTATAGAAGGTTATTTTCTTGGTAAACTGGTACTTTCTTCCAACACTATCCCAAGAGAAACTCAAACTTTTCTTTCCCCAACCAGTCCTTGTTACCACTTGCCCAGTTCCTACCATGCATAATAATAACTCCCGTTGGATTAGGAGCAACTGAATGATGATACCTACATTCTTTTACCGGAGGAATCACTCAAATTTATCCCTTGGGCTATGTAACCTCTTAGTAAGGGACCACCTCCCCTTACAGCCTTAAGGTACTTGTTGTCTTGCCATATGCCCTGCTGCTTCCCCCGGACCAAGCATTGTCTAATTTTTCTGTCTACCATTAACTGAACATGAACATTAATCTGTATTTTTGCCTCCCTCAGTTAGAGTGTGAGCTCACTGAAAGCAAGAAACCATCGTAATTTTCTGTTTGTTTTCACAGCACTTAGTCCAGTGTTTCATACATAGTAAATGCTTAATAAATATTTTTCTGTATCTTTCCATAGGTAAGTATCTAGTCAAACAATTTGAATCAATTTAATTCCTCACTTTCAAGAGAGACTAAGAGCTGAAATAATTGTCCCACGCAACTTAACACCTGGAATCATCATCAGTGTCACCATAATACCAATACACATACCCATTAATTATTATTCAGACTGAGTAAATACATAACATTTAGCTCAGTTTAATCAACTACAGTGGGTACAGCCATATGACTGTTCATTAACATATTTGATTATTCATGACCCTCAGTACCTTCTATAAGTGTTTGTAAAAGTTCAGATTTGCCAAGATGTAATATTGCCAGAAGTCTAAATCATTATTCTCATATTTCCTGTCTCTGGGAGAATGTGGACTTCAAAAAGCAATTTCTCAAATGTCATTTATGATTCAATTTATCCATGCATTTCTGTCCTTTGACATATAAGTTAACAGTAGGGATTATACTCATAATCTGCCCATGAAACAATAATAGAAAAACAAAAACAATTAATGTGAATAATGAATGAGCAGTTATTTCTGCATCTTGCTCAGGTGAAGAGTCTTTGATTAGTAACTGCAACTGCAAAGGCCCTGCTTCTTTAGTCTAACATTTGAGTTTTGTTCAAAAAGAAGCATCCTATTTCTCAGTTAATTAATATTGAAAAGGAATAGACCTATGATTTCATTGATATTGAACACATCTTCTAATAATATAAGTTGGACTCATTCTCTGGGACTAATAGTTTTAGAGACTTGTTTGGCACACTGAGAGGTTAACTTGATTTTCCCAGAGTATGTGGCAGCAGGAGGATATTGACCCAGTTTTTCCAGACTGAGAGGCTGGCTTTCGAGCCACTATACTAGTACTCTAAAGTTGAGTTCCCTTAGGTGATCAGTAAATAAACTGAAGTTTGAAAGTGAAAAATGAGATTTTAGACAAAAGACCACAATTTGGTTCAATTTGACTCAATTCCATAAGTATTTATTAAGTATTGCCTATGGTCAGGACACTGTGACTGGCAGGTCTGAATATACAGCAATGGGGAAAAAAGCATAGTTCTTTTCTCAAGCAGATTACAACCAAGTAGTGAATGACCCAGGATTTTCATCTAGGGCATTTTCAAAAGGACCCTGCAATTATAACTTAGAGAAGTGTAAAAGAACAATTCATTGCTCAAAAAATACAGAACAACTCAGATTGTAATTGCTCTCCACGTCTCTCCCCTACTCTCATCTTTGACTGTAGACTTCAGAAACGCATGTTAATTGGATTTCAATTATGAACTTTATCCTTCCCCTCTATCCTTTTCTGGCTTCCCTCTCACTGGGCATCCTCAATCTCTCTGTTATCTCCCATTCCCCAATTTTCTTGCCAATAATGTTCCCCTTTCCCCTCCCAAATGAATACTGTCCCTTCTTCTCTTCTAATCCCTACTGGTAAAGAAGATGCTTGGAAATCTAGCTCTACTGAGACATTTAGGCACACTTCTATTATTCCCAATGACCATAAGCTAAGATTGGGGACCCTTTATGTCCTTGACTTGCCAGGAATGCCCCTTTAATTGCCAAATATAATATTCTGCGAAATGTAGAATCAGCATTGTTTACCATTTGTCCTGCCACTCTGCCCTCCAGATATCAGGTTATTGCTTTTTGCTCTGTCCTTGTGCCATGAGGACCCCTGGCCTTTATATTTCCTTGGGAATGGATCCTCCTTAAATGTACTATACCTCCGAATTAGAAAGTGAGTTCCTTGAGAAAAAAGATTATTACACTTTTGTAATTTGAGTTCCAAATGATTAACACATGTAAGAGTTTATTTTTTTCCTTTTAATTATGCATACATTCCTTAATGTCATCTTGTAATACAAAGAACTAAAGCACACGTTCAAATTATATCCTAACAGAGTTTAAAAACTTGTTCTGAAGATCCCTCATTTTATCGTATAAATGATATATAAAGAATACAATATGCATTCCTGAAAAGTTAAGGTCTTGGGAAACTTGTACTTTAATACATACTCTTAGTATGTATTACTACAAATTGATCTGAAAGCATTTAACCTAAATTGATTTTACCTTTCCAAATAGGTACTTCCACTTACAGTCACTCCTCCCCAAGATCAGGTCATTAGAATATTGGAAGAAATGTTATTGGCTCAAACTTCTTTTTTCAGCTTTTGTTAGATATTTCCATTTTCTGTCTCATGTTTTTGTAAAGGCTATCTCAGCTCTGGACTATACTACCACTACAACTCTGGCTTTTTGAATCCCTAGCTTCCTTCAGAATTAAGCCATTCAATTGTCACCTCCTATTTGAGACTTTTCCTGACCTTTACCAGTTGCTAATGCCTACATCAAAAATGTTACTAGTATTTATTTGTATATATTTTATTTCTACTTATATATGCACATGTTGTTTCCCAGAATATTTCATAAGTTCTGGGAGGACAGGGGATGTATAGTTTCCTTTCATTCCTCTGTATCCCCACTTCCTCCAAAGCATGGGAGCTTAATACGTACTTGTGGATTGACTGATCTTAAAGGCTACACCTTAGGTTAGTATGGGATAGAGATAATATAAAATTCACAATCCTTTGTAGTCCAAAGTAGAAAAGCCTAGCAACACCTGGGTCCTCTAATCTTGCTATTCATAGTAGGAAGAAGTAGAGTGGTACCATTGATCACTAGAGGGAATAGAAGGTAACCATTTCCATTGATGAAATGAGAAGACTTGGGATTCTAATTCAGAACCATGGTCACCGTGGCAGCATTGACCCTAAATTAGGTGGAAAGGTAAGAGGGAGGTTATCATAAATTCCAGGGCCTGGAATTCAAAGAAATTCCAAGAAAATTCCAGGACAGAGTTTTTATATTGGTCTTTGCCTCAAGATCTAAGTTTGAGGCCTTGTGCTACATATTCTTCCAACCATCTAGCTGATATTTCTTTCATGGCCATACACTACTAAAGAGATAATTTTCGGGGGTGGAGCCAAGATGGCGGAGTAGAAAGACGCACATACACATAGCTCCGAACCCACAACCCACAGAATGGGTAGAAGGGAGTAACTCACGGCGAATTCTGCACCCAGAGGCCACGGAATATTGGAGCGAGGGAGATTTCTGTTCCGGAGAGACCTGCAAACCTCTCGCGGGGGGTCCTTCACGCTGCGGACTGGGCACCGGGACTGGGAGCTGAGTGCAGCCCTGCGGTGGCCGCGACACCGTGGGGAAGGGATCCAGGCGGGCTGCGGAGACGGGATCTCCAGTGGCGGCACAAGCCCCCTCACCCAGAGGTGACGAGGGTCGGTGAGAGAGTCTCTTTGGTGGGTCGAGAGGGGAGTGGGGTGTGCCCATGGCTCGGGCCCTCCCGGGAGATAGAAGCTGAGAGGCGGCTGCAGACAGGGGCTCCCCAAGCGGGCGGGAGCCTGGATCCATTGTGGAAGGTCTGTGCATAAACCCCCTGAAGGAACGGTGCCTGAGAGGCGGCCATGCCCCAAACTGACCATCTGAACTTAATTCTCACACTGAATAGCAGCCCTGCCCCCGCCAAAAGCCTAAGGTGGGAAGCAGCATTTGAATCCCAGTCCCCAAACGCTGGCTGGAAGGATCAGGAGGTGAGGTGGGTGTGAGGAGAATATTCAGAGGTCAAGCCACTGGCTTGGGAGAATGCCCAGAAAAGGGAAAAGAAATAAAACTATTGAAGGGTACTTTCTCGGAGAAAAGACACTTCCTCCCTTCCTTTCTGATGAGGAAGAACAATGCTTACCATCAGGCAAAGACACAGAAATCAAGGATTCTGTGCCCCAGCCCACCCAATGGGCTCAGGCCATGGAAGAGCTCAAAAAGAATTTTGAAAATCAAGTTAGAGAGGTGGAGGAAAAACTGGCAAGAGAAATGAGAGGGATGAAAGAGAAGCATGAAAAGCAGATCAGCTCCCTGCTAAAGGAGAACCAGAAAAAATGGTGAAGAAATTAACACCTTGAAAACTAAGCTAACTCAATTGGCAAAAGAGGTTCAAAAAGCCAATGAGGAGAAGAATGCTTTCAAAAGGAGAATTAGCCAAATGGAAAAGGAGATTCAAAAGCTCACTGAAGAAAATAGATCTTTCAAAACTGGAATGGTACTGATGGACACTAAGGACTTTGTGAGAAAGACAGATATCACAGAACATAGCGAGAAGATTCGAAAAATGGAAGATAATGTGAAATATCTTATTGGAAAAACAACTGACCTGGAAAATAGAATCAGGAGAGACAATGTAAAAATTCTGGGACTACCTGAAAACCATGATCAAAAGAAGAGCCTAGACATCATCTTCCATGAAATTATCAAGGAAAACTGCCCTGAGATTCTAGAACCAGAGGGCAAAATACATATTCAAGGAATCCACAGAACACAGCATGAAAGAGATCCAAAAAGAGAACCTCCTAGGAACATTGTGGCCAAATTCCAGAATTCCCAGGTGAAAGAGAAAATATTGCAAGCAGCTAGAAAGAAACAATTCAAGTATTGTGGAAATACAATCAGGATAACACAAGATCTAGCACCCTCTACATTAAGGGATCAAAGGGAATGGAATAGGATATTTCAGAAGTCAAAGGAACTAGGACTAAAACCAAGAATCACCTACCCAGCAAAACTGGGTATAATACTTCAGAAGAAAAAATGGTCTTTCAATGAAATAGAGGATTTTCAAATTTTCTTGATGAAAAGACCAGAGCTGGAAAGAAAATTTGACTTTCTAACACAAGAATGAAGAGATCTATGAAAAGGTGAACAGCAAAGAGAAGTCATAAGGGACTTACTAAAGTTGAAATGTTTACATTCCTACATGGAAAGACAATATTTGTAACTCTTGAAACATTTCAGTATCTGGGTACTGGGTGGGAGTACACACACACACATGCACACACGCACACATACATAGAGACAGAGTGCACAGAGTGATTTGAAGAGGATGGGATCATATCTTAAAAAAAATGAAATCAAGCAGTGAGAGAGAAATATTGGGAGGAGAAAGGGAGAAGTTGAATGGGGCAAATCATCTCTCATAAAAGAGGCAAGCAAAAGACTTGTTAGTGGAGGGATAAAGAGGGGAGGCAAGAGAAAAACATGAGGTCTACTCTCATCACATTCCACGAAAGGAAAGAATAAAATGCACACTTATTTTGATAGGAAAACCTATCTCATAATACAGGAGAGTGGGGGACAGGGGCACAAGCAGGGTGGGGGGGAGCATGGAGGGGAGGGCATGGGGAGGAGAATGCAATCCGAGGTCGACACTCATGGGGAGGGAAAGGATCTTAAGAGAATAGAAGTAATGGGGGACAGGATAGGATGGAGGGAAATATAGTTAGTCCCATACAACACAACTAGTATGGAAATCATTTGCAAAACTACACAGATTTGGCCTATATTGAATTGCTTGTCTTCCAAGGGGAAGGGGTGGAGAGGGAGGGAGCTAAAGAAGTTGGAACTCAAAGTGTTAGGATCAAATGTAATGTTTTCACCACTGGGAAATAAGAAATACAGGTTAAGGGGTTAAGAATGCTATCTGGCCTTACAGGACAAAAGAGAAGACGGAGAGAAGGGCAGGGAGGGAGGATAGAGGAGAGAGCAGATTGGTCACAGGGGCAACTAGAATGCTTGGGTATGGGGGGGGAGGGGATAAAAGGGGAGAAAATGTGTAACCCAAAATTTTGTGAAAATAAATGTTAAGAGTTAAATAAAAAAAAAAAGATAATTTTCCCCACTCCCAATCCACAGAGAAGAAAGAAAAAGATGTATACTCTGAGTGAGGTACTGTGCTAAGTGCTTTATAATTTTGTCTTTATTTGAACTTTATAACAACTATGGGAAGTAGGTGCTATTCTTATCCCCATTTTACAGCTGAGGAAATTGACAGGCAGAGGTTGAGTCGCTTAGGGTCACGCAGCTACTAAGAGCCCTAGGCTTGATTTGAATTCAGAATAGAGGTTGTACCACTAGATGCCAATAAAAGAGTGAGTAGTGGCACATGACTCAGACTGAGAAAGAAACCAGATTGAATATTTTACCTAAGTCTATACAGGTGTGCTAGCATTTTAAAAAATCATTAGAAAATATTTAATAAGGAAAAACTCTTTTAGAATTCACCAACCAGTTTTGACAATCATGAACTTTTTTTTGAAAGAACTGCCTTAAAGAATTAATATATTTTGAGGCATGCTCTAGATAGACTGCATTACTGCAATGTAGATATATTTTACAAAGAATTTGTGATGTCTTCTAAGAGCATAAGAGTTATAACACATCAACAGCTGTTGTAAATGCATCTGCTCAAAGTTTTCCTATTGGTTATAAATAGCTATGTGAAGCTGCTAAAGCATTATATTGAAATGAATCATCTTATTGGAGGGAAAAAAAAGAATGGCAGTCTTTTTCGATGGTTAAATTGTTCTATACAATAAATAAATTATTCTTGGCATGCATAAAATGTTATATATTATTCACATCGCATAGGTCATATATAAAAAATGTAATAGTGATAACATCGTTTATATGCCAGAGGAACAGTAAAATGTGAGACCAAAACATTCCAAGGTTTTTAGTCATATTCCTATTTATTAGAAGATAATGCTTCTGTTTTTGTTGTTGTTCATTCATGTCTGAGCCTTTGTAACCCTATTTGGGGTTTTCTTGACAAAGACGTTGGAGTGGTTTGCCAATTTCTTTGCTAGCTCACTTTTCAGATGAGGAAACTGACATAAATAGGATTATGTTACTTGTTCAGGGTCACACAGTTAGTAAGTATGTGAGGTCAGAGTTGAACTCAGGTCTTTTTCATTCCAAGGCTAGTGATCTCTCCACTAGACTACTCAGTTATCCTTAATGATTCTAGTAAACTTAATTATCCAGAACGTAAAAGTAATTCAATTCATTTTAGTTCACTTCAATTCACCTCAATTAAAAGAACTTTAATGATTGGGTTGTGTAAGAGGTAGAGAGAAAAAAGATATTTGAGACAGAAATTGGTTCCCCACAGCCCATGGACGTCATGAAGCCAACTTCAGGTCCTCATAGAGACAACCATGTATAAAATAAGGCAAGGGATTAGAAACAGTGGGATTTGCTAATATAATATGAAAGATATCTGTGGAAGTAAGAATCGATAGAAGCATATAAAGTAGACATAAGAACTGTATTAGCAAAGTAGTCTGCAAACATATTTAGGAAACATGCCTCAATAACAGTTACATGTTAAAACCTTTAGCCAATGTACGTGGTTCCATTACATTGCACTATTTTTTATCACAAATAATAATCACAATGGCAATCTTCATTCAGAGGATTAATTTATTAATTGAATAATAAATATTATTATTTACATAATACATATATAATATAAATAGAATACATAATAAATAAATAAAAATAAACAATAAAATATTAATTTATTTCACTATACACTGTGAAGAGAGGTAATGTGGCAAAATGCATGGAGAAAGAGGTGCAAATCCAGGGGATGTGAATTCATGTTCAGTCTTTGACATATACTGATTTTGTGACCTTTGGCAAGTCACTGAATTTCCCATAATACAACAATCACAGATTCATTCTCAATCCCTCTACTCTGTTAAAACAGGAATTATATAGGTGGAGGTAACACATGCAGTGACAACTTTAGGAGCTCTCAATGACAAAGCACTTACTAGAATAAGAATTGCTTATACCCACTTCTGGGTCACAGTTAAAGGGGAGAGAAGAGGACTTTTGATCAATAGGGTTACTTCATTATTGTCATTCTCTTGAATGAAGTTGTTGATTGTTTCTATAATTTGTTGTTTAACTCACTCATTCTTTAGGATTAGATTGTTTGGTTTTCAATTAATTTTTCCTTTATATTTCCATGAACTTAGATTACATGTAATTTTTATTGCATTATAAACCGAGAAGTATGCATTGACTATCTCTGCCTTTCTGCACTGAATTATGAGGTTTTTAGGGCCTAGCACATGGCCAATTTTTGTATATGCGCCATGTACCTCAGAGAAAAAGTTACATTCCTTTCTCTCCCCATTTGATTTTCTCCAGAGGTCTATCATATCTACCTTATCCAGAGTTTTATTCACCTCCTTAACTTCTTTTTTGCTTGTTTTAAGGTTAAATTTATCAATCTCAGAGAGGGGGAGGTTGAGGTCCTCTACTACTATAGTTTTGCCATCTATTTCTTCCTGTAACTCCCTTAACTTCCCCTCTAAGAATCTGGATGGTATACCACTTGGAGCATATATGTTCATATAATGAAATTGTTTCATTGTCTACGGTGTCTTTTAGCAGGATATAGTTTCTTTCCTTATCACTTTTAATTAGATCTATTTCTGCTTTTGCTGCGTTTGAGATTAGGATTTCTACTCCTGTTCTTTTTGTTTGTTTGTTTGTTTTGTTTTGTTTTTGCATCAGCTGAAGCAAAAAGTATTCTGCTCCAAAATTTACCTTTACCCTGTGTGTATGGCCCCATGTCAAATGTGTTTCCGGTAAACAGCATGTTGTTGGATTATGGTTTTTGATCCATTCTGTTATTCATTTCCGTTTTATGGGAGAGGTCATCCCATTCACATTCACAGTTATGATTACTATCTGTGTCTTTCCCTCCATCTCATTTCCCCTTGTTTATGTTTTTAGTTCTCCCTTCTCCCTTCCCCTCTACAATAGTTTTAATTTTTGATCACTCCCTCCCTGTCTTCCCTCCCTTCTTTCAGCCTCCCTCTCTTTTAATTCCCTTTTCCCTTACTACCTCTTCCCTCCCTTTTAGCCTTCCCTCCTTTTTCTTTCCCCCTTCCCTTCCAACTGCCTATAGAGCTAGTTGTATTTCTGTACTTAACACAATATGTTGTACCTTCCTTGAATCCAATCAGATGAGAGTACTCTCAAACAATGCTTATCTCCTTCCCCTTTCCCTCTAATAAATATGCAGTTCTCAAGATTAATAGGTATCATCTTCCCTTATAGAGATGTAAGCAGTTTTCCCACATTGAATAACAAGTTTTTTCCCCCTGTTTAGCTGTTATACATATAGCTCTTTTTCCTTTTTGATTTTTTTCCCTTTTAGGATGAAGGCCCAGTAGTGTTATTGCTATGTCAAAGGGTCTGCATGGTTTTACTCTTAGGACATAGTAACAAATTGCCGTATGAATGGTTTGATAGACTCATAATTCCAATAACAGTATATTGATGTCACATTTTTCCCACATGCCCTCGAACATTTACCTTTTCTGTCCTGTAATTTGCCTTTTCTGTCCTGTTAGCTGATCTATTATGTAAGAGGTAGCACCTCAGTATTATTTTAACTCGCATTTCTCCATTCAATAGTAAGTTAGTATATTTTCTATGACTATAGATAGCTTTAATTACTATATCTGAAAACTGATTAAATCTTTTGATCATTTATCAGTTGGAGAATGGCTCTTATTTTTGTCAATTTGACGCAGTTCTCTATATGTTAGAGAAGTGAGGCATTTATAAGAGACACTTGCTTCAATTTGTTTTTCGCATCTACTTTTACAAACTGGATTTCCCTGCGTCCCATTTACTACTGTATATTCTACACTCTCTCCTTTCACCCTGTCCCTTTTCAAAAGTGTTTCACTTCTGTTAATCCTATCCTGCCATATATACCCTCCCTTCTACCACCCCCCCTTCACATATCCTCTTCCATTTCTGTTTTACTTTAGGGCAAGATAGATTTCTATACACCATTTCCTGTGTAATTTTATTTCCAAGTTACAAGTAAAAAGTATTTTTAACATTCATTTTTAAAAATTTCAGTTTCAAATTCTCACCCTTCCTCTGATCTGTACCCTCTGTACTCTCACTGAAAAGGCAAGCAATTTGATACAAGTTATACATGGGGAGTCATTCAAAACACTTCCATAATAGTCATATGAAAGACTAACAACATATTCTTCCATCTTATCTCCCTCCATTTATTCTATTCTCCCATTTTATTCCATCCTTCCTCAAAAGTGTTTGCTTCTGATTATCCCTCCTCCAATCTGACTTTTCTATTACCGCCCTTTCCCCCTACTTTCCTAAGGGATAGATTTCCGTACCCAATTGAGAATGTATGCTACTTTCTCCTTAAGTCAATTCTGATGAGAGTTAAGTTATCTCACTCCCTCTCATTTCCCCTCACTTCCCCTCCAGTGTAAAAGCTTTGTCTTTCCTCTTTTATATGATATAATTTACACCACTCTGCCTCTCCCTTTCTTCCAGTACATTCCTCTCTCACCTCTTAATTTTATTTTTTTAGATGTCCTACCTTCATATTCAACTCACCCTGTGCCCTCTGTCAATATATATGTATATATATATATATGTATATATATATATATATATATATATATATATATATATATATATATACATATATATATATGCGTGCATATATGTGTATATGTACACACATATACATACACATACATACATGTGTATGTATATATATATTGCCTCCAGCTACCCTAATGGTGAGAAAGCTCTCATGAATTACAAACGTCAGCACTCCTTACAAGAATGTAAACAGTTCAAGTTTAATAAGTCCATTTTGATTTCTCTTTCTTTTTACCTTGTCATGCTTTTTTGTCTTGTATTTGAAAGTCATTTTTTTCTACTTAGCTCTGTCTATTTTTCTCAAGAATGCAATAAATTCTTCTGTGTCATTAAATATCATTTTTTTTCTCTCCATTGATTATACTCACTTTGATGGATAGATGATTCTTAGTTTTAATCTTAGCTTCCTATCCCCTTTGACCTCTAAAACATCATATTCCATGCCCTTTGATCCCTTAATGTAGAAACTGCTAAATACTGTGTTATCCTGATTGTGGTTTCACAACACTTGAATTGTTTCTTTCTGGTTGCTTGTCATATTTCCTCCTTGACCTGGAAACACTGGAATTTTGCTATAATATTCCTGGGATTTTTTATTTTGGTATCTCTTTCAGGAAGTGATGGATGGATTCTTTGTATTTCCCTTTTACCCTCTCTTTCTAGAATAGCCAGGCAGTTTTCCTTCTATTTCCTTAAAGATGATTTGTAAGCTCTTTCTTTGATCATGGCCTTCAGTTAATCCAATAATTTTAAAATTATCTTTCTTGGATCCATTTTCCAGGTCAGTTGTTTTTCTAATGAGATACTTCACGCTGTCTTCTTTTTTTCATTCTTTTGGTTCTGTTTTATATTTCTTGATTTATCATAAAGTCATTAGCTTCCATTTGCTCCATTTTATTTTTTTAAAGAAATTATTTTCTTCTGTGAGTTTTTCGACCTTCTTTTCCATTTTGCCTGTTGTTCTTTTTAAAGTATTCTTCTCCTCATGGCTTTTTGGACCTCTTTTCCCATTTGGGTTAGAGTATTTTAAAGTGATATTTTCTTTAGTATTTTGGGGGTCTCCTTTAGCAAGCTGTTGGCTCATTTTTTCATAGTTTTCTTCTATCACTCTCATTTCTTTTCCTAGTTTACCCCTGTACTTCTCTTACTTCATTCTCAAAATCCTTCTTGCATTTTTCTACAGCCTGAGACCAACTCATGTTTTTCTTGGAGCCTTTGGATGTTAGAACTATGAACCTTTTCTTTGTCTCAATGTATGTTTTGATATTCCTTGTCACCAAAGTAAGATTGTATTGTCTGTGTTTTTCTCATTGTTTCTTCATTTTCCCAACCAATCATTTGAGGTTTTTAACTCTTTGTCAAGGTAGAGATATGCTTCCAGTGTGAAGGGTGTAGTGTCCTAAACTTCAGGGGATTTTGTTTAGCTGTTTTCAGAGACACTTCTAGAGCTCTGCAAGTTTTCAGTTCTTCCAAGGTGGTATAATATGAGGAGAGATGTTTATTCCTCTCCTGGCCTATGACCTGGTTTGTTATTGACCACAAGCACTCTTTTCTGCTCTGAAGCTGTAAGGAGGGTGGTCCTCCATTATGGCCATAAGATCTGTTATGCTAGTTATCCTTGCCTCAAGACTTCCACTTAGGACTGACATCCAGATTCAGATGTGGGCACAGCAACAGAATCCTACCACAGTTCCAGGAAAGTGACCCTATAATCTCCTTCAGATAAGTTATTCTATCCCTTTCCATCTGTGTGCTAAGAGCTCCAGAAGCAGCCTCCACCAGTTGCTGCTGCAGTTGATTCAGCCACTCCCGAGGCCTGCTCTTAGTTTGACTGGGCTAAGGCTGTGATGGGGCCAGGGTCACTCCTGGATTTCTCTCCTAAACAGGTCAGAAAGGCCTTTCCTGCTGACCTTCTAAGTTGTCTTTAGCAATTGTGGATTGAGAAGTCTGGAAACTGCCACAGCTACCAGTGATTCAGTTCTGTAAGGTTTACTCAAGGTTTCCTGGGGGCCAATCTGTGCTTGGTAAGGGGAAGAGAGCTGTGCTGGACTAAACTTCCCTCTCAATCTGGTGCAACAGACCTTTCCTGTCCACCTACTAGGTTGCATTAAGTTGAAAAATTTGTTTCACTGCTATTTGGCGGGTTCTTCTGCTCCAGAATTTATTTAGAATCACTTTATACAGATATTTGGAAGGGTTTTGCAGAGAGTTCTGGTGAGTTCCTGCCTTCTCTCCTCCATCTTAGCTCTGCCTCTGAGAAATGTATATTTATTAAGGTATTCAGAAGGGGCACACATAGACAGAGAGTGTGAATATAAGTTGACTTTGATGTTATGATAAATAATTAAGGTATTAAGAAAAAGGATTGTACTGGGAGAAGAGGAAAGGGTGAGACAGAATAGGGTAAATAGCATCACAGGAAGGAACACAAAATGTATTATAATAGAAGGAAAGATGGGAGGGGACGAGCATTGTTTCAACTTTACTCTCTTTGAAAAGGGCTCAAAAAGGGAATAACATGCACGTTCAGTTGCTTATATGAATTTATCTTACTAGTAAGAGAAGTAGTAGGAAAAGGGGGAAAGAAAGGGAGGGGTGCTGTTAGAAAGGGGAGGAGATTGAGGGAAGTGGTGGTCAGAAGCAAAACACATGTGAGGAGGTAAAGGGACAAAGGAGAGAAAAAAGCTTAAATGGGTGAAAATATGATGGAGAGATAGACACGGTAATCATAAGTTTGAATAGGATGAAATTTGTTAGAAAATGGAAACAGAGGGCAGAGTCAATTAAAAACCCATAATTCTAAAATACATTGTTCACAAGAAACATATCTGAAGTAGAGGGATGCACAAGGAGTAAAGGTTAATGACTGCAGCAGAGAATATTGTACTTCAGCTGGAGTAAAAAAAAAATGCATGGGTAGAAATCCTGATATCATATAAAGCAAAAGCAAAATATGTATGTAATTAAAAGAGAAGAGGAGGAAATGCATCTTGCTAAATGGTACCATAGACAATGAAGACAGGCCAATACTAATCATATATACACCAAGTGGTATAGCACCAAAATTCTTAGAGAAAAAGTTAAGGAAGATAGAGGAAGAAATAGATAGGAAAACTGTATTAGTGGGGAACCATAATATACCCCTTTCCGAACAAGACAAATATAAGCATAGGATAAACAAGAAAGAATTTAAGGAGATGAATAGAATTTTAGGAAAAAAATAGGTATGGTAAACCTCTGGAGAAAATGGAAAAGAGAAAGAAAGGAATATCCCCTTTTCTAACCAGTATCACGGCACCTACACAAAACTGACTATGTATTAGGGCATAAAAACTCACAGCCCAGAGCAACAAGGCAGAAATATTAAGCACATCCTTTTCAAATTATGATAAAGCAAAATGACATGCAATAAAGAATTATGGAAAGACTAAAACTTAGAGGGAAACTAAATAACGTAATCCTAAAGAATGAGTGGAACAAATAACAAATCATAAATATTCAATAATTTCACTTAAGAGAATGAAAATAATAAGACAACATACCAAAATATGGGATACAACCAAAAAAGTTCTTAGGGGAAATTTTATATCTCTAAAGGTTTAGATGAAAAAGAAAATAATAAAGAAAGAGGAGATCAATGATTTGGGTAATCAACTAAATAAACAGAAAAACTACAAATTAAAATTCTCAAGGAAATATCGAATGAGGAAGATTTACAAAACTGAAATTGAGAAAATTTTTTTCTTTTTTATATTTTTTTCTTCTTTAAATTTATTTATTTAACTTTTAACATTCATTTTCACAAAATTTTCGGTTCCAAATTTTCTCCCCATTTGTCCCCTCCCCCATCCCCAAAACACCGAACATTCTAATTGCCCCTATCACCAATCTGCCCTCTCTTCTATCATCCCTTCCTTCCCTTGTCCCCATCTTCTCTTTTGTCCTGTAGGGCCAGATAACTTTCTGTACCCCTTTACCTGTATTTCTTATTTCCTAGTAGCAAGAACAGTACTCGACAGTTGTTCCTATAACTTTGAGTTCCAACTTCTCTTCATCCCTCCCTCCCCACCTACTCCCTTTGGAAGGCAAGCAATTCAATATAGGTCGTGTCTGTGTAGTTTTGCAAATGACTTCCATAATAGTCACGTTGTGTAAGACTAACTACATTTCCCTCCATCCTATCCTGCCCCCTATTGCTTCTATTCTCTCTTTGGATCCTGTCCCTCCTCAAGAGTGTTGACTTCAAATTGTGCCCTCCTCCCATTGCCCTCCCGTCCATCATTCCCCCCACCCTACTTATTCCCTTCTCCCCAACTTTCCTGTATTGTAAGATAGGTTTTCATACCAAAATGAGTGTGCATTTTATTCCTCACTTTAGTCGAATGTGATGAGAGTAAACTTCATGTTTTTCTCTCACCTCCTCTCTTTTTCCCTCCACTAAAAAGGCTTTTACTTGCCTCTTTTATGAGAGATAATTTGACCCATTTCATTTCTCCCTTTCTCCTCCCAATATATTTCTCTCTCACTGCTTAATTTCATTTTTTAAAGATATGATCCCATCCTATTCTATTCACTCTGTGCTCTCTGTCTCTGTGTGTGCACTTTCCAAGGCAGGGCTGGGCTCTGCTCTGATTCTGGTGCGAGACAGACCTTTGGGGTCTGTTTTTCAGGTCTCTCTGGAACAGAAATCTCCTCCACGCCGTTGTTCTGTGGCTTCTGCTGCTCCAGAATTTGTTGGGAGTTCTTCTTTACAGATATTTTATGGGCTGTGGCTTGGGAGCTAGCATATGTGTATCTTTCTACTCTGCCATCTTGGCTCCTCCCCAGCAAAAATTTTGAACTAATAAATAAAACTAAGTACTGGTTTTATGGAAAATAAAAGCAATAAAATAGGGAAATCTTTGGTTAACTTTATTTCACAAAAAGAAAGAAGAAAAACAAATTACCAGTATCAAAAACGAATGAGATGAATTCACCACCAATGAAGAAAAATTACAATAATAATTAGGGGATATTGTGCCCAAATGTATACCAATAAATTAACAATCTGAGAGAAATTGACGAATCTTTGTAAAAATAGAAAATGTCTAGATTAACAGAATACAGATACAGAAGCCTTCTGGGATACAGAAGCCTTGACTTTTATATCTTTCCCTGATGGTAAACATTGTTCTTCCTCATCTGAAAGGATGGGAGGAGATATCTGTTCACCAAGAAAGTAACCTTCTATGGTCTTACTTATTTTCCTTTTTTGGGGCATTTTCCCAACCAGTTACTTGACTTTTGGGCCTTTTGTCAAGAGTAGGGTATATTCTGGGGACCTGTAAGATCTCAGTTCCTCCAAGGTGGCACAATCAAGAGTGTGCTGGTCTGGATGCAGAGAGGGATTTTTGTGCCCAGAATCTTAACAGATATCTCTCCACAGCCACTTGGCCTCCAGTTCCCAAGTCAGCATTGGGGGCTGATTTTCAGATAAGCTGGATGGGCAGGTCCGCCATTTACTTTGAGACAAAGACCAGCTAGGCCAGGCCCTCCACCCAGGGCTGAGGTAAGATTCAGCTCTTCAATGGCCCCAGGGGTTTTTATGCTCCAACAATGGAGCTTCTGTACAAGCTGATGTGCAGGATCTGTGGCCGCTGCCTGCTTTCAGAGCTATGGGAAGGCACTTCTCCCTTCCTGGCCTGCTGATAAAACCCCGTCACTGACCTTTGGTGCCTGTGGGCAAAGGGATCTGAGGACCCGCTACTGTGACTGGAGATTTCACTCCCGAGGTGTCCTCTTCCCAGAGTCTCCTCACGCCGCGCTGCTGCTCGGCCAAGGCTGGGCTGGGTTCCACACTGAGCTCCGTGTCCAGTGCAACAGATGTTTCCATGGACCTTTCAGGTCACTGTGAGCTGGAAATCTCCTCCACTCTGTTGTTCTTCACTTATGCTGCTCCAAAATTTGTTGTGAGTCCTTCTCGACAGGTATTTTATGGGCTGTGGGGAGGACCCTTCATAAGTGTGTCTTTCTAGTCCGCCATCTTGGCTCCACCCCTCAATTCTAATATTTTTTTTATTTTTTAATGTTTAACAATCACTGCCATACAATTGAGATTTTATTCCCCCCACACCTACCACCCACTACCCCCCTCCCTCCCCAGGACTGCATACAATACTGTATAGGTTCTACATATACTTTCCTATTGAGTACATTTTCACTATAGTCATGCTGTGTAGTCGAACTAAAACAAATGGAAGAAATCATATAACAAATCAAAACATGATGCACAAAAACATATACATACACAAACATGATCTACTGCATTCTGCGAATGACTTCCATATTTCTTTTTTTTTATTTTGTAATGTTTAACATTCACTGCCATACAATTGTGATTTTATCCCCCCCACCTACCCCCCACTCCCCCCCTCCCTCCCCACGACTGCATACAATTCTGTATAGATTCTACATATACTTTCCTATTGAGTATATTTTCACTATAGTCATGCTATGCAGTCAGACTAAGATAAATGAAAGAAATCGTATAACAAATCAGAACATGATACACAAACACATACACATACACAAACATGATCTGCTACAATATGTGAGTGACTTCCATATTTCTCTCTCTGAGTGTGGCAGGCATTTTGCCTTGAGATCCTCCATTGGGATTTTTTTTTTTTTTTGGTAAGAAGTTCTTGTGTTATTACAAAAATCTAAGTCTACCAGAAAAAACTCTCACACACTGTGGTTGTTGCTGTGCATAAGGTTCTCCTGGTTCTGCTCCTTTCACTCAGCATCAGGTCATGTAAGTCCTTCCAAGCCTCTCTGAAGTCTTCTTGTTTATCATTTCTTATGGCACAATAGTACTCCATTACATTGATATACCATAATTTATTCAGCCATTCCCCAATTGATGGACATCCCCTTGACTTCCAGTTTTTGGCAACTACATAGAGTGCTGCTATAAATATTTTTGTACACGTGGGACCCTTTCCCATTTTTATGATCTCTTGGGGATATAGTCCTAGTAGCGATATTGCTGGGTCAAAGGGTATGCACATTTTTGTAGCCCTTTGGGCATAGCTCCAAATTGCTCTCCAGAATGGTTGGATGAGCTCGCAGCTCCACCAATAATGAATTAGTGTTCCAACTTTCCCACATCCTTTCCAGCATTTATCATTTTCTTGTTCTGTCATGTTTGCCTATCTTACAGGTGTGATGTGGTACCTCAGAGTTGTTTTGATTTTCATCTCTCTACTCAAAAGTGATTTAGAGCATTTTTTCATATGATGATAGATATGTTTAATTTCTTCCTCTGAAAATTTCCTGTTCATATCCTTTGACCATTTATCAGTTGGGGAATGACTTGTATGATTATACATATGAGTCAGTTCTCTATATATTCTAGAAATGAGGCCTTTTTCCCCGAGCTTAGTTGTAAAAATTCTTTCCTAATTTACTACATCCCTCTGGATTTTGGTTGCATTGGGTTTGGCTGTGCAAAAACTTCTCAGTTTAATGTAATGAAAGTTATCCATTTTGCAGTTCATAATGCTTTCTATCTCTCCTTTAGTAAATAATTCTTCCCTTCTCCATAGATATAATAAATACACTATTCCTTGCATCTCCAGTTTATTCATGGTATCAATCTTTGTACCCAAATCATGTACCCATTTGGACTTTATTCTTGTGTGCGGTGTCAGGTATGGGTGTATGCCTAATTTCTGCCACACTGTTATCCAGTTTTCCCAGCAATTTTTGTCAAACAATGAGTTCTTATCCCAGAAGCTGGGGTCCTTGGGTTTATCAAACAGAAGGTTGCTATATTCCTTGCCTACTGCATCTTGAGTGCCAAGTCTATTCCACTTGTCTACCTCTCTGTTTCTTAGCCAATACCAAGTGGTTTTGATAATTGCTGCTTTATAGTACAGTTTGAGGTCTGGTAGCGCTAGGCCACCTTCCCAAGCATTTCTTTTCATTAGTCCCTTTGATATTCTGGACCTTTTGTTTTTCCAAATGAATTTTGATATTATTTTATCCAGCTCTCGAAAGTAATTGTCTGATAGTTTAATTGGTATGGCACTAAATAAGTATATTAATTTGGGTAGAATTGTCATTTTTATTATATTAGCACGGCCTACCCATGAGCAACTAATGTTTTTCCACTTACTTAAATCTGACTTTATTAGTGCAAAAAGTGTCTTGTAATTGTGTTCATATAATCCCTGGGTTTGTTTTGGCAGGTAGACTCCTAAGTATTTTATACTATCTACCCTAACTTTAAATGGGATTTCTCTATCTATCTCTTGCTGTTGGACTTTGTTGCTAATATATAGGAATGCAGAAGATTTGTGTGGGTTTATTTTGTACCCTGCAACTTTGCCAAAGTTGTTTATTAATTCTAATAATTTTTTACTTGAATCTCTAGGATTCTCTAGGTAAATCATCATATCATCTGCAAAGAGTGATAACTTAGTTTCTTCTTTGGCTATTTTAATTCCTTGGATATCTTTATCTTGTCTAATTGCTACAGCTAACATTTCTAGTACCATATTGAATAATAGTGGTGATAATGGACAACCTTGTTTCACCCCTGATCTTATTGGAAATGCATCTAGCTTATCCCCATTGCATATAATGCTTGCTGAAGGTTTTAGATAGATACTGCTTATTATTTTATGGAAAGTTCCCTTTATTCCTACATTCTCCAATGTTGTTAGTAGGAATGGATGTTGTATTTTGTCAAAAGCTTTTTCTGCATCTATTGAGATAATAATGTGGTTTTTGTTAGCTTTGTTGTTGATGTGATCGATAATGCTAATAGTTTTCTTAATATTGAACCAGCCCTGTAGTCCTGGTATGAATGCTACCTGATCATAATGTATTAATCTCGTGATAAGATGCTGTATTCGTTTTGCTAGAATCTTATTTAAAATTTTTGCATCTATATTCATTAGGGAAATTGGTCTATAATTTTCTTTCTCTGTTTTGTCTCTTCCTGGTTTGGGTATCAAAACCATATTTGTATCATAGAAAGAATTTGGGAGGACTCCTTCTTCCCCAATTTTCAAGAATAGTGTATGTAGTATTGGAATTAACTGTTCTTTAAATGTTTGATAGAATTCACTTGTGAATCCATCTGGCCCTGGAGATTTTTTCCTAGGGAGTTCATTGATGGCTTGTTCAATTTCTTTTTCTGAGATGGGGTTGTTGAAGTATTCAACTTCCTCTTCTGTTAATCTGGGCAATTTGTAATTTTTAAAATATTCATCCATCTCATTTAGATTATCGAATTTGTGGGCATAAAGTTGGGCAAACTCGTTTCTAATTATTGTTTTAATTTCCTCCTCATTGGAGGTGAGTTCACCCCTTTCATTTTTAATGTTAGTAATTTGATTTTCTTCTTTCTTTTTTTTAATCAGATTGACCAAAGGTTTATCAATTTTATTAGTTTTTTCATAAAACCAACTATTGGTTTTGTTTATTAATTCAATAGTTTTCTTAATTTCAATTTTATTAATCTCTCCTTTGGTTTTCAGTATTTCTAATTTGGTATTTACTTGGGGATTTTCAATTTGTTCTTTTTCTAGCTTTTTCAACTGCAAGCCTAAGTCATTGATCTCCTCTTTCTCTATTTTATTTATGTAAGCATTCAGAGATATAAAACTTCCCCTAATAACTGCTTTTGCAGTATCCCATAAGTTTTGGTATGTTGTCTCACTATTGTCATTCTCTCGAATGAAATTGTGGATTGTTTCTATGATTTCTTCTTTAACCCAACCCTTCTTTAGAATTAGATTATTTAGTTTCCAATTGATTTTTGGTTTCTCTTTCCATGTCCTTTTATTACATGTAATTTTTAATGCATTATGATCTGAAAAGGATGCATTGATTATCTCTACCTTTCTGCACTGGATTGTGGGATTTTTATGTCCTAGTACATGGTCAATTTTTGTAAATGTTCCATGTACCGCTGAGAAAAAGGTATATTCCTTTCTATTCCCATTTAATTTTCTCCAAAGATCTATCATATCTACCTTATCCAGAGTTTTATTTACCTCCTTAAGCTCTTTCATGTTTATTTTGAGGTTGGATTTATCGAGTTCAGAGAGGGGGAGGTTGAGGTTTCCCACTAGTATAGTTTTGCTATCAATTTCTTCCTTCAACTCCCCCAACCTCTCCTCTAAGAATCTGGATGCTATACCACTTGGAGCATACATGTTTAGTAATGATATTGCTTCATTGTCTATGGTGCCTTTTAGCAGGATATAGTTTCCATCCTTATCCCTTTTGATTAGATCTATTTCTGCTTTTGCTTTGTCTGAGATTAGGATTGCTACTCCTGCTTTTCTTACATGAGCTGAAGCACAATATATTCTGCTCCATCCTTTGACCTTTATCCTCTGTGTATCCCCCCGTTTCAAATGTGTTTCTTGTAAGCAGCATATTGTTGGATTATGGCTTTTAATCCATTCTGCTATCCGTCTCCGTTTTATGGGAGAGTTCATTGCATTCACATTCACAGTTATGATTACCGTCTGTGTATTTCTCTCCAACCTCTTTCCCACCATTTGTGCTTTTAGCTCTCCCGTCTCCCTTCCCCTCCTCAATAGTATTCACTTTTCTCCCCCTCCTCCTGCAGCCTTTCCCTCCTTCTTTTGACCCCCCTCCCTTTTAGTCCCCTTTGCTCTTATTGCTTCTTTCCTCCCTTTTAGCCACCCTCCCCTTTCTTCCCCCTTCCCCTCCTACTACCTATAGAGCTAGTTAGGCTTATCTACTTAAGATTATTGTTCCCTCCTTTGAACAAATCAGATGAGAGTACCTCTCAAACAATGCTCATCTCCCTCCCCTCCTTCCCTCTACTATAGTTTTGTACTTCTTCCTGTGATATAATTTGCCATTTTCTGCTTCCCCCTTTTCACACCTCCTATTACAATCTCTTCTCATACTTAAATCATATTTTTGACATGACATCATTTACTTTATAGCCGTTCTCTCTACATATATCCCTTTTATCATAATAGTTGCACAGTTCTCAAGATCAACAGGTATCATCTTCCCTTATAGGGAGGTAAACAGTTTGCCCTAATTGAGTAGCAAGTTTTTGTTTTTGTTTTTTCCCCTCTGTTTACCTTTTTATGATTCTCTGGAGACCTGCATTTGAAGATCAAATTGTCTATTGAGTTCTGGTGTTTTGGTCAGGAAGCTCTGGAAATCCCTTATTTCTTTGAATGACTTTCTCCTTGCCTGAAATGTTATGCTGAACTTTGCTGGGTAGTTGATCCTTGGTTGAAGTCCCAACTCCTTTTCCTTACGGAATATTGGGTTCCAATTCTTTCGATCTTTTAATGTAGAAGCTGCAAGGTCCTGTGTGATCCTGACTGTGTGTCCTTGATATTTGAATTGTTTCTTTCTGGCTGCTTGTAGTATTTTCTCCTTCACTTGGTAGCTCTGGAATTTGGCACCTATACTTCTTGGGGTTTTGAGTTTGGGATCCCTTTCAGGAGGGGAACGGTGGATTCTTTCGATGACTATTTTGCCCTCTGAGTCTAGTACTTCTGGACAGTTTTCCTTGATGATTTCCTGGAAGATATTGTCCAGACTCTTTTCTTCATCATGGGTTTCTGGCAGGCCAATAATTCTTAGATTTTCTCTCCTGGATCTATTTTCCAGGTCAGTTGTTTTTCCAATTAAATATTTTACATTTTCTTCTATCTTTTCATTCTTTAGATTTTGTTTGACTGATTCTTGTTGCCTCATTGAGTCATTAGTTTCTACTTGCCCAATTCTAATCTTCATCGTAGTGTTTTCTTCAGTTAGCTTTTCCATCTCCTTTTCCATCTGACCAATTTTTCCCTTTAAGGAGGTATTTTCTCCATTCAATTTTTGTACTTCTTTTTCCATTCAACCAATTTTCCCAGTTAGGTTTTGGGTTTCTTTTTCCATCTGATCAATTTTCCCAATTAGGTTTTGGGTTTCCTTTTCCATTTGATTAGCTCTTCGTTTTAGGGAATTATTCTCTCCAGTTAATTTTTGAACTTCCTTTTCCATTTCTTCAATTTTCTTTTTCAGGGTGATGTTCTCATCAGTGAATTCTTTTTTTATAGTTTTAAAATCATTGGCCAGTTTTTCTTTTCTATCCTTCTTCAGACATTCCAGGTAATCTAGTTGTGCTTGCGAGAAATTCATAGTCCCATCTGAGGTTTCAGATGGAAGTACAGTCTCAGCCCTAACCTCTTTGGTGTTTGTGTTTTGGTCCTTATCCCCATAGAAAGATTCTATGGTTTTTTCACTTTTCGTCTGCTTTTTTCGATTCATGATGTTGGCTGAGTGTTGTAGCTTTTGGTTCTTTCAGTCAGAAGGTACAGATCTTTAAGTTGAGCTGATGTGTGTCTGGGCTAAAAGCAGGCTTTTGTTTTTTGTTTCCCCAATCAACCCTGGGGTTAGCTTGTTAGGTGTATGGGAGGTGTGTTCTGGTCTCAGGATATCTCCTCAGCTGACTTGAGGCAAAGGCAAGGTCAGGGGATGGTGATCCCAGCTTCCCTATTGTCTTCCCTTTTCCCCTGAAGTGCTGGGGCACGCCTAGAAGCTACCACGTGTTCCCGCTCTTCCTGGGGCTCGTCTCCCGGCTCTGAGGCTTGCCTGGGTCTCAGTGCGAATTTTCTCTGCCCTGGGTCGTCTGTCCCTCCAGATCGCCTCCATCACAGTAGGGAGAATCCCCCTTTGCCACTTTTCCAGCCTCTGGTGTTATGAGACCACACGCCCCCTTCTGCTGTTCCCGCTGATCCAGGATTAATCTGGGGAAGAATTTTATGGTTCCCTCACGGTCATCAGGGGGGAGGAGAGAGCACTTACTGATCACTCTGCCATCCCAGTTCCTGAAAGTTCAAGTAGTGACCCACCGAAGTCTGTCTTCAGCCTGAAGATTTCAAGGGCTGCTGCGCTGATGTCTGGCACTCAACGGCTGTCACCGGCTCGGCCTGGCTTATCTCCTGCTCCGCTGGTTTTGCCCACCACTCTCGGGCTCCTCTGGTCCCCTCCGCCCTGCCGAGCCGACCGTGCTGCGTTGTGCGCCGGGGTCTTGCCCCCGCGGAACAGATCCCTCCCGTGCACCCTCCGGTCCAGCCTGGGCTCCGAATCCATCAAAGTCCGTCACCCACTGGATTCTACATCTCCAAAGTCTGGTCAGACTCTCCCCCTGGAGATATCCAGAGGAGTTTTTCCAGGAGCTTAGGTGAGTCGTTGCTTTCACTCCGCCATCTTCTCTCATTTCCCATATTTCTTTCTCTGAGTGTGGAAAGCATTTTGCCTTAGAGAACCACCACTGGGATTTTTTTTTTTAATAAGTTCTTGTGTTATTACGAAATTCCAAGTCTACCAGAAAAAAACTGTCGCACACTGTTGTCGTTGCTGTGCACAAAGTTCTCCAGGTTCTGCTCCTTTCACTCAGCATCAGGTCATATAAGTCCTTCCAGGCCTCTCTGAAGTCTTCTTGTTCATCATTTCTTATGACACAATAGTACTCCGTTACATTTATATACCATAATTTATTCAGCCATTCCCCAATTGATGGACATCCCCTTGACTTCCAGTTTTTGGCAACTACAAAGAGCGCTGCTTTAAATATTTTTGTACATGTGGGACCCTTTCCCATTTTTATGATCTCTTGGGGATATAGTCCTAGTAGCGATATTGCTGGGTCAAAGGGTATCAGATTTTTGTAGCCCTTTGGGCATAGTTCCAAATTGCTCTCCAGAATGGTTGGATGAGCTCGCAGCTCCACCAACAACGAATTAGTGTTCCAACTCTCCCACATCCTCTCCAGCATTTATCATTTTCTTGTTCTGTCATGTTTGCCAATGTTATAGGTGTGATGTGGTATCTCAGAGTTGTTTTGATTTGCATATTCCTAATCAAAAGTGATTTAGAGCATTTTTTCATATGATGATAGATATCTTTAATTTCTTCTTCTGAAAATTGCCTGTTCATATCTTTTGACCATTTATCAATTGGGGAACCCAATTCTATTTTTAATAGATTCTTTTCTTCAGTTAACTTTTGCATCTCCTTTTCCATTTGCCCATTTGTTCCATTTAAGGAAATATTTTCTGCAGTTACATTTTGAACTTCCTTTTCTATTTGTCAAATTTTCCTTTCTAAGGAGTTGTTCTCTTCAGTGAATTCATTTTTACATTTTTAAAGTCATTGGTCAGTTTTTCTTCTACCTATCTAATTTGACTTTTAAAATCCTTCTTGGACTTTTTCATGAAGGCTCTTTGGACTTCAGACCAGTTCATATTCCCTTCTGATGTTTCAGATAGGGGTGCAGTCTCAATACTGACCTCTTCAGTATTTGTGTTTTGGTTCTTGTCCCCACAGTAAGATTCTATGTTCTTTTCTTTTCTAGTTCGCTTCCTGCTCACGATGATTGCCTTTTTCCTACCTTTTAAAGTATATCTCTGCTTCTGGGGTACAAGTGGTTTTGTCCTAGGATTCTTGTGCTTGGAATTTCAGGCTTTGTGTATTGTGGCCTCTGGTTCCTTCAGTTAGAAGCTAAAATGCTGCATCTTATCTGACGCTGAGCTGGCTGATGTGCCAAAGCAGAAGACAGGTGAAGTCTTTCTGGGTGTCCTCAAGTTACCCTGGAGCTTGCTGAGTGAGGTTGAGGGGGGGGGGGGTGTTCTGGCTACAGGATGTCTCTTCTCCCTAGCTAGACCACTGGTAAGCTCAATAGTTGGTGAACCCCTTCTGGGATAGTGTCTTCCCTTTTTCCCTGGCTGTGCTGAGGCATGTCAGGGGTTCTGGTGTTGGTGATTGTGGGCTCCACACCCCTGGGGCTCAAGATCGCCTCCAGGTTCACTGAGTTGGGGCCATCTGGGACAGCTCTGGTCCTGCATTGGTTCCCTTCACCCACAGCAAGAGGGAATCCCCGTTGTGATTTTCCTAGCCTCTCAGGTTCAGAGACTTCCATGCATCCCACTATTCCAGGATATTTCCTGGGGAAATATTCTCTGTGTTTTTCAAGGTCAACAAGGGCAGAGTGTTAGCAATTAGAGATCACTCCGCTATCTTGGATCCTGGAAGGTCAAGTAGGTGATTTACAGACATTTTATCTTCAGGCTGAAAATCTACGGAGAGGTTGTTGCTGTTATGTGGGTTTCTGCCTGCCTTATTATTTCATGTAGGACTATAGCAGTAGCCCTTATTTTCTATTTCTTTCATATCCATCTGGTAAAATGATTTTTCTAAAACATAGGTCTGATCATAGCACGTCCCTATTGAGTAAACACTAATTATTTTCTATCACCACTAAGATTACATATAAGTTCTCCTGTTTAGGTTTTATTACCTTTCACAACTTAGCTCTACTTCCCCTTCCCAACCTTATTGTATATTACTCTCCTCACACTTTAAAATGCAGCTAATATGATTCTTTTATTGTTCTTCATACATGGCTCTCTAATTCCCATCAATGCATCTCTCTTTTGTCCCCCATGTCTGGAACGCATATGCACTTCATCTCTACTTCTTAAAACTCCTTGTTTCCTTCATTGCATATCTCAGATGACACCTTCTACTAAAACCCCCCACCATCCTCGAAGCTACTATTAATCTAGCCTCTATTTTACATGTGAATTTTCACATAATTATTATTTTAAATGATTGTTGAAGAAAATACCTGCCCCTTGAGAGCAGAAGTAGATTTATGTTCATCTTTATATATTATTACCTGGTAAACAAAAGGCACTTAACAATGCTTGTAGATAGACTGAGCACATATATATGTATATATGAATGTGTCTATGTGTGTATATATGTACATGTATATGCATATGCATGTGCGTATGTGTGTGTGAATTGCTGTGTCAAACTGCTGAGTTTTGTGGGCTTTCATCTCTATATTTTGAGGTGAAAATCCTTTAATTTTTAAATGTGAACTTTATTTCACTTTATCTCCTCTTATCTTCTCCATATGAAGTTCATGTTTTGACTTTACATTTGCATGGAACTTGAGAGTCTTACTGTATCTCTTACTGGTCACACATACTGTGTTGTGATCCTGAGGTTGTACATTAGAAATAATATTGACGAGCTGGAAAGTGTTCAGAGAAGGGTGATCAAAATTGTAGAATGTTATAATGCCATCTCATACAAGGGTAGGCTGAAGAAACACAAGTGTTTAGTTTGTAAAATGGAATATGTGGGAGGGTTTATATAGGATAGTTGTCTTCAGGAAATTGAAGGGCTACCATGTAGAAAAAGAACAAGGCTATTTTTAAAGGAGTTTAAAAATCAGAACTAGGACAAATTGGTACAAGTTGTGGGAAAGAAATTTTCTGCTCAACAGAAAGGTCAAAAAACAAACAAACAAGTTCTTAACAATTTCAATTTTCCAAAAAAACCATCAACCAAGATAAATTTTATAAATTGTGTAGTTCTTCCTAATAAGTTTCTTGAGAATAGACATTCAATACGTTGCTATATTCCTATTCCCATATAAAAAGATGTAATAAAACATCTTTTGCTTAATAAATTATTGGTGAGACATGTAGTATGTACAGTACTTGATGGTGGCATTGCAAAAGGTATTGCCATACACACAAAATGAATTTACTGGTCCTTTATCAAAACGGAAACTTTAACCTGGTAATCAGTCAACTGATCCATTAAGTATAAGTGCAATTGATGAATTTGATCCCTAGGTCGTACTGCTGTCAGAATACCAGCCTAGTGGCTACTTTGATGGTGGTTTGGTACCTGTTTGCAGTTCTTATTTTTATACAAGTATCCACTTAGCATCCACTAAGAACTCAGAAACCTTTAGACTTTAGTCATTCAAACCTCTCCTAATCCACACACTAGTCATTAACATTTTGTTGTAAAATGAAAATAAGCTGCTCGTAAAATTACTTGAGGAATCATTCAAATCAAATAGACTTTCTCTCCTAGAAACTCTTGACCATTTTCTGAAAAAGAGAAGGAACAAAGAAAGAGGAAGGAAGGAAAGAAGGAAGATAGATGGATGGATGAATGAACAAATAAATGCAACAGCAACATTCTTCCTTGTGTTTTTCACCTTCCTCAGGCGATAAACAAACTATGGATAAAAGTTATGACCTTGAGGTCTCCTTTTAGAGGTCCAGGCCCTCAACTTAATTAACTGGGTCATGAAAATGTTCTGGTAATGAGAAAGTTGTTCTCCTTTCTTTTCACCAGCTGATGTAGTTCTAAAGTTGCTAGTCCCTCCATAATGTTGAATTTGTCTCAGCTCTTGTGCTTTCCTGGTCCCAGAAGGTAGAGCTCTGGGCTTCAGCTGTAGTATCTATTCCTAAAATTCTCAGTTTGAATGTGGCAGTTGATCATTCTCTAGGACTAGCATGGATGAAAGGATGTATAGTTATGGTTCTTTCTCTTTCTCGTGCCTAAGTTTTAGTAGAATTATTTTCAAAGGCAGAGGAAATTGAAACTCAGGCATTTATAGTTTGCTTCCTCACATACAGTTTTCCCTTATTTTTCCCTATGTCTCCTCTTTCTCTTTCATGAAACGTATTTCCATGAGGGCATTAGAAACATTTATGACACTGAATAGGAATGACATTGTTTTCCCTCATTGATAGACTTTAAGCATAACCTGAATGATCATTCATCAGTTAAAATCTGAGGGATTTCTTATTTCAGATCTACACCTGAACTGACTAATTCTTGGTATTCTGACTCCAATACTTTGGTTTCTATTCTATTTGAAGCCATGAGATGGAATGAGATTAATAAGACAAGTGTCAAGGGCAGCATCTTAGGGAGCACTCATTTTTAACGGGAATAAATGAAGGAAAATAACACTCAGAAAATGAGTTACTAAGGGATAGGGGGAAAGAGGTTACATTAAGGGAGAAGCAATTCAGAGTTCAAGATCTCAGAGACAGAGTAATCTGAAATAATAGCAATCCACAGAAATTTTGAGCACCTAGCAAAATATGTGCTCTTGATAAATGTTTGTAAAATTGAACTGAAGAAGGTCTAAAGTATAGCTTCCCAGAGGTATAACTGACTGAAGTGGATGTGACAAGTTGAACAGGTCATAGAAGCAGATCAGGGTGTGTGATGAGTAATCAATGAAGATATTAAGCTTGTTAAGGCTAAGGATAAGATATAATGTACAGCAAGAACTAGTCCAGGTGCTAAAGTTGTTAAAAAAAATATGTGGTGTCTTGGTGAGAGGTACTATCTATAACACACTGAATACTGGGTTTAAGGCAGGAAGACTGCATTTCAAATCCTGCCACAGAGAAATACTAGCTGTGTGAATCTTGATAAATCCTGTAGCTTGGACTCTGTGCTTTTATTTCTTTATAGGCAAAATAAAGAGGGTGGACTATAAGGTCTCATTCAACTCTAAATCTATGATCCTATAAGCAAAAATATACCAAAAGTCAATAGGGGTCAGGGATGTGCAAAGAAAGAGCATATGTCATTAGATTTTTTTAAAAAGCTGAAGCATTTAGAACTAAATATCAGATGAAGGACAATTTATTATCTGTAAAGAATAAAGGCCAAAACCAGAACACTGATTCCAATAAGCATTTCCTTACCTTTGAATCTGAGACCTTGAAGATTACTTAGGAAAAACAGTAACATTAGTAAAATCATGAAATTTATGCAGGGGAAGATGTTCCCAGATTAGTTCTAAAATAACGAACTTTATTAAAATAAAAAATGTTGTTAAATGAAAAGATATGAAGAGACAAAAAATATCTCACCTTTGCATTTATTTTTCCTTAACTCCAACTATTTCCACAAGTATAGTCCCATTGGAATCTATTGGCTCAAAGACACATTATATGATCGATAAATCACTTGAATCAGAAGGTTAATAAAGGAGTCAAAAAAGAAACTATAAAGTATGAAGCATGTAGCAAATGTTGGAAGCACCAGTGTAAAATGAATTGATTTTTTTATTATGAATTAATTTAAATTTTAGGGAAGAAAATCTCAAAATGTTGAGAAGATGCTAGGATTCAAAGTGAATGTCAGTTTAGATATATTTTCAAGAAGTTATTCTGAAGCACTGATCAGAGGATTTTAGATCTAGAACTGAAAGGAACCTGAATCCAGCTTCTAAATCAGCCCCAACAGCCATCTTCTGGGAAAGTATCTTCTGTGGAGAAGGAGCAAACTATCCCCCAAAACTTTTCACAGGGAAAGCAAGTGAGCTGAATTGAAGCAGCAAAGCACTCTTAAGAAGAGATGAGACAAAATATTCCAGGTATCTGAATCTACCATCACAACCCTGACCACGATCTTCCTTCAGATCCTGATATACACAGCCCAAGACCCTGATCACAATACCCTTAGAAACAGCCACATTTCTAGTACAATGTCCTCAGCCATCCTTCTGGTAAGAAAGGCTCGTGGAGATGGAACCTATTAAATGTTCCTGCAAGTACCACAGTCATAGCTACTAAAGTCCTAGAAAAGAATATTCTTGCCACCAAAATTCTTGGCACTGTCAAATCATTCCATATCAGAAA
The DNA here is from genome assembly GCF_028372415.1 of Notamacropus eugenii. Lineage (NCBI taxonomy): Eukaryota > Metazoa > Chordata > Mammalia > Diprotodontia > Macropodidae > Notamacropus > Notamacropus eugenii. The sequence goes on along the minus strand of NC_092872.1, from coordinate 115,619,046 downwards.
CTGATATGATGTTATCAATGAAAATACATTAAAATATTATTATGTGGGTTGCCCCTGCACCCTAAGAGGAAAACTAATATGTTTCAGATGTTTTTATAAATAAGTTTGAGAGTGGTGATAAATAAAATACACTTAGGTACTTAAGAATATTATATTCTATGCATAATTTTACTCAGTGGAACAATATTATACCAATTAATTCCTTCAGTGAGAACCTGAAATCTTTGTAGCACGTGCATTTGTATTTGCTATCAAGAGATTTCAAATCATACAAAATAAACATGATAAGTGTGTTATATGGAGTAACGAAAAATGAATCTAAACATAGGCATAAGTGTTTTGGATAGAACGGTATATTTATTTCATCGTTATTTACGTAATATGCTTATGAAGAGGAAGTTTCATCCCAAGAGAGAAGAAAGAGTAGGATTTTGTAGTCAATTGCAATATATATATATATATATATGTATGTATGTATATACGTGTATATATGTATGCATGTATGTATACCATTTAGCTATACACTTTGCAAACTGTAAAATGAAATGAAAATATGATGTGCTCCTTTAGAGTGTTCAACAGGTTATATTTGCTAAATGCTGTAGATTCAATGCAAGTCATCGATTCCAAAGGGGTTCCTGTGAAGATTTAATTAACAATATTTTGTGTTCCCAATTAAAGTGAGATGCTTAACCTTTCAAATGCGCTGACCTGCTTTTGCAGTGAAGAAAAATTATCCCATTGGCATACTAAATAATTAAATTTACATTAATGGCACCACGCACTGTGAACAATGTTCTTCTTGTTGGAATTAACACTCCAAAAGGTCAGAGGGCCTGATGAACTTTCCACCATTAAACAAAATAAGCTATTTCTTGACATGAGTTTAAAGAACCTGTGGGGTGACTTGCTCAGATAACATCAGTTCCAAAATATTGCCCTCAGGGTTTTACACTGTTATTTTTCCTCAAATGAGAACCAGAGGGTTCTCTCTTACAAACCCTTTTACAAAACTGGTCCATTTCAATGCCTGATTAACACTGGTGACAAGGCAGGGTCCAAAAGTGTCAGTAATGCATACTCAGAATGATCTTTAAGGTCCCTTTTAGCTTTAAATCCTATGATCTTAAGATGACTTTATGAAAAAAAAGCTATAAATTACATGTACTTTCTAGTTTAAAGTGACATTATCATCTAATCTATGTACATACTTGGGAAAGAAATGTGATAAGAAACTTTCATTTTTTTTTTGTTTTTTTTTTCATTTGTTTTGGTATGACTGTCTGTGTTACACCAACACAACCAGGAAAGAAAAATTAATCAGTTTGACGACTATTAATGAATTTATATGATTTCAAACATGCAAATTTTATGAAAAAAATACCTTTAAAATACTCTAAATCACTACTGAGTAGAGAAATTCAAATCCAAACAACTCTTAGGTACCACATTACACCTATGAGATTGACTAACTTGACAAAATAAGAAAATTATAAATGCTATAGAAGATAAGGGAAAAGTGGAATACTAATTCATTGCTGGTGAAGTGTGAACTGATCTACTATTCTGGAGAGCAATTTGGAACTACGCCCAAAGGGTTATGAAAATGTGCACACCCTTTAACCGAACAATACCACTTCTAGTGCTGTATCACAAAGAGAACTAAAAAATTGGAGAAAGGGCCCACATGTACAAAAATATTTATATCAGCTCTTTTTGAGGTGGTCAAGAATTGGAAATTGAGAGTATATCCATCATTTGAGGAATGCTTGAATAAGTTCTGATATATGAATGCAATGGAATACTATTGTGCCATAACAAATGATGAGCAGACAGACTTCAGAAAAACCTGGAAAGACTTACATGACTTGATTCTGAATGAGGTGAGCAGAGCCAGGAGAACACTGTACACAGTAACAACCACATTGTGAGATGACTGATTCTGATAGACTTAGGTCTTCTCAGCAATGAAAAGACGTAAAACAACTCAAAAAGACTGATGATGGAAAATTCCATCCATATCGATAAAAATAAATATGCAGTCTCATGGCAGACGAAAGTATACTATTTGCTCTCCTTTTTGTCTTATTTTAATCTTTTTTTGTTTATCATAGTTCCTCTCACTCATTCTAGCTCTTCTATACAACATGACAAATGTGAAAATATGCTTAATAAAAATGTATATGTACAGCCTATATCACACTGCATGCCGTTTTGTGGAGGGGGATGGGAAGAAGATGGAGAAAATTTAAAACTTATGGAAGTGAATGTTGAAAACTTAAAAATTAATTGGCTTAAGAACACTTTTGCCATTTTATTCAAATTGTAAATTCAGTAGTTCATATAAACACACAGTAAAGTCGAGGATAAATAACAACCTTGTGATTTTATTGATAGGGGAAACTTCCTCAATGAAGAAACTCTCAGTAATGATGCAATTTATCTCTTTCTCTGCAAATTACAGTCTTAAAAGTAGCTTAGGGCATTGAAATATTGAATTGCCTTCATCTACATACCTAATTTCTATCAGAGACACGTGTTGGATAAGTGTTGAATCCTTCCTCTAACGTCAATTTCATATCCAGTCTGCCACAAAGTCTTACAATTAATTAAGTAATACTGTTTAGCATTACAGAGCTACATGGAACAATGAATTGAGAGCTGGCCACAGTGTCAGAAAGAACAAAGTTCAAGCGAACCTCCGGCATGTGTTGACTTTATGACACTGGCAATTTTTCTACCCTCTCTCTAGCTAGTTTTCTAAGACTATAAATTATGGAGAAAGTGTTAAATGGTACTGAAAAAGGGAATTTTCCAAGTTTTTTTTTAATAGTATTGCATTTTCCCCAAATACAGATCAAGAAACTCTTTAGCATTCATTTACACAAGAGTTTGACTTCCAGATTTGTCTTCCTCCCCTCTCACCTTCCAAAAATGGTAAGTAATTTTGTATAGGTTATACATTGTGCTATCAAGTAAAATGTATTTCCATATTAGTCATTAGTCAGAGCTTCTTTTAATTTAATTTAATCAAATTAGTCCAATTTAATTAATAATGTTCTATATCTTATTTGGTCATAAACTCCTCTGTTCTCTATCAATCTGGCAGGTAAATTATTCTTTGCTCTCCTAATTTCCTTAAAGTATCAGCCTTCATATCTAAATTATGTATCCATTTGAATTCTATTTTGGTATGTGGTATAAGATGTTGCTCTATGCCTAGTTTCTGCCATATTATTTAAAAGTTTTACAAGGTTTTGCCAAATACTGAGTTCTTATGCCAGAATCTGAAGTCTTTGTATTTAAGTAGCAGTAGATTCCTATAGCCATTGACTACTATATGTTGTGTGCCTAACTTATTCCAAAGATCAGCACTCTATTTCTTAATCAGTGCCAAATTGTTTTTATGATTCCTGCTTTATAAAATAGTTTTAGATCTGGTATGGCTAGGCCACCTTCCCTTGCACTTCTTTTCATTAATTTCCTTGATATTCTTGAGCCTTTTTTTCTCCAGATAAATTTTATTATTATTTATGTAGACTTACAAAATAATTTTTAGTACTTTGATTGGTGTGGCACTGCATAAATAAATTATTTTAGGCAGGATTGTCATTTTTGTTATGTTAGCTCAACTTATTCATGGCATTTTTCCTATTTTTTAGATCTGAATTTATTAGTATAAAAAGAGTTTTGTTATTGTGTTCATATATTTCCTGTATTTATCTTGGCAGCTAGAGGCTCCAATATTTTATATTGTATAAAGTTATGTTAAATGTAATCTCTATTGCTACTGGATTTTGTTAGTAATATATAGAAATACAGATGATGTATGTGAGTTTATTTCATATCCTGCAACTTTGCTAAAGGTGTTAACTGTTTCAAGTATTTTTTAAAGTGATTCTCTAGAATTCTATAAGAATACCATTATCATCTGCAAAGGGTGATACGTTTGTTTCTTCATTGTCTATTCTAATTATTTCAACTTCTTTTTCTTCTCTTACAGATAAATTTAATATTTCTAGTACAATATTGAATTACAGTAGTGATAATGAGCATCTTTGTTTCATTTCTGATCTCACTGGGAATGCTTTTAGTTTATCTCCTTTAAACATAACGCTTGCTGATGGTTTCAGGTAAAAACTGCTTATCATTTTAAAGAAAACTACATTATATCGATGCTCTCTAGTATTTTGTTAAACAAAAGATTTTTCTGTATCTATTGAGATGATATAATTTCTGTTAGGTTTTTTATTAATATGCTCAATTATGCTGACAATTTTCATAATATTGAACCAGCCTTGCATTCATAGTGTATAATTTTTGTGATGAATTACTGCAATATATTTTGCAATATTTTATTTAAAAATTTTGTCTAAGTATTCACTAGGGAAATTAATCCATAATATTTTTTTCTCTGTTTTGACTTCTCTTGATTTGGAAACTGGTATCATATTTGTGTTGTAACAGTAATTTGGCAGGGCCCCTTCACTTTTTTCCCAGAATAGTTTATATATTGCTCTTTTAATGTTTAGTAGAATTCACTTGTAAATCTGTCTACCCCTGAACATGTTTTTCTTAAGTCATTGATGGTTGAATTTGATTTTCTAAAATAGATTTAATTAAGTATTTTATTTCTTCTTCTGTTAATGTAGACATTTTCTATTTTTACAAAGATTCATCAGTTTCTCTCAGATTGTTAATTTATTGGCATACATTTGGGCACAATATCTCCTAATTATTATTGCAATTTTTCTTCATTGGTGGTGAATTCATCTCACAAGTTTTTGATATTGGTAATTTGTTTTTCTTCTTTCTTTTTCTGAAATCAAGTTAACCAAAGGTTTCTCTATTTTATTGCTTTTTATCCCCATAAAACCAGTACTTAGTTTTATTTATTAATTCAAAATTCTTGCTGGAGAGGAGCCAAGATGGCAGAGTAGAAAGATACACATATGCTAGCTCCCAACCCACAGCCCATAAAATCCCTGTAAAGAAGAACTCCCAACAAATTCTGGAGCAGCAGAAGCCACAGAACAACGGAGTGGAGGAAATTTCTATTCCAGAGAGACCTAAAAAATCGACCCCAAAGGTTGGCCTCGCACCAGAATTGGAGAAGAGCCCAGCCCTGCCTTGGCCACAATGCACCAAGAGGAGCAGACCCCATCAGGCTAAAGGGACAGAATCTCCAGTGGCAGCTCAGGTTCCCCCACCCACAGGCGCCAAAGCTCAGTGAGAGGGTCATTTCAGCTTGCCCAGAGGGGAGCAGGGTGTCTCCATAACTCAGGACCCTTGAGGAGGCAACAACTGAGGCAGCAGCAGACAGGGGCTTCCAAAGCAGGCAGGAGCCCAGATCCATTGTTGAAGGACTCTGCATAAAGCCCCTGAGGGAGCTGAACCCCATGTGGGGGCCTTGCCCCCACCTGAGCACCTTATCTTAATCTCACACTGAATAGCAGCCCCAGCCCCTCTGAAAGCCCTGAGGCTGGGAAACAGCGCTTGAATCTCAGCCCCCAAACACTAGCTGGGTGGATCTGGAGTCGACGTAGGTGTGGAGAGGAAACTCAGAAGTCAAGTATCTGGCTGGGAAAATGCCTAGAAAGTGGAAAAAAAGTAAGACCATAGAAGGTTACATTCTTGGTGAACAGATATCTCCTCCCATCCTTTCAGATGAGGAAGAACAATGCTTACCAACAGGAAAAGACATAGAAGTCAAGGCTTCTGTATCGCAAACATCCAAAATAAATATTCAGTGGGCTCAGGCCATGGAAGAGCTCAAAAAGGATTTTGAAAATCAACTTAGAGAGGTGGAGGAAAAACTGGGAAGAGAAATGAGAGAGATGCAAGAAAAGCATGTCAATACCTTGCTAAAGGAGACCCAAAAAAATGCTGAAGAAAATAACACCATGAAAAATAGGCTAACTCAATTGGCAAAAGAGGTTCAAAAAGCCAATGAGGAAAATAGTTCTTTAGAAATTAGAATGGAACAGATGGAGACTAATGACTTTATGAGAAACCAAGAAATCAGAAAACAAAACCAAAAGAATGAAAAAAATGGAAGATAGTGTGAAATGTCTCTTTGGAAAAGCAACTGACCTGGAAAATAGATCCAGGAGAGACAATTTAAATATTATGGGACTACCTGAAAGCCATGATCAAGAAAAGAGCCTAGACATCATCTTTCATAAAATTATCGAGGAAAACTGCCCTGATATTCTAGAACCAGAGGGCAAAATAAATACTGAAAGAATCCACCGCTCACCGCCCGAAAGAGATCCAAAAAAAGCAACTCCTAGGAACATTGTGGCCAAATTTCAGAGTTCCCTGGCCAAGGAGAAAATACTGCAAGCAGCTAGAAATAAATAATTCAAGTATTGTGGAAATACAATCAAGATAACACAAGATCTAGCAGCTTCTACATTAAGTGATCGAAGGGCGTGGAATATGATTTTCCACAAGTCAAAAGAACTGGGACTAAAACCAAGAACCACCTACCCAGCAAAACTGAATATAATACCGCAGGGGAAAAATGGTATTTCAATAAAATAGAGGACTTTCAAGCATTCTTGATGAAAAGACCAGAGCTGAAAAGTAAATTTGACCTCACAAGAATCAAGAGAAGTATGAAGAGGTAAACAGCAAAGAGAAGTCATAAGGAACTTACTAAAGTTGAACTGTTTACATTCCTACATGGAAAGAAAATATTTGCAATTCTGAAACTTTTCAGTATCTGGGTACTGGGTGGGATTACACACACACACACACACACACACACACACACACACACACACACACACACGCACACAGACACACAGACAGAGAGCACAGAGTGAATGGAATAGGATGGGATCATATCTTAAAAAAATGAAATTAAGGGGTGAGAGAGAGAGATATATTGGGAGGAGAAAGGGAGAAATGGAATGGGGAAAATTATCTCTCATAAAAGAGGCAAGCAAAAGACTTTTCAGTGGAGGGAAAGAGAGGGAAGGTGAGAGAAAAATATGAAGTTTACTCTCATCACATTCCACTAAAGGAAAGAATAAAATGCTGACTCATTTTGGTATGAAAACCTATCTTACAATACAGGAAAGTGGGGGAGAAGGGTATCGGAGGGGTGGGGAGAATGATGGAGGGAGGCCAGTGGGAGGAGGGAGCAATTTGAGGTCAAAACTTTTGGGGAGTGACAGGATCCAAAGACAGAACAGAAGCAATGGGGGGCAGGATAGGATGGAGAGAAATATAGTTAGCCTTAGGCAACATAACTATTATGGAAATCATTTGCAAAACTACACAGATATGGACTATATTGAACTGCTTGCTTCCCAAAGAGAATGGGTGGGGAGAGAGGGATGAAGAAAAGTTGGAACTCAAAGTTTTAGGAACAACTCTTGAGTATTGTTCCTACTACTAGGAAATAAGAAATACAGGTTATGGGGTATAGAAACTTATCTGTCCCTACAAGACAAAAGAGAAATTGGGGACAAGGGAAGGGAGGGATGTTAGAAGAGAGGGCAAATTGGTGATAGGGGCAATTAGAATGCTTGGCATTTTGGGGTGGGGGGAGGGGAGAAATGGGGAGAAAATTTGGAACCCAAAATTTTGTGAAAATGAATGTTTAAAGTTAAATAAATAAATTAGAAAAATTAGAATCAGGCAAGTAGAAGCTAATGACACTATAATACATCAAGAATCAGTCAAACAGAATGCAAAGAATGAAAATAAACTTGAGAAACTGACTCATTGGAAAAAAGATTGACCTGGAAAATAGATCAACAAGAGAGAATTGCAGAATTTTTCGTCTACCAGAAAGCCATGATGAAATAATGAGCCTGAACAATATCTTTCAAGAAATCATCAAGGAAAACTTCCTAGAGGTCCGAGAACCATAGGACAAAATAGTCAACAAAAGATTCAACCAATCATCCGATGAAAGAGATCCCAAACTGAAAACACCAAGGAATATTGTTGCCAAATTCTAGAACTCTCAGGTGAAAGAGAAAATACTGCAAGCAAACAGAAAGGGATAATTCAAATATCGAGGAGCACCAGTCGGAATCACACAGGATCTCGCAGCTTCCACATTAAAAAAATAGAAGGAACAGACTATTATTTTCTGTAAGCAAAGCAGCTGGGACTACAACCAAGGACCAATTCCCCAGAAAAACTGAACGTCATATGTGAGGCAAGGAAGTGGACATTCACTTAAATAAGGGACTTCCAGAACTTTCTGATGAAAAGGCCAGAGTTTAAGAAAAAATTCGATCTTCAAAAACAAATCTCAAGAGAGGCATATAATAATAAACAGGGAAAAAAACCAAAGTTGTTATTCAATATGGGCAAACAATATCCTTATAAAGTAATATGAGAATTGTTAATCTTGAGAACTGTACATGTAATATATTACTTAAAAGGAATATGCATAGATAGAGGGAGTGGGTATAAATAAAATGATATGATGATACAAAATATGATTTAAAGATGCTAAGCAATAGTAACAAGAGATGTGAAAAGTAGGAGGCAGAAAAAAGGTAAATTACATCACAGAAAGAGGCACAAAAACATATTACCATACAGGGAAATAGGAAAGTGAGATGAAGACTGTTTGAGATTTAATCTCATCTGATTTGGTTCAAGGAGGGAACAAAAAGCTCAGTTAAGTATAGAAATCTAACTAGCTCTATAGGAAGCAGGAGCTGAAAGGGGAAAGAAAAGGGAGGGGAGGTTAAAGGGAAGGAAGAAGAAGTAAGGGAAAGGGGAGCAAAAAGGAAGAGGAATGAAGGAAGGGAGGGAAGACTGAGGGAGATGGTGGTCAAAAATTAAAACTCAGCTGTGGAGATGAAGGAAAAAGGGAGAACTAGAAGCATTAACAGTGAGAAAGAGGATGGAAGGAAAGATAGCAATGGTAATCACAACTGTGAATGTGAATGGAATGAATTCTCCCATAAAACGGAGGTGGATAGCAGAATGGAATAAAAAGCATAATCCAACAACATGTTCTTTACAAGAAACACATTTGAAACAGAGGAATACACAGAGGATAAAGGTTAAAAGTTTGAGAAGAGTATAGTATGCTTCAGCTGATGTAACAACACCAGGAGTACCAATCCTAATCTCAGACAAAGCAAAAGCAAAAATAGATTTACTCAAAATAGACCAAGAACTAAATTGTATCCTGCTAAAAGTCACCATAGACAAAGAAGCAATGTCATTACTAAGCATATACCAAGTGGTATAACATCCAAATTCTTAGAGGAGAAGTTAAGGAAGTTACAGGAAGAAATGGACAGCAAAACTAAACTACTGGGCAACCTCGACCTACCCCTCTCTGATCTTGATAAATCTAACCTTAAAATAAACAAGAAAGAAGTTAAGGAGGTATGAGGTAGATATGATAGATCTCTGGAGAAAATTGAATTGAGATAGAAATGAATATACATTTTCTCAGTGGTACATAGTACATACACAAAAATTGATCAGGGGGGAGGCAGGGAAAGAAAATCTAAGATTTATTGAAGTGATTGTAGAAAACAGCAAACAAATAAATTAATTTTTAAAAAGTCTTAGCAAAAAAAGATTTTAAGAGATTATATCTCTCATTTCTGCCTTCTAAAATCCTATGCATCTTTCAAATATTATCTCTTCCATGGATTCTTCCAAGATAGCTTTAGGCAGATGTCATATACAGCATTGAATCAGTTATAGTATGGTTACCTCTTCTCCATTGTGATTTTCCCCACTGCAACTTTTCCTACTGTAATTTTTATATCACATGGATCAGCATCAGACATTAAGTGCGAATTTTGGAGGAGTTTTGCAGAAGCTGAAAATGACATGCAAAGAGCAACAGATGACACAGAAACAAAGTTTAGAAACACATAAATGCATAAAATACATGTATAATATTGAATAATATCAACTCAATTCTTTCTTTAAAAAAGGTACTGTAAATATCCCATAAAAAAGAAAAAAAAATCAGGCTTCTTTTCCAGTATGTAGAGAGGTCCCAAATATGTTATATGAATTTCCCAGATAACAGGGGCACCAAGTTCCTATTGCCCATAATGTGGAAGGAATAACTTGCTTTCTTTTTGATTGTCTCATGAAATTCTTCCTTGTAGTACAGATTTTCTGTACATATGTTACATTCCTAAATTGATTTCAATCTCCTTGAAGGCAAGAATCAAATTTTATTAACTTTTGATATCCACATTTCCCATGTTAGTGGCAGAAAGATGTACAGTGAAAAGTACTGACTTTGTAGTCAGAGGACTTTGGTGAAATCTCAGATCTATTAATATTAAATTTAAAGTTTCTTTAAAATTTAAATTAAAGTCAAAGGTAAATCTGTTAAATAATCTGTTAAGTATTTTTCTGAACCTCAATTTCCCAACCTACAAAAGAAGAGGATTGCACTAGGACTAGGTAATCTCCAAATTATTTTTAACTCCAAATCAATAATCCATTTAATTAGCATGTATTTGATATAACACCACTCGATACAAAATATTTTGCCTCATATTACAATATATTACAAAGCTTCCTCATAAAATCAGGTGAATTAAAGATACATATTGCTCAAATTATGTCATGCGTGGACACACATAATATTTTGATTTAATATCTGAATTTTTGACATTCACTAATTTCTCTTGGATAGACTCTTCACATGGCACTTTAGGGATTCAAATTCAAGATTAGGAAGAGATAGGACTTGATCAGATTTGGAAAATTTCTACCCAGTACTGTAAAACACCCTATCGTTAACTTCACTATTCTCCATGTAATACTTCAGGTAATATCTTCAGATTATGGAAAATAAGAATCTTGAGGGAATGAAAATTATAAACAGTGTAAGACATTACAAACAATGAAAAGATGTATGGTGGATATAAGAAGTTTTTTACATATTTCTAGGAATAATGAATGAGGCAAGGCCTTCAAGCATTTTGGTAGATCTTCAAAGGAAGATTTATAGAAAATGAAGGTAAGAATTTTGCAGCATAAGAATTAAAGAATCATGGTCTCAATTACAGGGGAAGTGACCACAATAATGAGTTCACCAGCCCATCCAAGTATTAGATTAAGGTTAATGGATTTTTAAAAGGAGACTATTCAAAGAGAGCACTTAGCAAAAATTGAAGGCAGAATGGAGTGAGGATTGGAGAAGTCATTTGTATTTCAGGGTGAAGTGTATTTTACTCATAACGATCCAATTATGCTTTACTATTATTTTTGCAAATATTTGAAATACATTTGAGTAACTTTACCAATGATGTCTGATATCATAGAGACAGCAATATTAGTCAAAATAGTTTTGTTTAGTCTTCCTATGATTTCTTCCACACTAAAACCAAAAAAAAAGTGAGATTCGTGTACATACTGTACTTTGTTGTTTTCTTTTTTTTCTTGAGACTTCTTAATTTGGTAATTTGAATTCCTCCACCATTCTGCACCTATCAACCTTCCTATATGTTAAAAGCAGAAAGATCAATCTCAAAAAAGTGGCTTATTGTCTCTATAGTAATCCAAAGATGATTCCTCTTTATTCTAAGAAGAAAGGTCCTCCTTCTTTCTCGTTAATGTAGTTAGTTCCTTGCTAAATTTCTAGCTAGAAATTTTAAGTATTCATCAACTCATTCCTCTTCCTTAGCTTTTGCTCTGTATTTTAAACTTTATATACTATTTATTATGATATTCTGTATTCTATCTTTAATGACGAATTTTGATGAATAGTATTTCAAAGGGGGTGTTTCAGGATATTAGTAATCAATTATATTTTACTTTTGTTATTTTCATTACAGACTGCGCCAGTGGAAAGTGACTAATCTTTGTCTTTGAACTTTTGGCCTCTATGTCTCACTAGATACTTTTTCACACCCATTACCATTTAATCATCATATAGTATAGTAAATTTAGTGCCCATTTTAAAACAGATTTGTCTTCTGGGGACGCCATTATTTATCATTGGCAAACGTTTTTATTAATAAAACTAAAACTTAATGATTTTCTTTACCCATCTATTCTGAGTGCAAAAATTTCCCATAAAAGGCAAATCTGACTATAATTTCGATATATCCTTTAAATAGGAAAGTATTCTGAGGGCACAATCTTATAGTGTCTTGGAAGTATGACACGTAAGATAGAGGACCAACCTTATAGTAAGGAAGACCTAAGCTTTAACTTGCTTCTGATGCAGCGCAGCAGGGTGGAAGGGACCTGAGAAGCCCGAGAGTGGTGGCCGAAACCTGCGGAGCAGGAGACCAGCCAAACCGAGCTGGTGAGAGCCGCTGAGTGCCAGATATCAGTGCAGCAGCCCTTGAAACCTTCAGCCTGAAGACTAAACTTCGGTAAGTCACCTACTTGAACTTCCGGGAGCCAGGATGACGGAGTGATCAGTAAATGCTCTCTCCTCCCCCCTGATGACCGTGAAAAAACCATAAAATATTTCCCCAGATAAATCCTGGATCAGGGGGAACAGCAGAAGGGGGCAAATAGTCTCATAACACCAGAGGCTAGAAAAATAGCAAAGGGGGATTCTTCCGACTGTGGCAGAGGCGATCTGGAAGGACAGACGACCCAGGGCAGAGAAAATTCGCACTGAGACCCAGGCAAGCCTCAGCACCAGGAGACGAGCCCCAGGAGGGGCGGGAACAGGCATTAGCATCTAGGAGTGCACCAGCTCTTCAGGGGAAAAGGGAAGACAATAGAGAAGCTGGGATCACCATCCCCTGACCTTGCCTTTGCCTCAGGTCAGCTGAGGAGGTCTCCTGAGACCAGACCACCCCTTCCACACACCTAACAAGCTAACCCCAGGGTTGATCTGGGAAACAAAAAACAAAAACCTGCTTTTAGCCTCGACACACATCAACTCAACACAAAGATCTGTACCTTCTGACTGAAAGAAGCAGAAGCTACAACACTCAGTCAACATCACGAATCGGAACAAGCAGACAAAAAGTGAAAAAACCATAGGATCTTTCTATGGGGATAAGGACCAAAACACAAACACCAAAGAGGTCAGAGCTGAGACTGTACTTCCATCTGAAACCTCAGAAGGGACTATGAATTTCTTGCAAGCTCAACTAGATTACCTGGAACAGCTGAAGAAGGAAATAAAAGAAAAACTGGCCAATGATTTTAAAATTATAAAAAAAGAATTCACTGATGAGAATATCACGCTGAAAAGGAAAATTGAACAAATGGAAAAGGAAGTTCAAAAATTAACTAGAGAGAATAATTCCCTAAAAGGAAGAGTTAATCAAATGGAAAAGGAAACCCAAAACCTAATTGGGAAAATTGATCAAATGGAAAAGGAAACCCAAAACCTAACTGGGAAAATTGGTCGAATGGAAAAAGAAGTACAAAAATTAAATGGAGAAAATAGCTCCTTAAAGGGAAAAATTGGTCAGATGGAAAAGGAGATGCAAAAGTTAACTGAAGAAAGCAATACGATGAAGATTAGAATTGGGCAAGTAGAAACTAATGACTCAATGAGGCAACAAGAATCAGTCAAACAAAAACTAAAGAATGAAAACATAGAAGAAAATGCAAAATATTTAATTGGAAAAACAACTGACCTGGAAAATAGATCCAGGAGAGAAAATTTAAGAATTATTGGCCTGCCAGAAACCTACGATTAAGAAAAGAGTCTGGACAATATCTTCCAGGAAATCATCAAGGAAAACTGCCCAGAAGTACTAGACCCAGAAGGCAAAATAGTCATCGAAAGAATCCACCATTCCTCTCCCGAAAGGGATCCCAAACTCAAAACCCCAAGAAATGTTGTAGCCAAATTCCAGAGCTATCAAGTGAAGGAGAAAATACTACAAGCAGCCAGAAAGAAACAATTCAAATATCAAGGACATACAGTCAGGATCACACAGGACCTTGCAGCTTCTACATTAAAAGATCGAAAGAATTGGAACCCAATATTCCGTAAGGCAAAGGAGGTGGGACTTCAACCAAGGATCAACTACCCAGCAAAGTTCAGCATAACATTTCAGGCAAGGAGAAAGTCATTCAAAGAAATAAGGGATTTCCAGAGCTTCCTGACCAAAACACCAGAATTCAATAGACAATTTGATCTTCAAATGCAGGTCTCCAGAGAATCATAAAAAGGTAAACAGGGGGGAAAAAACAAAAACAAAAACTTGCTACTCAATTAGGGCAAACTGTTTACTTCCCTATAAGGGAAGATGATACCTGTTTATCTTGAGAACTGTGCAGCTATTATGATAAAAGGGATATATGTAGAGGGAACGGCTATAAAGTAAATGATGTCATGTCAAAAATATGATTTAAGTATGAGAAAAGATTGTAATAGGAGGTGTGAAAAGGGGGAAACAGAAAATGGCAAATTATATCACAGGAAGAAGTACAAAACTATAGTAGAGGGAAGGAGGGGAGGGAGATGAGCATTGTTTGAGAGGTACTCTCATCTGATTTGTTTAAAGGAGGGAACAATAATCTTAAGCAGATAATAATAACTAGCTCTATAGGTAGTATGAGGGGAAGGGGGAAGAAAGGGGAGAGGGGCTAAAAGGGAGGAAAGAACCAATAAGAGTAAAGGGGAGTAAAAGGGAGGGGTGCTAAAACAAGGAGGGGAAGGCTGCAGGAGGAGGGGGAGAAAAGTGAATACTATTGAGGAGGGGAAGGGAGACGGGTGAGCTAAAAGCACAAATGGTGGGAAAGAGGTTGGAGAGAAATACACAGACGGTAATCATAACTGTGAATGTGAATGCAATGAACTCTCCCATAAAATGGAGACGGATAGCAAAATGGATTAAAAGCCATAATCCAACAATATGCTGCTTACAAGAAACACATTTGAAACGGGGGGATACACAGAGGATGAAGGTCAAAGGATGGAGCAGAATATATTGTGCTTCAGCTCATGTAAGAAAGGCAGGAGTAGCAATCCTAATCTCAGACAAAGCAAAAGCAGAAGTAGATCTAATCAAAAGGGATAAGGATGGAAACGATATCCTGCTAAAAGGCACCATAGACAATGAAGCAATATCACTACTAAACATGTATGCTCCAAGTGGTATAGAATCCAAATCCTTAGAGGAGAGGTTGGGGGAGTTGAAGGAAGAAATTGATAGCAAAACTATACTCGTGGGGGACCTCAACCTCCCCCTCTCTGAACTAGATAAATCCAACTTTAAAATAAACAAGAAAGAGGTTAAGGAGATAAATAAAACTCTGGATAAGGTAGATATGATAGATCTTTGGAGAAAATTAAATGGGAATAGAAAGGAATATACCTTTTTCTCAGTGGTATATGGAACATTTACAAAAATTGACCATGTACTAGGACATTGAAATCTCACAATCCAGTGCAGAAAGGCAGAGATAATCAATGCATCCTTTTCAGATCATAATGCATTAAAAATTACATGTAATAAAAGGCCATGGAAAGAGAAACCAAAAATCAATTGGAAGCTAAATAATCAAATTCTAAAGAAGGGTTGGGTTAAAGAAGAAATCATAGAAACAATCAACAATTTCATTCAAGAGAATGACAATAGTGAGACAACATACCAAAACTTATGGGATACTATAAAAGCAGTTATTAGGGGAAATTTTATATCTCTGAATGCTTACACAAATAAAATAGAGAAAGAGGAGATCAATGACTTAGACTTGCAGTTGAAAAAGCTAGAAAAAGAACAAATTGAAAATACCCAAGTAAATACCAAATTAGAAATACGGAAAACCAAAGAGAGATTAATAAAATTGAAATTAAGAAAACTATTGAATTAATAAATAAAACCAATAGTTGGTTTTGTGAAAAAAACTAATAAAATTGATAAACCTTTGGTCAATCTGATTAAAAAAAAGAAAGAAGAAAACCAAATTACTAATATTAAAAATGAAAGGGGTGAACTCACCTCCAATGAGGAGGAAATTAAAACAATAATTAGAAACTACTTTGCCCAACTTCATGCCCACAAATTCGATATTCTAAACTAGATGGATAAATATTTTAAAAAATACAAATTGCCCAGATTAACAGAAGAGGAAGTTGAATACTTAACCAAGCCCGTCTTTGAAAAAGAAATTAAACAAGCCGTCAATGAACTCCCTAGGAAAAAATCTCCAGGGCCAGATGGATTCACAAGTGAATTCTATCAAACATTTAAAGAACAGTTAATTCCAATACTATATAGACTATTTTTGAAAATTGGGGAAGAAGGAGTCCTCCCAAATTCTTTCTATGATACAAATATGGTTTTGATACCCAAACCAGGAAGAGACAAAACAGAGAAAGAAAATTATAGACCAATTTCCCTAATGAATATAGATGCAAAAATTTTAAATAAGATTCTAGCAAAACGAATACAGCATCTTATCACGAGATTAATACATTATGATCAGGTAGGATTCACACCAGGATTACAGGGCTGGTTCAATATTAAGAAAACTATTAGCATTATCGATCACATCAACAGCAAAGCTAACAAAAACCACATGATTATCTCAATAGATGCAGAAAAAGCTTTTGATAAAATACAACACCCATTCCTACTAAAAACACTGGAGAACGTCAGAATAAAGGGAACTTTCCATAAAATAATGAGCAGTATCTATCTAAAACCTTCAGCAAGCATTATATGCAATGGGGATAAGCTAGATGCATTCCCAATAAGATTACAGGTGAAACCAGGTTGTCCATTATCACCACTATTATTCAATATGGTACTAGAAATGTTAGCTGTAGCAATTAGACAAGATAAAGATATTCAAGGAATAAGAATAGCCAAAGAAGAAACTAAGTTATCACTCTTTGCAGATGATACGATGATTTACTTAGAGAATCCCAGAGATTCAAGTAAAAAATTAGTTGAATTAATAAACAACTTTGGCAAAGTTGCAGGTTACAAAATAAACCCACACAAATCTTCTGCGTTCCTATATATTAGCAACAAAGTCCAACAGCAAGAGATAGAAAGAGAAATCCCATTTAAAGCTAGGGCAGACAGTGTAAAATACTTAGGAGTCTACCTGCCAAAACAAACCCAGGGATTATATGAACACAATTACAAGACACTTTTTGCACAAATAAAGTCTGATTTAAGTAAGTGGAAAAACATTAGTTGCTCATGGGTAGGCCGTGCTAATATAATAAAAATGACAATTCTACCTAAATTAATATACTTATTTAGTGCCATACCAATTAAACTATCAGACAATTATTTTCTAGAGCTGGATAAAATAATATCAAAATTCATTTGGAAAAACAAAAGGTCCAGAATATCAAAGGGACTAATGAAAAGAAATGCTTGGGAAAGTGGCCTAGCACTACCAGACCTCAAACTGTACTATAAAGCAGCAATTATCAAAACCACTTGGTATTGGCTAAGAAACAGAGAGGTAGACAAGTGGAACAGACTTGGCACTCAAGATGCAGTAGGCAAGGAATATAGCAACCTTCTGTTTGATAAACCCAAGGACCCCAGCTTCTGGGATAAGAATTCATTGTTTGACAAAAATTGCTGGGAAAACTGGATAACAGTGTGGCAGAAATTAGGCATACACCCATACCTGACACCGCACACAAGAATAAAGTCCAAATGGGTACATGATTTAGTTATAAAGATTGATACCATGAATAAACTGGAGAAGCAAGGAATAGTGTATTTATCAGATCTATGGAGAAGGGAAGAATTCTTTACTAAAGGAGAGATAGAAAGCATTATGAAATGCAAAATGGATAACTTTGATTACATTAAACTGAGAAGTTTTTGCACAGCCAAACCCAATGCAACCAAAATCCGGAGGGATGTAGTAAATTGGGAAAGAATTTTTACAACTAAGCTCGGGGAAAAAGGCCTCATTTCTAGAATATATAGAGAACTGACTCATATGTATAATCATACAAGTCATTCCCCAATTGATAAATGGTCAAAGGATATGAACAGGAAATTTTCAGAGGAAGAAATTAAACATATCTATCATCATATGAAAAAATGCTCTAAATCACTTTTGATTAGAGAGATGTAAATCAAAACAACTTTGAGGTATCACATCACACCTATAAGATTGGCAAACATGACAGAACAAGAAAATGATAAATGCTGGAGAGGATGTGGGAGAGTTGGAACACTAATTCATTGTTGGTGGAGCTGCGAGCGCATCCAACCATTCTGGAGAGCAATTTGGAAGTATGCCCAAAGGGCTACAAAAATGTGCATACCCTTTGACCCAGCAATATCGCTACTAGGACTATATCCCCAAGAGATCATAAAAATGGGAAAGGGTCCCACATATACAAAAATATTTATAGCAGCACTCTTTGTAGTTGCCAAAAACTGGAAGTCAAGGGGATGTCCATCAATTGGGGAATGGCTGAAAAAATTATGGTATATGAATGTAATGGAGTACTATTGTGCCATAAGAAATGATGAACAAGAAGACTTCAGAGAGGCCTGAAAGGACTTATATGACCTGATGCTGAGTGAAAGGAGCAGAACCTGGAGAACTTTGTGCACAGTAACGATCAAAGTGTGCGAGAGTTTTTTCTGGTAGACTTGGAATTTTGTAATAACGCAAAAACTTCTTTTTTTTTTTATTTTGTAATGTTTAACAATCACTGCCATACAATTGCGATTTTATCCCTCCCCACCTACTCCGGACTACCCCCCTCCCTCCCCATGACTGCATACAATTCTGTATAGATTCTACATATACTTTCCTATTGAGTATATTTTCACTATAGTCATGCTATGTAGTCAGACTAAGATAAATGAAAGAAATCGTATAACAAATCAGAACATGATACACAAACACATACACATACACAAACATGATCTGCTACAATATGTGAGTGACTTCCATATTTTTCTCTCTGAGTGTGGCAGGCATTTTGCCTTGAGATCCTCCATTGGGATTTTTTTTTTTTTTGATAAGAAGTTCTTGTGTTATTACAAAAATCTAAGTCTACCAGAAAAAACTCTCACACACTGTGGTTGTTGCTGTGCATAAAGTTCTCCTGGTTCTGCTCCTTTCACTCAGCATCAGGTCATATAAGTCCTTCCAGGCCTCTCTGAAGTCTTCTTGTTCATCATTTCTTATGGCACAATAGTGCTCCATTACATTGATATACCATAATTTATTCAGCCATTCCCCAATTGATGGACATCCCCTTGACTTCCAGTTTTTGGCAACTACATAGAGTGCTGCTATAAATATTTTTGTACATGTGGGACCCTTTCCCATTTTTATGATCTCTTGGGGATATAGTCCTAGTAGCGATATTGCTGGGTCAAAGGGTATGCACATTTTTGTAGCCCTCAAAAACTTCTTATAAAAAAAAATCCCAGAGGTGGTTCTCAAGGCAAAATGCCTTCCACACTCAGAGAAAGAAATATGGAAGTCATTCACAAAATGTAGCAGATCATGTTTGTGTATGTGTATGTGTTTGTGTATCATGTTTTGATTTGTTATACGATTTCTTTCATTTATTTTAGTCTGACTACATAGCATGACTATAGTGAAAATATACTCAATAGGAAAGTATATGTAGAACCTATACAGAATTGTATGCAGTCGTGGGGAGGGAGGGGGGTAGTGGGGGGTAGGTGTGGGCGGGATAAAATTTCAATTGTATGGCAGTGATTGTTACACATTAAAAAATAATAAAAAAATAAAAAAATAAAAAAATAAAAAAAATGAAAAAGATAAGAAGAAAGAAAAGAATGAGCTGGAGAAGGGAATGGCAAACTACTACAATATTTTTATCAAAAAAATTGTAAATGGAGTCATAAAGGGTGAGACACAACTGGAACGACTGAAGACTAATAACAAATACTTATTTTCTTCCTTCCTTCTCTTCCTTCCTTCCTTCCCTTCTTTCCTTTTATCCCTCCTTTCCTTCCTTCCTTCTAGTTTCTTCACTGTGCACCAAGTCCTCCCATGTTCCTCTAAGTTCTTCACATTTGTGGTTATTACAGTTCCATGACATTAATATTCCCCAATTTGTTCTTCTATTCTCCAGTTGATGGAGACTCACTTTGTTTGCTTTTTCTTCTCTTGTTTCCACAGAAAATTTTACTCTGAATATTATGTGAGCCATAAGACCTTAATGGGGTATATTCTCAGTAGTGATGACGAGGTAAAAGATGTAAATAGTTTAGTGACTAATTTTTATGTAATTACATAAATTTTCCAGAACATTTGGAACAATTTATGACTTTACCAACTGAGTATTTTGGTATAACCATCTTCCCAGGGAGTCTACAATTATTATTTTCTTTTATGCAAATGTTAAGGTAATCTAACAATTTTTGCTCTTTTGTTGAAAGAGATTTCAGATATTTATCCGTTTTTGACCAATAAAAGTGAACAAGAATGTGAAAAAAAAAAGTCAGTTATTTTGCTGCGAAGATGAATAAACATCTTTAAAGAACTCAGACTATGGAATGGTGAGAAGGAAGATCAGGGCACACAACCAGAGGAAGAAAGTAGAGTCAAAGTTCCGACATCAAAAGCCTCCAAGCCGAATATGTATTGTTCTCAAATCACGGAGGAGCTCAAAAAGAATTTCAAGTAAGAGAAGTAGAGAAAAAATTAGAAAAAGAAATGAGAGTGATGGAAGAAAATCATGAAATTGGAGTCAATAGCTTGCTAAAGGAGATCTAAAAAATACTGAAGAAAATAGCACCTTAAAAATAGACTAACACAAGAGATCAAAAAGCCAAAGAAGAGAACAATGCTTTAAAAAGCAGAATTGGCCAAATAGAAGAGAAGATCTGAAATTTCACTGGAGAAAATAATTCTTTAAAAATTAGAATGGAGCAGATGGAAGCGACTGAAATCAAGAAAGTATAAACCAGAACTAAAAGAATGAGAAAAAAATAGAAGACTATGTGAAACATCTCAAAAATCACTGGAAAATAGTTCCAAGAGATACAGTTTTTATAATGATTGGAGTCCCTGAAAGCCATGATTCAAAAAAGAGTCTAGAC
Organism: Notamacropus eugenii; assembly: GCF_028372415.1. Classification (NCBI taxonomy): domain Eukaryota; kingdom Metazoa; phylum Chordata; class Mammalia; order Diprotodontia; family Macropodidae; genus Notamacropus; species Notamacropus eugenii. Next base: position 115,598,080 of record NC_092872.1, on the reverse strand, counting down.
ATCATCTTTCAAGAAATTATCAAAGAAAACTGCTCTGATATTCCAGAACTACAGGGCAAAATAGAAATTGAAAGATTCCACCAATTGTCTCTGGAAAGAAATCCTCAAAGGTAAATTCCTATGAATATTGTAGCCAAATTTCAGAGCGTCCAGGTCAAGGAGAAAATATTGCAAGCAGCCAAAAATAAACAATTCAAGTATGGTGGAAATACAATCAGGACAACACAAGATCTAGCAGCTTCTGCATTAATGGATGGAAGGACTTGGAATGTGATCTTCTAGAGGTCAAAGGAACTAAGATTAAAACCAAAAATGACCTACCCACCAAAACTGAGTATAATTGCTCAGGGAAAAAAATGGAATTTCAATGAAACAGAGGACTTCCAATCATTCTTGTTGAAAAGACCAGAGGTAAATAGAAAATTTGACTTTCAAATGCAAGAATCAAGAGCAACATGAAAAGGTAAACAGGAAAGAGAAATCATAAGAGACTTATTAAGTTGAACTGTTTGCATTCCTACATGGAAAGATGATATTTGTAACTCATGACACATATTATAAACATAATTATATATACATATATATTATAGTATATATACATAAAATGTATAAATAATTATATTGTATATGTAATACTTTCTATGTATTAGGGTAGTTGAAGGAGATGATAGATAGAGAGATAGATAGATAGATAGACAGACAGACAGACAGACAGACAGACAGACAGACAGACAGACAGATAGATAGATAGATAGATAGATAGATAGATAGATAGATAGATAGATAGATAGATAGATAGATAGATGGAGGGCACAGGGCGAGTTGAATATGAAAAGATGATATCTACAAAATAAAATTAAGTGGTGAGAGAGAGGAATATATGGGGAGAAGGAGAAGGGGGAGATAGAATGAGGGTAAAATTATCTCACATAAAAGAGGCAAGAAAAAGGTTTTAAAATGGAAGGGAAGAGGGTGGTGGTGAGAAGCAATGAATGAACCTTACTCTCATTAGATTTGGCTTAAGGAGGGAACAACACACACACTGAGGTGGGTATCTTACTCTACAGGAAAGTAGGAGGGAAGGGGAGAAAAGGGGAGAAAACAGAAGGAAGAGCAGATTGGGGGAGGGAGTAGTCAGAAGCAAACATTTTAGATAAGGGACAGAATCAAAGGAGAAAATAGAATAATAGGAAGGCAGTATAGGACGAAGGGCAATAAAATTAAACTTCCAAAATATGAATGTTATGAAGGTTTTTTTTTGCAGAATGACACATGTATAGCCTATATTTAATTGCTTGCCTTCTCAAAAGAGATGGGTGGGGAGTGAAGAAAGGAGAGAATTTGGAACTCAAATATTAAAAACAAATGTTCAAATTGTTATTACATACAAGTGAGAAATAAGATATATAGGCAATGGTGTATAGAAATCTTTCTTGCCCTTCAAGAAAGTAAAGGGGAATAGGATGTGGGGGAAGGATAAAAGAGAGGGCATAATAGGGGAAGGGGTAATCAGAATGTGTACCACCTAGGCATGAGGGCAGGGGAAAGACGGGGAGAAAATTTGAAACTCAAAATCTTGTGGAAATGAATGTCGCAAACTAAAAAAAAAAAACAAAAAAACAAAGAATCCCCCCCCCCAAAAAAAAAGCTAAAAAAAATTGAAATAGACTTATAACCTTAATGTTGGACTTGGAAAGGCAGAAGTCTACTTTTTGTGTACACAGGATTTCTGAGTTCAAGGATTTTTTTTTAATTAAAAACCCAGTGACCATTGTTATTCACACTAAAACACATTCCCTCCCCCTAAACCCAAGAATTCTTCAAGACAGCTCATTTGCCAGGGGAGGCTCAACTTCATTCAGGGCAGAACATAATGGTTTGGGCAAAAATTTATTGTTCTAGCACCAACAGTTGTTCTTTCCTAAGGACTGCAACAAAAAACTTGCTTCTCCTAAGCAGGTGTTGCTGCTAGGTGCCATCTAAGCACTTAATGCAAAGGATACTGAAAATATAACCCTTTTGTGACATCCACCCTCCACCTATGAAACACAAGTAGTTTTATTTTCTCCAAAATATTGTGCCATATTTTTTTCTTTCTTTTTCTCTCTGTCACTCTTGGTATGTCTCTCTTTCTCTGTGTGTGTCTCTCTCAATTCCCTCTGTCTCTTTCTCTGTCTGTCTGTCTCTCTCTCTGTCTCTGTCTCTCTGTCTCTGTCTCTCTCTCTCTCTCTCTCTCTCTCTCTCTCTCTCTCTCTCTCTCTCTCTCTCTCTCTCTGCTAATTATGTCTCTAAAAGAGTGAAAGAAGCCTCCTTACCACTCCAGTCATCACATAGAAGTACCTAGAAGTTACTGGTTCTCCTGTAGAACAAGAGTTAAGTCTAAATATAATTTGACCTAAGTTCCAAAACCCTAAAGTAATAGTGTCAGCATAATGGAAGTGAAGTAATGGGAATTGCAAGCCATAGATAAATCCTAAGGAAATGCTTGAAGTACACAGAAGTAACTCATTTTCACAAGTATGATAAGGTGTCAGAGACAGGATTTGAACCTAAGGTTTCCTGACTCAAATCACAGTTCTTAATGAAGAGCTGTCTCTAAATACCCTCAACAGATGATCATTTATCATTTACTTGAAACCTTGGAAGGAAGGGGAACTATTTTCTGAGGCATCCCATTCTACTGTTTGGTAGCTTTTTTTCTTTTTTTTAAATTTTATTTTTCACTTTTAACACAGTTTATAACAGATAAAACAATTCAAACTTTTGGTCAGGTGATACTTCTTTTTAAAGCATTTACAATATGGACCACGAAACAGTTTTTATTAAAACGCTAATCAACTGAGACACAGATAATATTTATGTTACTAACTTCACAAGCTCTTGACATAATTATCTCCACAGTATTACTAAGAATTAAAGGACTCTAACTTATTGTTGTTGGTCTAAAGTCCTATATCTAATAGCTTAATTTTAGATTTAAACTGGAATGTTCCCCTAACAATAATATATAATTGAATAGATGTGGTATTAAGCTTACAAACCGTTTCACTGTAGGAAATTGCCACCAAGAGTAGGGACATTGCAGGGATACAATATCTCTCCAACTTCGCGTCAGTTCCAGGCAGGATTAAATTGTCCACTTGCATTCAGTCAGGCTTAAAGTCTGCCAGGTGTCAGTGGGGAAATTGAGTCAGGAGAATCCTACCTCAGCCCAGGCTGAACAGCTGCTCTCCCATCCTTCCCATGAGATTACCTTTTGCAGTTCATACCAGCATCTCACCAGCTCACTGGCATCATGGATTGGAGAGTCAGACCGCCTTTCCTGCTATCCATACCTGGAATTAGACTCAGAAGAACAGTCACTTAATAGTCCCATAGAATCTAAAAATGGCAAGTTCCAATAACCAGGTTTCAAACATGATTATAATTTCACTTTGGCTAAGGAACACCTTTTGAGGCAAGTCTTAAGTGACTTACATGCCTTTCTATACCTGTTCTAGTTCCTGATTAAATAGCAGTCATAAAAATCAAATTTACCATTAAAACCTTAACTTTTCCAACAATGCCAAATTTTATACGAGGTTACCTTCCTCTAGGAAATTTAGACTAAAATTCTTGTCCCCAAACTGAAGATGTCATTGATTTATTCTCAGTAATTCATTCAGTCAATTATTTTAATACCAATTACTTTTATTTCACTTTGTAACATGTCCGGTTTTTATCCCCATCACTCCCCTCACCTTGCTTCCTAATGCTTTGCATTCTGATTACTCCTTCCCTCAATGTACCCTCCCTTTTATCACACCCCACAATTCGCTTATCCCCATCTTCTCTCTTTTCTTGTAGGGCAAGATAAATTTCTATACCCCATTCCCTGTATTTCTTTTTTTTTATTTAATTTTTAACATTCATTTTCACAAAATTTTGGGTTACAAATTTTCTCCCCTTTTATCCCCTCCCCCCCAAACCCAAGCATTCTAATTGCCCCTGTGACCAATCTACTCTTTCTTCTATCATCCCTCTCTGCCCTTGTCTCCATCTTCTCTTTTGTCCTGTAGGGCCAGATAGCTTTCTTTACCCCTTTACCTGTATTTCTTATTTCCTAGTGGTAAGAACATTACAGTTGATCCTAACACTTTGAGTTCCAACTTCTTTACCTCCCTGCCTCTCCACCCCTTCCCTTTGGAAGGCAAGCAATTCAATATAGGCCAAATCTGTGTAGTTTTGCAAATGACTTCCATAATAGTTGTGTTGTATAGAACTAACTATATTTCCCTCCATCCTATCCTGTCCCCCATTACTTCTATTCTCTTTTGATCTTATCCCTCCCCATGAGTGTCGACCTCGAATTGCATTCTCCTCCCCATGCCCTCCCTTCTATCATCCCCCCCACCCTGCTTGTCCCCTTGTCCCCCACTTTCCTGTATTGTGAGATAGGTTTTCCTACCAAAATGAGAGTGTATTTTATTCTTTCCTTTAGCGGAATGTGATGAGAGTAGACTTCATGTTTTTCTCTCACCTCCCCTCTTTTTCCCTCCACTAATGAGTCTTTTGCTTGCCTCTTTTATTAGAGATAATTTGCCCCATTCAGTTTCTCACTTTCTCCTCCCAATATATTTCTCTCTCACTGCTTGATTCCATTTCTTTTTTAAGATATGATCCCATCCTATTCAATTTACTCTGTGCACTCTGTCTCTATGTATGTGTGCGTGTGTGTACTCCCACCCAGTTCCCAGATACTGAAATGTTTCAAGAGTTACAAATATTGTCTTTCCATGTAGGAATGTAAACAGTTCAACTTTAGTAAGTCCCTTATGACTTCTCTTTGCTGTTCACCTTTTCATGGTTCTCTTCATTCTTGTGTTTGAAAGTCAAATTTTCTTTTCAGCTCTGGTCTTTTCATCAAGAAAATTTGAAAATGCTCTGTTTCATTGAAAGACCATTTTTTCCCCTCAAGTATTATACTCAATTTTTCTGGGTAGGTGATTCTTGGTTTCAGTCCTAGTTCCTTTGACTTCTGGAATATCCTATTCCATGGCCTTTGATCCCTTAATGTAGAAGCTGCTAGATCTTGTGTTATCTTGATTTTATTTCCACACTACTTGAATTGTTTCTTTCTAGCTGCTTGCAATATTTTCTCCTTGACCTGGGAACTCTGGAATTTGGCCACAATGTTCCTAGGAGTTTCTCTTTTTGGATCTCTTTCATGTGGTGTTCTGTGGATTCCTTGAATATTTATTTTGCCCTCTGGTTCTAGAATCTCAGGGCAGTTTTCCTTGATAATTTCATGGAAGATGATGTCTAGGCTCTTCTTTTGATCATGGCTTTCAGCTAGTCCCAAAATTTTTAAATTGTCTCTCCTGAATCTATTTTCCAGGTCAGTTGTTTTTCCAATGAGATATTTCACATTATCTTCCATTTTTCCATTCTTCTCTCTTTGTTCTGTGATATCATACTTTCTCGCAAAGTCCTTAGCCTCCATCTGTGCCATTCTAGTTTTGAAAGAACTATTTTCTTCAGTGAGCTTTTGAATCTCCTTTTCCATTTGGCTAATTCTGCTTTTGAAAGCATTCTTCTCCTCATTGGCTTTTTGACCCTCTTTTGCCAATTGAGTTAGGCTAGTTTTCAAGGTGTTAATTTCTTCAACATTTTTTTGGTTCTCCTTTAGCAGGGAGCTGATCTGCTTTTCATGCTTTTCTTTCATCTCTCTCATTTCTCTTCCCAGTTTTTCCTCCACCTCTCTAACTTGATTTTCAAAATTCCTTTTGAGCTCTTCCATGGCCTGAGCCCATTGGCTGGGACACAGAAGTCTTGATTTCTGTGTCTATGCCTGATGGTAAGCATTGCTCTTCCTCATCAGAAAGGAAGGGATGAAATGTCTGTTCTCCAAGAAAGTAGCCTTCAATAGTCTTATTTCTTTTCCCTTTTCTGGGCATTTTTCCAGCCAGTGACTTGACCTCTGAATATTCTCCTCACACCCACCTCGCCTCCTGGTCCTCCCAGCCAGTGTTTGGGGTCTGAGATTCAAATGCTGCTTCCCGCCTTAAGGCTTTTGGCGGGGGCAGGGCTGCTATTCAGTGTGAGAATTCAGTTCAGGTGGTCAGGTCAGAGCAGGGCCACCTCTCAGGCTCAGTTCCCTCAGGGGGTTTATGCACAGACCTTCCACAATGGATCCAGGCTCCCACCCGGTTGGGGAGCCCCTGTCTGCAGGCACCTCTCAGCTTCTACCTCCCCAGGGGGCCCGAATCATGGGGGCACCCCACTCCCTTCTCCACCCACCAAAGAGACTCTCTCAACGACCCCCGTCACCTGTGGGCGGAGGGACTTGTGCGGCCGCTGGAGATCCCATCCCCGAAGCCCGCTCGGATCTTTTCCTCTCGGTGCCACGGCTGCTGCAGGGCTGCCCTCAGCTCCCACTCCCCGCAGTGTGAAGGACCCCCCCTGAGAGGTTTGCATGTCTCTCCAGAACAGAAATCTCCCTCGCTCCAATATTCCGTGGCCTCTGGGTGAAGAATTCGCCATGAGTTACTCCCCTGTAGCCGTTCTGTGGGTTGTTGGTTTCGGAGCTATGTGTATGTGCTTCTTTCTACTCCGCCATCTTGGCTCCACCCCTCTGTATTTCTTATTTCCCCATTATATGCAATAAAAATTCTCAACATTTGTTGCTAATACTTTGAATTCTAACTTCTCTCTCTCCCCCCCTCCCTCCCCAGCCCCACTGAGAAGGCAAGCAATTCAATACAGAGTAAATATGTGCTGTTTTGCAAAAGACTTCCATAATAATCACGTTTTATAATACTGATTATATTGCCCTCCATCCTACTCTATCCCCCCTTATTTTTCCCCCACAATTGACCTTGTCCCTTCTCAAAAGTGTGCATTTCTGGTGACTCCCTTTTCTCATTTGCCCTCCCTTCTAACATTCCCCTCACCCCACTTGTCTCCTCCTCCCCTACTTTCCTGTGGTGTGATATAAATTTTCATATCAAATTTGGTGAGCATGTTATTCCCTCCTTCAGTTACATGTGGAGAGAGTAGTTTCATTTTTCCCCTCTCCCCTTCTCCCTTTTCTCCTCTACTGAATAAGGTTTTTCTTATCTCTTTTATGAGTTATAGCCTGCCAAGTTTCATTTCTCCCTTTCTCTTTCCAGTATTTTTCTCGTTCATCCCTTAATTTTTATTCTATTCTATTTTATTTTATTTTTTTGTGTGGCTGTCATTTCTTCTGATTCAACACATCCTGTACTCTCTATCTATATATGTGTATGTGTGTGTGTGTGTGTGTATGTGTGTGTGTATGTACAATCTCTCTATCTACCCAAATACTGAGAAAAGGTTCAAGAGTTAAAAATATTTTCTTTCCCATGTTGTAATGCAAACAGTTCAGCTTTTATGATTTTTCTTTCCTGTTTACCTTTTCATGCTTCTCTTGATTCTTGTCTTGGAAAGTCAAATTTTCTGTACAGATCTGGTCTTTTCCTCAGTATGAATGATTGAAAGTCCTCTATATCATTCAATGAACATTTATTCCCTTGAAGTATTATACTCAGATTTGCTGGGTAGGTGATTTTGGTTTCAATCCCAGTTCCTTTGATCTCTGAAATATCTCATTCCAAGCCCTTCGATCCCTTAATGTTTAAGTTGTCAGATCCAGTGTTATCCTGATTGTATTTCCACAATACTCAAATTGTTTCTTTCTAGCTTCTGCAGTATTTTCTCCTTGATATGGTGACTCTGATATTTGGCCACAATATTCCTAGGAGTTTCTCTGTCTGGGTCCCTTTCAGGAGGTGATCAGTGAATTCTTTCAATATTTATTTTGCTCTCTGGTTCTAGAATATCAGGGCAGTTTTTTTCTTGATAATTTCATGGAAGATAATGTCTAGGCTCTTTTTTCGATCATGATTTTCAGGTAGTCCCATAATTATTGAATTGATTTTCCTGGATATATTTTCCAGGTCAGTTGTTTTTCCAATGAGCTGCTTCACATTATCTTCTATTTTTTTCAAATATTTGGTTTTACTTACTAACTGCTTGGTATAATTCATAATCATTCATTTCCCTGAACTCAATTCTCTCTTTCAAGAAATTATTTTGTTCAGTGAGCTTTTGAACCTCCTCTGCCATTTGGTTAATTCTGTTTTTTAAAACCTCCTTCTCCTCATTTGCATTTTGGATCTCTTTTTCCAGCTGAGTTAGCCTCTTTTTAAAGTTGTTATTTTCTTCAGCATTTTTTTGGTTCTCCTTTAATAAGATGCTAACTTGTTTTTTAAGGTCTTCTAATGCCTGAGATCAATTTAAGTTCCCTTTGGAGGCCCTGGAGGCAGAGGCCTTGACTTCTTCTGACAGTATGCCTTGTTCATCCTCATTTGAAAGGATGGAAGAGACACCTGTTCCCCAAGAAAGTGACCTTCTGTGGTCTTATTTTTTTCCCTTTTGGGGGCGTTTTCCCAGCTAGTTACTTGACTTCTGAGTTTCCCCTCCACAACCACCTCACCTCCAGTTCTGCCAAGCCAGCCCTGGATGTTGAGGTTCAGATGAGCTGTTCCAAAGGCTCAGGGGCTTTAGGTGGGGCCAGGACCATTATTCAGTGTGAGATTAAGATCAGCTGCTCAGGTGAGGGCAGGGTCACCATACAGGGCTCAGTTCCCTCAGGGGGTTTACCAAGAGACCTTCAACAATGAATGTGGGCTACTGCCTGTTTTGGAAGCCCTGTCTGCTGTTGCTTCTACTGCTGCCACGTGAGGAGGCCTGAGTTATGAGGACACCCTGTTTCCTTCTTGGGAAGAGGAAAGGACCCTCTCATTGACTTTTGGTACCTGTGGATTGAGGGATCTGCGCTGTCGTTGGAGATTCTGTCCTTGAAGCCTGCTGGGATCTGCTCCTTTCAGGGTCATGTGGCCAAGACTGGGCTGGGCTCTGGTTCAGGTCTGGTGGGACAGACTTTTCCCGTCGTTCTTTCAGGTCACTCTGGGATAGACATCTGCTCCACTCCGTTGTTCTGTGGCTTCTGCTGCTCTAGAATTTGTTGAGAGTTCTTCTTTACAAGTATTTCATTGGCTGTGGGGTAAGAGCTAGCTTATATGTGCCTTTCTACTCCTCCATCTTGGCTCTTCCCCCCAGTAGCTTTATTTGTTAGGAAGTTTTATATGGAGTCAAAATCTGTCATTTTTGTTTTCTTACCCATTTCTCTGTTTTACCCTCTGAAGCCTGAAAGAAGTTCATTTTTTTCTTTTTTAAAATTTTATTTATTTTTTTTAATATTCTACAATCACTACCATAAAACTTAGATTTTTAGCCCCCCACACTTACCCCCCACTACCTCCCTCCCTCCCCAAGATGGCATACAATTCTATATAGGATCTACATATATTTTCCTATTGAATACATTTTCATTATACTCATCCTATATAGACAAACTAAAATAAATGGAAGAAATCATAAAATAAATCAAAACATAATACACACACACACACACACACACACACACACACGATCTGCTACATTCAGTGAATGAATTCCATAGTTCTTTCTCTGAGTGTGGAAGGCATTTTGCCTTAGAAAACCATTGAGAATTTTTTGTTTAAGTTCTTGCATTATTATGAAGTTCCAAGTCTACCAGAAAAAACTCTCGCAAACTGTGGTCATTGTTATGCACAAAGTTCTCCTGGTTCTGCTCCTTTCACTCAGCATCAGATCATATAAGTCCTTCCAGGCCTCCCTGAAGTCTTCTTGATCATCATTTCTTATGGCACAATAGTACTTCATTGCATTCACATACCATAATCTATTCAGCCATTCCCCAATTGATGGGCTCCCCTTGATTTCCAGTTTTTGGCAGCTACAAAGAGTGTTGCTATAAATATTTTTGCACATGTGAGACCCTTTCCCATTTTTATGATCTCTTGGAGATACAGTCCTAGTAGTAATATTTCTGGGACAAAGGGTATGCTCACTTTTGTAGCCCTTTGAGCATATTTCCAAAACTGCTCTCCAGAATGGTTGGATGAGCTCACAGCTCCATCAACAATGAATTAGTGTTCCAACTCTCTCACCTCCTTTCCAACATTTAACATTTTCCTGTTCTGTCACGTTTGCCAATCTAATAGGTGTTATACGGTGCCTCAGAGTTGTTTTGATTTGCATCTCTCTAATCAAAAGTGATTAGAGCATTTTTTCATATGATTATAGATATCTTTAATTTCTTCCTCTGAAAATTGCCTGTTCATATCCTTTGACCACTTATCAATTGGGGAAGAAGTTCATTTTTAATCTGTAAATGTAAATTCTTAAGTAAAACTATCATTCCATTTCACTTCCATGCTTTTTTTTCCAAGCAAAATATCAATTCCAGCAACTCAATACTTCATGAGTTAGATTTGTCCTTATGTCAGTAATTTAAGAATAGAGACAATAAGCTCTTATGTAGCCCCTACTTTGTGCCAGGCACTGTGATGAGTGTTGTACAAACATGTCACTTCATCCTCACAATGACCATGTAATGCATGGGCTATTATTATTCCCACTCTACACAACTGAGATAAACAAGGATTGAGAAACTTGTTTACGGTCACACAGTTTTTAGATGTCTAAGGCTGCACTTGAACTCAGATCTTCTTGATTCCAGGCCCAAACTCTGGACTTAACTTCATTGCACTTTAGTTTCTTATCTCTAAAATGAGGATAACACTACCTACTTCACAGGGTTATTATGTGGATCAAATGAGATAATGTGTGTAAGATGCTTTATAAATCCCAAAATTCTATAGAAAGCTATCATTGTCATCTCCACCATCATCATTTTCTCCTCCTTTTCCTCATTTTACTGAGATGCTTCAGACCTCTGAGTCTCAAGCTCCTCATATTGAATGAAAGGATTGGATTAAATATTTTCAAGATTGCTTCTGCTTCTAAGATTTCACAGCTATAATTTGTTCAGCAGCTATAATTTGGAGTAGCATGCACAAAGAATCTCCAAGACTTTTCATGTATCATGTTCAAATACAAAAAAAAAAATGAAAAAGGAATATAAGATCACATCATTGAAAATTAGCTATTTGCAGAAACATACAATGGAGGCAAAGAAAATTTTATGTTTAACAGTTGCTCATCTGTTACTGTCTTGTAAACCACATTTCCTGTACAAGCAGATAATCATTAAAATTTAATTTTTGCCCTTCTTGCCTTCTTTCCATTTTCTAATTTCCTTTATTTTCATCTTAAACATGTTAATTTCCATCTTGGTGAAAGATTCTACTTAAGTCAGAATTAAAAGAAATAAGAACATAAGTTATAGAAATTCTGGCCCTTGATTGTTGGTTTAAGTCACCCATTTTATATTGTTTGAAATTGAAGATAAGGTAGACAAGTTATAGAAATGTTGACTATTCTATTTTTATTTGGAAAATTATCATACAATTGGACTCTTGGAGAAGAATATACACACATACATATATTCACACACACACATATATACATATATATATATATATGAAGCTATGTATACATATGCATATATATATACATACATATTCTTTTTTTTGTCTTTATGTAAGATTCACAAAAGAATCTGATAATTCTAAATGGGGCAAGTTGTATCACGTTTTCAAGCTCAACACTGCAATTATGCTAATGTAATTAAGACATATAAATATAGTATGCAAATCAAACTGTCAAAAAAGAAACCCCACATTACAACAAACAGAATACTTCTTAAAATTACAAGAAGAAAGTTCAAAAAAAAATCTTACAGAATATCAGATTTCTATACGGAAGTTCACAATTTTATATTTTCATACATAAAATATGATGTGTAATGAAAATGTGTTAAGAATACAATATCAATATTTAAACAAATAAATTTTCCTCTTAGAAGTGCCATAGTCAGAGGAGATGACATAAAGGAAGGAGCAAATTTATCAATTTTATTTAAATAGTTGGAATACTAGAAAATAATGAAGCACATATAGAACCCAAGAGCTAGAAAGGACTTTAGGTGTTTTTGTATGACACACTGTCACATCTATGTATTATTCTAGTCTCAGCTTGAAGATTTATAATGTGGGATTGCTTTGCTGAGGTAACCCATTAATTTTCTGGTTAGTTAAAATAATTAGAAAGTATTTCTTTTTCCCCTTACACGAAGCTGTGTTCCTCCTTTCTGCAACTTCTATCCATTTCTCTTAGCTTTTAAGCTCTTCCACATTACAGCCTTTTCAAATACTTTGAAATAACCATCAAATGTTTTCTAAGTTTTCTCTTCACCAGATTAAGTGTCTGTCAATTGCTTCAACCAATCTTATCATAAGCATGTTCAAAAGAGCATTGACTATTCTTTTTTCGACACTACAAGTTATTTCTGTCTGTTTTAAAATGTGATTCGCAAACTAAACACAATACTTCAAATGATCTCTCACTTAGGAAGTGTATAGGGGAACTATTGCTCCCACGTTTTAGATAATATTCCTTTCTGAGATAGATTTCATTTGATCTCATTAGCTTTTGGGGGTACAACTTACATTGGGCTGATAGGTCACTAAAAAGAAAAACATGAAATAGATATTTTTACTATTATTTAGCTATACTTATTTGTGAAGGTTTACTCTTTTTTGGATTGAAGTATAAAACTTTACATTTCTGCTAAATTTCTTATTAGATGCAGATCAGTGTTCTAACTCATACAATTCTCTTTGGACCTTGACTGTCATTTATCGTTAATCCATTTATTCCCTTATTTGTACGTGTCCAAGATTTTCGTGTTTTCGTCTTACCGAGATCTTTGATCATTTCAATTCACTTTTGATAGAACCTAACTGGTCCCAACTGAATCCTGGGTTCTTTCCTCCAAACTTAGTTGAGTGTCATCTTACCCACTTGTATACATGATGTCTTATCCCAACTCCCTGTACTTCTTCTTCTGTTCCTCAATTTTCTGACAAAGCACTGGCAGTTCAGAATACTGTCAACCTGTTTAAAAGACCACAACAAGATAAAAATAGTCATTAGTTCAGTATCCACAAAGGAAAGATACAAACATAATTGAAGACTTAACAGTGAAATCTTGAGTAATGGGTGGATAAAAGAACAACCCATAGAAACAAAAATTACATGAAAGAAAGTATGAAGATGAAACAAATTATCAAAATTTCTCTTATGTAGTTAAAACTGTCCTCGGGAAAAATTATGTTCTTACAAATATGCATTAATCAAATAGAAAAATAGAGAGTTAACTGAATATGCATTACAAAACTAGAAAGTCAATAAATAAGCAATCCTAAAGTAAATACAAAAGTAGAGATATTCAAAATTAGAAGAGGAATGGATAAATCTAAATCAAAACTTAAATGACAAATACAATTTAAGCTGTTTCTTGGAAAAGACATCGCTCAACCTTTAGAAAATCTAATTTAAAGAAGAGAGCAAAAAATCAGTAGCAGCAAAATAATAAATGAACTAGGTGAATTCACAACAAAATAAAAAGATGTAAAAATCAGAATATAATATGCATAATTTACACTAACAAGATTAAGGACACAGAAGAAATAAATACATTTGAAAATATAAACTACTTAAAATATCAGAAAACCAGATAGAGGTCTTAAATAATCCAATCACATAAAATGAAATAGATCTAACTGTAAATGAACTACTGAAGAAAATAACTCCTTGTCCTGTGAAGAGAACTCTCTCAGACTTCTAGATAACAATACCCGTATTTCACAAATTATTCTCAAAAATTGAAAAGGAAAGCACTCTATGAGAATCCTTTCACAAGAAAAAATATAGTTCTAATACCTAAGACATGGAAAGATAAAATCCAGAAGGAGAACTAGAGGTCAATATCAGTAATAAACACTGACTCAAAATATTTAAACAAAGTCATATCAAAGAGATTACACCAATTTATCTAAGATATCATTTACTGTGACCAAGTGAGATTTACACCAGTAATGTAAACAGGGTACAAAATTAGGAAACAATAAGTATAATTAACCATATTAATAGCCAAAACGTAAAATCGCATGACTCTTTCAGTAAGTTCTATTATCACTTCCACAATGCAACCTTTCTCATCACAGTTTATATCATAGGCCAGCATAAGAAATGAGATGGGAATTTTAGAGGACTTTTGTGCAAGCTGCAGACAATGTGAAAAGGCCAGTATCTGAAACAGAAAAAAATTAGAAACTGAAATGCTTAAAATATAAGTCTAGTATTTTATAATTTCAACTTATTTCATTTTTTAATATCATATCTTCACTGGTACAAAGGGAGGGCCCAAATATTGCATACTAATTTGCCAGATTATGGGGGACAGGTCGACAGTGCCCCTAAGCTCTGACATGTAAAGGGGATAACTGTAGCTGCAGAAAAAGACTCTGATGAAGTAAAACACTCATTTATGTTAAAAATCCTGTAAATCAAAAAGCAATAATGGAAATTTTTAAAAAAATATATCACATAAAATTGCTTAAAAGCAAAAAGAAACATAAAACGCGGTTAGGATACACTAGAAAGTTTTCCAGTAAATATAAGAGTGAGGCAATAATGGCTGCTCTTCATATTATTATTTTATATGGTTCAGAAAATACTAACCACATAAATTTAAAAGAATAAAAGACCTGAAGTATAAAGAGGGCTAAAATTGTGCCCTTTTAGTCATGATATAATAGTATATTAAGAAAATCCTCAGAAACTTTTAAAGATATTAGTTAAGATAATTAATAGTTTTGTCAAATTTGAAGGCTACAAAATAAACCCTCAAAAAACAAAACAAAGCAAAAGAAGCAATAATATAAAGGGAAGTTTAATTCTGAGTAATTGCAAAATGCCCAAAATATCTAGGAATCAACAAACCAAAGCACATACAATACTTTTATAGATTCGATTACAAATAAAGAGAAACATAAATAGTTGGAAAAATAGTCAATTCTTATGGCTAGGACATGACAATATGATAAAAAGATAATAGTACCAAAGCTGATTTATACTTGTAACTCTATGTTAATCAAATAACAAAAAATAGCTTTAAAGAAATAGATAAAATAATAAAAAAAATTTGTAAAAACGAAATATCTAAAAAGTTAATAGAAATGATGAAAAGAAGTAGAGATAAAAGGAGAAAATCATTTCCAAATATCAAACTATATTTTAAACCATAGGACCTGAAAGCTATGTGTTATTGGTTAAAAAACAAGAAAGATATCCCAGTTGATAAATGGTGAAAAGATATGAACAGGTAGCTTTCAGAGGGAGAAATTAAAGCTATCTATATCACTACTGATTAGAGAGATACAAATCAAAATGGCTCTGAGGTACCACATCAAACTTATTAGATTGGCTAACATGACAAAACAGGAAAATGATAAATATTGGAGTAAATGTGGGAAAGTTAGAACACTAATTCATTGCTGTTGAAATTGTGAGCCGACCCATCCCTTCTGGAGAGCTATGCCCAAAGGGCTACAAAAGTTTGTATACCCTTTGACCCAGAAATATCATTTCTAGGGTAGTATCACAAGGAGATCATAAAAATGGGAACAGGATCAACATGTGCAAAAATATTTGTACCAGCTCTTTTTGTGGTGGCCAAGAACTGGAGATGTAGGGCATGCCCATCAGTTGGGGAGTGGCTGAACAAGCTGTGGTATATGAATGTAATGGAATACTATTTTTTTGTAAGAAATGATGAACAGGGAGACTTCAGAAAATCCTGGAAAGACTCATGCGAACTGATGCTGAGCGAAGTGAGCAGAACCAAGAGAACATCGCTCATAGAGACAGCCAGAGTGTGTAATGAATAATTTTGATAGATTTATTCCTTCCTAGCAATGCAAGGACTTAAAACAATTCCAAAGGACTAATGATGTAAAATGCCATCCATATTCAGAGAAAGAATTATGGTGTTGGAATGTAGAGAGAAGCAGACTATTTTATTTTTTGTTTTATTTTGTTTGTTTTCTTTCTGTGTTGATAATGCATTTTAGCTTATCGTTAATATAATTTTACTGTGTAATGGAAAGGTCTTTCCAATCCATTAATAGACCCATGTGACCTGTTTAGGTCACATGGAATCCTGAGTCACATGAGTCTAAGTCACATGGAACAGGGAGGAGTGGAGCAGGAGGGGTGGCACAAGAAGAGGCAGAGCTAGAGCAGAGTTGATAGGAAGTTGGAAAGTAATCAGAGCTGCAAAGGGCAGAGAAAGCAGGCAGTTGGGACAACAACTAGCATAAGTGAGAGAAATTGTTTGTGATCTTGTTTAAGAGAGACTGTTGGTGATTTTTTTTCCCCATTTTATTAAATTTATTTATTTAACTTTTAACATTCATTTTCACAAAATTTTGGGTTACAAATTTTCTCCCCTTTTATCCCCTCCCCCCCCAAACACCAAGCATTCTAATTGCCCCTATGACCAATCTGCTCTCTCTTCTATCATCCCTTTCTGCCCTTGTCTCCATCTTCTCTTTTGTCCTGTAGGGGCAGATAGCTTTCTATACCCCTTTACCTGTTTTTCTTATTTCCTAGTGGCAAGAACATTACTCGACAGTTTATCCTAACACTTTGAGTTCCAACTTCTCTTCCTCCCTCTCTCCCCACCCCTTCCCTTTGGAAGGCAAGCAATTCAATATAGGCCATATCTGTGTAGTTTTGCAAATGACTTCCATAATAGTTGTGTTGTATAGGACTAACTATATTTCCCTCCATCCTATCCTGTCCCCCATTACTTCTATTCTCTTTTGATCCTATCCCTCCCCATGAGTGTCGACCTCGAATTGCACTCTCCTCCTCATGCCCTCCCTTCTATCATCCCCCCCACCCTGCTTGTCCCCTTATCCCCCACTTTCCTGTATTGTGAGATAGGTTTTCCTACCAAAATGAGTGTGCACTTTATTCTTTTCTTTAGTGGAATGTGATGAGAGTAGACTTCATGTTTTTCTCTCACCTCCCCTCTTTATCCCTCCACTAATGAGTCTTTTGATTGCCTCTTTTATGAGAGATAATTTGCCCCATTCAATTTCTCCCTTTCTCTTCCCAATATATTTCTCTCTCACTGCTTGATTTCATTTTGTTTTAAAGATATGATCCCATCCTATTCAATTCACTCTGTGCACTCTGTCTCTATGTATGTGAGCGTGTGTGCATGTGTAATCCCACCCAGTACCCAGATACTGAAATGTTTCAAGAGTTACAAATATTGTCTTTCCATGTAGGAATGTAAACAGCTCAGCTTTAGTAAGTCCCTTATGACTTCACTTTGCTGTTCACCTTTTCATGGTTCTCTTCATTCTTGTGTTTGAAAGTCAAATTTTCTTTTCAGCTCTGGTCTTTTCATCAAGAATACTTGAAAATCCTCTATTTCATTGAAAGACCATTTTTTCCCCTGAAGTATTATACTCAGTTTTGCTGGGTAGGTGATTCTTGGTTTTAGTCCTAGTTCCTTTGACTTCTGGAATATACTGTTCCATGCCCTTCGATCCCTTAATGTAGAGGCTGCTAGATCTTGTGTTATCCTGATTGTATTTCCACAATACTTGAATTGTTTCTTTCTAGCTGCCTGCAGTATTTTCTCCTTGACCTGGGAACTCTGGAATTTGGCCACAATGTTCCTAGGAGTTTCTCTTTTTGGATCTCTTTCAGGCGGTGTTCTGTGGATTCCTTGAATATTTATTTTGCCCTCTGGTTCTAGAATCTCAGGGCAGTTTTCCTTGATAATTTCATGAAAGATGATGTCTAGGCTCTTCTTTTGATCATGGCTTTCAGGTAGTCCCATAATTTTTAAATTGTCTCTCCTGGATCTATTTTCCAGGTCTGTTGTTTTTCCAATGAGATATTTCACATTATCTTCCATTTTTCCATTCTTCTCTCTTTGTTCTGTGATTTCTTGGTTTTGCATAAAGTCATTAGCCTCCATCTGTGCCATTCTAATTTTGAAAGAACTATTTTCTTCAGTGAGCTTTTGAATCTCCTTTTCCATTTGGCTAATTCTGCTTTTGAAAGCATTCTTCTCCTCATTGGCTTTTTGAACCTCTTTTGCCAATTGAGTTAGGCTAGTTTTCAAGGTGTTAATTTCTTCAACATTTTTTTGGGTCTCCCTTAGCAGGGAGCTGATCTGCTGTTCATGCTTTGACTTCATGTCTCTCATTTCTCTTCCCAGCTTTTCCTCCACCTCTCTAACTTGATTTTCAAAATTCTTTTTGAGCTCTTCCATGGCCTGAGCCCATTGGGTGGGCTGGGACACAGAAGCCTTGATTTCTGTGTCTTTGCCTGATGGTAAGCATTGTTCTTCCTCATCAGAAAGGAAGGGAGGAAATGCCTGTTCGCCAAGAAAGTAACCTTCTATAGTCTTATTTCTTTTCCCTTTTCTGGGCATTTTCCCAGCCAGTGACTTGACCTCTGAATATTTTCCTCACACCCACCTCACCTCCTGATCCTCCCAGCCAGTGTTTGTGGTCTGAGATTCAAATGCTGCTTCCCAGCCTCAGGGCTTTTGGCGGGGGCAGGGCTGCTATTCAGTATGAGATTATGATCTGGTGCTGAGGTCGGGGCAGGGCCGCCTCTCAGGCTCAGTTCCCTCAGGGGGTTTATGCACAGACCTTCCGCAATGGATTCAGGCTCCCTCCCGCTTGGGGAGCCCCTGTCTGCAGCCGCCTCTCAGCTTCTACCTCCCGGGGGGGGGCCTGAATTATGGGGGCACCCCACTCCCCTCTCGACCCGCCAAAGAGACTCTCTCACCCACCCCTGTCACCTGTGGGTGGAGGGACTTGTGCGGCCGCTGGAGATCCCGTCCCTGAAGCCTGCTCGGATCTGTTTCTCTCGGTGAAGCAGCCGTGGCCGCAGCAGGTCTGGGCTGGGCTTTGTGTCTGCAGTGCGACGGACCTTTTGCGAGAGGTTTGCAGATCCCTCTGTGGGTGGAGGGACCCGCGTGGCCGCTGGAGATCCTGTCTGTGAAGCCTGCTCGGATCTTTTCCTCTCGGTGCCGTGGCCGCGGCAGGGCTGCACTCAGCTCCCAGTCCCGGCGCCCAGTCCGCAGCGCGAAGGACCCCCCGCGAGAGGTTTGCAGGTCTCTCTGGAACAGAAATCTCCCTTGCTCCAATGTTCCGTGGCCTCTGGGTGCGGAATTCGCCGTGAGTTACTTCCCTGTAGCCATTCTATCTGGTGATTTTTTTAAGGGAGCTGGTTTGTGGGAAACCTAATAGAGGGAAGACTTGGGAATGGCCATACCCCCTGCACTATTATTGTGCATAGATTTCTTTGTTGCTAGGATGGATTTAGTTTTCTGTTGCTGGGATTTGGATTTCTGGTTTTTGAATAAATGTTTTGGTTCTGTCTTCCATGTGGAAAATCTGTTATATTTCTCAATTCTGAACTGTGTTGATATATTCATGACCACCACAGTTGCTATGAATATCATATTGGTGCTACAAATGGTGATGAGAAAGGTATTGTGAAATATCAGACCTCTATTTTTAGGGGGAAAAGCTTTGGAGGAAGAAATGAATATTCCAGGATGGGAGGATTTACCTTATTCCTCCTTGTTAAGAGAATGAGTTAAAAGCATAGGACTCTGGGAAAACTGGGAACCAAGTTTATAGAAGGGAGGACACAGAGATTTAGAAAGATGTTTGCAGGGAATACCAATAGAACTAGGAAAAGAACAGACAGGAGTATGTAGGAGAGGCTGGGCCTTGCCAACAAGTTATTGCTTTATGCTTAAAAGCAGAGACAAGCTGCTGGAAGAGAAAGCTCAGATGTAAAGGGATTTGCCTGGTTTGCATGTGAAACTTTTTATCCTGCAGAATTTAAAACTACTTTAGAAAAGCAAGCTACAAAGTCTCAAGTGGTAGAAAAAAAGCTGTTGTTAGTTTAGCTCACACAAAGAAGCAAAAAAGTAACAAGAGGTTTTATTGGGGCCTAAACACTTGCCAGAAGGATGCATGGGAGGGTTCTCAAGCAGAAGCACACTCAATACATCAGGAGAATCAGGAAGGACACACAGTGTTTGGGGAGGTTATTGAGGATTTTGCTCAGCTGGAGGTCACAGATATTTTGAGTCAGTTCACCCAAAGGATAGAAGAGTCGTTGATGTCTTGGATGGTGAGAATCAGTGACAAAGAAAAATTTCTTCCAAAGAGAAGAACAAATAGCCCAAGAATTCAAAGTCAGAATAGATTGACAAGCAAAGAATTGTTTACTGATCTATTGAAATCAAAGGAAGATTTTTGGAAGAATAGATACCATTGCAACGAGTGAATTATATAAAATATATTGAGAAAAGGGATTTGACATTAGGGAAAAAAAGAACTTCTCCTCCAGATCCTCCTGAAACATTACATCCAAGTTCATCACACCTACAGGGAGAATAGAAAATTGGTTAGGCCTAAGCTCGGATTAAAGAAAGTATATCTCTAGCCAGAATCATGACCCCCAAACTGCAAATTGTTTTCTTTTTCTAAAATAGGTCTGTTTATTTGAGTCCCTCTTATGTTAATTTGAGCTTTTGGATAAATATTACTACATTTCACTTAGCTTGTCAGTTTTACAGGTGTATAATTGGGCAAAATAATTCCTTATTACTTTAATTTCATCTTCATTAGTATTGCATTCACTTTTCCAAACCCCCAACACTAGCTATGAAAACAACAGTTCAAAAAGGCTTGAAGCCTGAGGCATGGTTACTCACATTCCCACACTGTAAACAGAGGTGAGTTTTAACATAATTTTAAAATTCAAGAAATAGGGTAGAAAAATGAACCAATGGGCAAACAAGCAAACAACAACAGCAACAATAACAAAACCTTACTGCAGAATTTACTGTGCTGACAGAGAAGATCAAAATATAAACTCAGAGGACAATGAAATCAAAATACCTACTAACAAAACCTCAAAGAAAAAATGTGAATTGGACACAAGTTCAACATGAATTCCTCGGGCTAAAAAGACCCATTTTCAAAATCAAATAAAGTTGGTAGAAAAAAAAAATTAGAAAAGAAGTGGGAGTGAAGTAAGAAAATTCTGAAAACGGTCAGTTAAAAGAGGCACAAAATAACTGAAGAAATTTCATGTTAAAAAACAGAATATGCCAAGTGGAAAAAGAAGCACAAAAGCTCACTAAAGAAATACTCCTTTAAAAAAATAAAATTGAGCAATTGAAAGCTAATGACTCCATAAGACATTAGGAAACAATCATACAAAGACAAAAGAATGAAAATTAGAAGAAAATGTAAAATATCTCATCAGAGAAACAACTTGTCTGGAAAATAGATTGAGAAATAACTTTAAAAATATTGGCCTCCCTGGAAGACATAATCAAAGAAAGAGACTACACGTCATATTTCAAGAGTTCATCAAGAAAAATTGTCCTGATATGCTAAAATCAGTGGTTTAAATAGAAATGGATAAAATCCACTTGAAAGAGATCCCAAAATGAAAACACTAAGGTGTATTAACTCCAAATTCTGAGCTGACTCTTAAATCAAAAAGAAAACATAAATTCAAGCAGTCTGAAAGAAACCTTTTAAACACCATGAAACCACAGCGAGGATTAGATAAGATTTGACATCTACGAAAATAAAGAGGTGGAGGGCATGGAATATAATATTTTAGAATAAAAAAGAATTTGGATTATAACCAAAAATAACCTACTGAGCAAAACTTAGTAAAATACTTAAAGGGAAAAAATAATATTTAACGAAATAGAGGACTTTCCAGCATTCCTGATGAAAAGACCAGACGCGAATAGAAAATTTGTCTTTGCAAAACAAGACTCAAGAGACACATAAAAAGGTAAACATGACAGAAAAATCTTGAGGAACTCAATAAGACTAAACTATTTACATTTCTGCATAGGAAGATGATATTTGTACTTCACAGAATTTTATAATTATTCAGGCAGTTGGAAGGATTCAACACAGACAGAGGGCATGAAAGTGAATTGATTATGTTGGTATTCTCTTTCTGACCAGTTTTCAGATCCCCTAACTATATCTGGCTTGAAAGCTCCAAAAACAGATGCTATTTCTGTCACTACCACCTATTCCACCAGTGGTATTTAATCCACATGGACACATCAGTCTCCACCCTCCATATCATAGATCTCTCTTTTTCCAAACTCCTAAATTGTCTTTGACTGAGACAACATCTCATTATGATTTTTTGTCAGATTTTAATTTGGGGTATTATTTTAAAGGATTTTTTTGGAGGGTGGTGTTACGAAAACTTGTCTGTCTCCTTGTTCTCTTATGCTGTGTTGACTCCACCCCAAACATTTTATAAAAGAAAGAGAATATTGTAAAAATATCAAGAATAAATTGGCTCTAAAGAAATATTGAAGAAACCTCTCCTCCATTCCTTTGCAGA
Organism: Notamacropus eugenii; assembly: GCF_028372415.1. Lineage (NCBI taxonomy): Eukaryota > Metazoa > Chordata > Mammalia > Diprotodontia > Macropodidae > Notamacropus > Notamacropus eugenii. The sequence continues at coordinate 115,575,721 of NC_092872.1, read as the reverse complement.
GGTGAAACTATAGTTATCGAACATTACATATGTCTTCAGCAAGGAAGTGAGTAAATAAGTAAAATAACCACACCTCATTTAAAGTAAGAGAAATTTTAACTTGTCTCAATCAATCAAAGTCTTTAAACTAAGTATGAAAGTTTTTTCATGACCTGTAAATGTGTTCAGTTTGGCTGACCAAAATTAGTCAAACTCTTTCAGTTTTTTAAACAAAGTAATAGACTAGTTGAAAATCTAAATAATTTGATCATCTGATGGAGGAGATTACATATGAAGAGAATGTTTCACAAAATACTTGAACCAACTCTTAGTTGATGGTGAAGACAGTGAAAAAGTCTTGGTTTTGATTTTAGATGGTGTCTCTTTCTCTCTCACCCACACATTGCTCAGGGGAGGAACTTGCTAACTTCAAAGTGAATAGGGATTTTATAATTCCCATGTTCCCACTGACATCATAGCAGCATCTCCCAGGACCACAGAGGCTGGTATCAACTTCTGATTAGAAGTCAAGAAGAGATTGGTTTGAAGGGAATATTATAGAGAAACAAATTGGTTGGAGCAAAGGGAGTGAAAGGGATCGTTTCCTAGGATTCAGAGACTTAGTGACACCTCATCTAAAGAAGGCAGTGAGGAAAATACCAGCTTTTTCAAGTTGTGATAATTTTGCAATTTCCTCATCTCAGAAGTCAGAAATAAATACTGACTTCTTGAGGCAACTGAATTTGGGAAGAGATATTCCTCTGACACCAGAAAGAAGAGGAACTTTGTTTGAGAATTATTGTTTTTGAGTAGCTAAAGAGTTTCACAGTTCAAATAGGTCAACTAAGCTAACTCATTTTTAGATAAGAATTACTTTTCCAACATTTCCAACAAGTTAACATCTAGGATCAACTGTCTGAATCTTGAGACTCAAGGCAGACCACCAACCTTTTGCCTACGTACTCCAACGATCCATGAAGTCCTCTCTACACTGAAATCTACTAATAAACTTCAAGTCTGTGACTTGATCAACCTGAGAAGCTGGTAAAAAAAAAACATCTAGGCAAGAGAAAACAATGGCCGGACACAAAACTATCTCCCAGACCAATGAAGAAATTCGTGTAGCCTGCAAAAGCAAAAGTACTTTTTCCATTGCAAATGCTCTAGGATAGAGAACTTGAAAGTGCTAAAGTGCTGAGGTATTAGACACCTACAGCCATTTTACCAGGACAGCCCAGGTACAAGGACTCTGAGCTTCTTGACAACTCTCCTGAGACACTGGGGTCATCCCTGAGAATTCAACTCTAAACCTCAAAGATCCAGAGAGGCATAATCCCAGGATGTGGGAGTCAGTACAAGAACCCAAGATATTGAGAGGAAGACCCTTCCTGGTTAGTCAACCCACTCAGAAGCTTACTAGAAGATGTAGCCTGGCCCTAGCACAAATCCTCAATTCAGAAACTAAACCTGGAGAGATGAATACATTAAAGATTAAGACATCCACCCATAACACATGAGAAACAAATTTTAAAAAATGAAATAAAATACCTGGAGGACAGAATTAGAAGTAGAATAGATAGCTTAGAAGAGAAAATGGTAGACATTACCAGAAAAGTGGAGTCCTTGAAAACAAGAAGAGATTAAAAAGAAATCAATGACTCCATAAGATAATTAGAAATATTAGAACAAAATTAAAAGATTGAAAAACTGGAAGAAGAAAATGCAAGCTATCTGGTAACAAAAACAACTCAACTGGAAAACTGTTCAAGAAGAGATGATATAAAAATTACTGGGTTCTCTGATGATTTTGACATAGTGAAAAGCTTGGCTACTATATTTCAAGAATTCATAAATGAGAATTGCCCACATTTATTAGAACCAGGAAGTAAAATAAATATAAAAAGACTCCATAAGTCACCTCCTCCAATAAATCCCCAAATAAAATTTCCCTGGAATGTCAGTCAAAATTCAGAACCCCCATGTCAAACAGAAAATATTACAAAAATTCAGAAAGAGTCAATTAAAATACCAAGGAGTTACAGTTAAGGTCACATAGGGACTTGATAGCTTCAAATATAAATGAAGAATCTTGGAATACAATGTTTGGAAAGGCAAAAGAGATGGGCTTCAGTCAAGCATAAGTTATGCTTCGAAACTTGGTGTAATCCTACATGAGAAAAAAACAGACATTTAACACAACAGAATATTTTGAAGAACTTTTGATGGAAAGATGTGAGATGAGGAGGAAGTTTGAATACAAGCACAAGACTTCAGAAAAAATATGAAAAGGTAAATTTAATAGAACAGTTGGAAAGAGCTGCATGATATAGTGCTAACATTTTCATGGGAAGAGAGGGGAGAAAGAAAGTTTAAGCAGTCCTTTAGAACCCTAATGTCTTCAGAGGATATTGCAGGAGGTTGATGAGTTCTAATCTTAGGATTAGAAGAATGATAAGACCAAGGGAGGGCTGAAAAAATGGAGCAGAAAGGAGGAAGACTGAGATTTTCTATTTCCAGTAATTGAGAAGTGAGAAGTGTATGTACATGAGAAGTGTATGTAAATGGACAACAGAGATTGAACATAAACACACAGAGTTTTGGTGTAGACGTTTATCTAACTCAAATGGGTAATATGGGGAACAGAGAATAAGTAACTTAAAGGGGGGAAATACTAGGGAGATAAGAGTCCCAAGAAAAGCAAATTTCCTGATCCTGCAGTGGGAAATAAAAGTCAAAGAATTAGAATCTGAAATATTTTAGATACACTTGTAGACAATTGGAAATAGTTTGAACCAATCATGGTATGTGAATATAATTGAATATATTTCACGATAGGGAATTATAAGAGGTGATTTCATAGAATCCTGGGCAGTATGAACTGTTGCAAAGGGAAAGAAGTAGAATCAGAATTTAAACTGTCAAAACAATTCAAAGAGAAACAACTTTGAAATTAGTAAATACAATTGAAAAATTAAGTTTCCAGAAAGACATGAAAACAATCAAGGGCTATTATTCTCTTTCAGAAAGAAGGGATGGACACAAGTTGCAAAAAGAATATATTTTTAGATATGACAACTTTGTGGATTTGATTATTACAGCTCTCTACCCTACCCCTATCCCTGCATTTTTTTGTGTTTTTAATTGGAAGGAAGAAAGAGATTAATGAAAGGTGGAGTTAGTAATAATGCAATAATTAATAATCTGATCATAGTAAAAATGATGTTTCAAAGGGCCATTGTAATATTTTGTGTAAATTCACACAAGAGGAGTTCAACTACTAATATGACAAGATGAACTATTTTGAAAAGAAAGCATAGAATTATATATTTTATATGCATTCTATTATATATATATATATATATATATATACACATGTATATAATACCTCAAATGAAGTAGAATTAAAAATTTCGTATATAGTCTTATGATTTTTGCCTGTTTTGATGTATGTATGGAAATTTTCTTTATGGTTTTTAAACTTAGTAATAAATAAATAAATACAATTATTTTAAAAATCAAGGAAAGACTGGATATTGTGTTGGAAGACAGATTCAAGCTTCACATGGAGTCCAGCATAGTAAAACCACACTGTCTGAGGGGAACACTTTGAACACACCAAAAGGGGACAAAGGATTTCTAGCAACCAGAAGCTATGACTTACTATTTTTTACACATGCCCTCTAAACGTTGATCCAATAAGATCTAAGAAGTTTGCTGTGTCACAAACAAAGGACTCCATCACTTGTCTCTCCAAATTTTCTCTGGCTATCCTCATGCCTGTAAACACTCTTCTTATATGTTCATATCTTCCTTTCCTTGTTAGAATGCAAGCTCCTTGAGCATAAAGTCTGCCTGGTACTTCTTTTTTAATCCCTTCACAAAGAACCTGGAACCTAGTAGGCACTTAATAAATGTTTGTTGATTGATTGAATCAAGATAGGACAGCAAAGAATATAATGGAAAGCCAATGATCTCTTTATCAGCTCACCTCCATTAAAAAAACATGTACTGTCCTATTGACTCACTAATTGATATGTAAATACACAGATCCTTAGAAGACATATTCTAAAAATGGGGATTCTTTTTGCCTTGGTGGTGGAAATTGCTTCCAAATAACATCATATAGTTCTGTATCCTGATGTTCTTTGCTATTTTCTAAAGGAATCAGCTTCTAGTTCTTACCCCGCCCCCATAAACACACACACACACACACACACACACACACACACACACACACACACACACACACATACACACCTGATTCTTTCTAGGCACTCTTCCACCACTGCAATTATGTTTTTCCCACTCTAGTTATATTGTCAATGCTCCATTCCACATCTCTTGGCGTGGTACAGTTACCCTGAGATGGCCTTGAACATTAGTTTCTATTTTTTTTTTTTTTTTTAGTTTCAGGCATTCTTGTTGAAAAGAGTGAGATTATCCTAACTGTATGAATCAGTTATAGTCAACTTATATTTATCTTAATATTAATTATTAAGGTAAATATCAATATTTACCTTAATATTAATTAAATAATCTTGCACCCTGTCCTACATCATGCAAACAAAATCACTTATATTATCATTCCAGGCAGTTAGGTGGTGAATTGGATAGAGTGCTGACCCTGGGGTCAGCAAAGACTAAAGTTCAAATCCAGGCTCAGATACTTACTAGCTGTGTGACTCAAGGTAAATCATTTAATTTTGTTTGCTTCAGTGTTCTCATCTGTAAAATGACCTGGAGGAGGAAATTTATTATTTCTGTGAAGAATTCTTTATTGTTTTCATGAAGATAATACCAATTTATGCCACAGAGATTCTGACATAATGTGATGGCAAGCAAAGTAGGATCTTTTGCTGTTTTTATTTTAGTATAATCAAATTTTCTGATTGAATAGTTGTCAGTTGTTTTCAAAAAGAATTAAAATAACATCACCATGATAAAGTGAAGTTTCAGTGTGTCCAGCTGTAAATGATCAGGCCAATATGAGTTCGGAATGCTCTACTGAATGTTGAGCACAGATAGTCTGCATGAATATTTGGGGTAGATACTCCAAATTTGAGGATCCTGCATTTACTTTGTGTTGACTCAATTCTGCTTTGTTCATAGAGCACAGCACTCTTTCTGATATGGCCACACCTTGCTGTGGGGTCCTGTGCCACTGTCTCCTATATTGCACAGTCAAATCCAAAGTTCTTTTTAGTGTTCTTGTATTACTCCTTCTGACCACCATGTGATCACCTACCCCATTTGAGTTCTCCATAAAATAGTCTTTTTAGCAAGCATCTGTTTGCTGATGATTTTGCACTCAATGCAGCCTTTGAAGCTGAGATGCAACAAAGTATGGATGAATTCTCTGCCTGTGCAAATTTTGGCCTAATACCAAGAGAATACAGGTGCTCTAGCAGCCACCACCACAGCCACCACCACATTCTGATTGAATAATGTAATTAAAGAAGATCTTCTACTCCCATTAATGGGTCTGGGAATATTTGTAGGAAATTCCACACATTTTGTTAATAATGCACTGGTTCTCAATGGCTGTGATGTACTCTGGCTTTAAAAAGTGTATAAAGACTCTGAGGTGCTGTTTTAGTCTGGGGTTTATTTTTTGGAAGAAGCTTTGTGTGCCAGATGAGACCCTGGGAAACTGCTAAGCAGCTTCCCTGCTTTAAAAACCCAGATGTTGGTGTTTCCCTCTCGGGTAACTATGTATGTATGATTAGGCAGTTGCATCTGTCTGTTGATTCCTGATATAAGTACTGCTTATTTCTGACAATTCAGAAGCACTTTCTTTTGATTTACATTTCTCTGTATTTTCTCTAAAGTTTCAAAGGTGCTGTCTTTTTTCACTGAATTAAGTGAATTATACATGTCATTGATTAAAGTGATTGCTGGCCCCTCAGAAGCTGCTTTACTTTTAGAGAAGAAGATGTAAGAAACTGTGAGAGCAAGCTCCCCTGTGCATGTCAGGGTCCTCACTGATACCAATGAACAAAATGATTGAACAAGAACAAAAACAAATATGTCACTCAGCAAGGTACTGAATGTTTGAGGGTAATTTGATTAAGAAAACATTTCATAGTACATGAAAACCTAAATATTCAGTAAGGCTATAGTATCTTACTGATCTGTTTTTAAATCATGGAACTCATTTTGAAAAAGTGATGAAATTCATTATTGTTTATGTTATCTAATTGACTGAAAAAACATGATTGATTGATGGCATAGGATGATGTTTAAATTAGGTATTCTACTTTAGCTTAATTAAATAAATTGGTGTACTGGCAGAGGGTTTACAATGATTTTGTTACCACTTATTTTCCAGTGTTCATTTATGCCAAATGAGCACTAAGTTGGATAATTTGAAAGCTCTCAAACCCACCTTTAGATTTCAATAAAATTAGATATTTGATTGAACCAAACCTTTGTCCAAAATTTGTAAATAATAATAATAATTTAGTAGCATCCTGTTAGAAGACTGTGATTGTGATTTCTAACCACATTGCTGGATATGGCTAAAAGAGAAGAGGGAGGGGGAGTTTGGAAGAATAGTCAGAGTTTTCTTGGTGAAATTTCTCCACATACTCATCCACTCCATCTTTGATTAAGATCTTTCAGAGCTACCCCACAAACCAAAAAATACCTGTAAAAATGACTCTAAACAAGTTCTAGAGCAGCAGAAGCCACAAAACAAGAGAGAAAAAGAGATTTCCAGCCCAAGGCATCCTGGAAGGCCAATAGGAAAGGTCTATTGCATGGAGTGCAGAACGCAGCCCAGCATTGGCCACATGACACTGGCAGGAACAGGACCTGAGCAGGCCTCAGGGGAGGAATCCCTGGCAGCAACTGCAGTTCCCAGATCCCTCAACCCACAAACACCAAAGACAGCTTCAACAGTCAGTGAGAAAACTCTTTCACTTGGGTGATAACGGAGCAGGGACCTCCCTTAGCCCTGGACATCAGCCGCAGCACTCATTTTTGGAGTGTGCGACCTAAAGACTCTGGAGGAGTTGAGCCTATGATCTAAGTCTCATCTCTGACTGGCAGTACTGGGGGTGAAGAAGAGTGCTCGCATGGTGGAGCTGGTGTAAGCTCTGGAAATGGAATTCTATTCACAGATGCTAGGCAGAAAACATTTGGTAGCTTGCAGATCAGAGTCCTGGCCAAGAGAAGAGGAAATTCCTCTCCCTTGATTGTGCTACCTTGGAGCAACTGAGAACTTACAAGTCCCCAGAGTGTACCCTGCTCTTGACAAAGGACTCAAAAGTCAAGTAATAGGCTGGGAAAATGCTGAAAGAAGGGTCAAAATAAGACTACAGAAGGTTACTTTATTGGTGAAGAAGTATTTTCTTCCATCTTTTCAGATGAGGAAGAACAATGCATACCATCAGAGGAACACGTAAAAGACATGCTTCTGAATCAAAAACCTCCAAAATAAATATGCAGTGGTCTTAGGCCATGGAAGAGCTCAAAAAGAGTTTTGAAAATTAAGAAAGAAAGGTGGAGGAAAAACTGGGAAAATAAATGAGAGTGATGCAAGAAAATCAAGAAAAGCTTGCTAAAGGAGACCCAAAAAATGCTGAAGAAAATAGCACCATTAAAAATAGACTAACTCAAATGGCAAAGGAGGCCCAAAAAGTCAATAAGGAGAAGAATGCTTTACAAAGCAAAATCAGCCTAATGGAAAAAGAGGTTCAAAACTCACTAAAGAAAATGGTTCATCAAAAAATAGAATGGAGCAAATGGTTTCTTTATAAGAAACCAAGAAATTACAAAAAAACCCCAAAAGAATGAAAAATAGAAGACAATGAGAAATATCTCATTGGAAAAAAAAAAAAAAAAAAAAACAACTGACCTCGAAAACAGATTTAGGAGAGACAATTTAAACATTGTGCTACTACCTGAAAACCATGATCAAAAAAGGACCCTAGAAATCATTTTTTTTATGAAATTATCAAAGAAAACTACCCTGACATTGGAGAACTAGATGGTAAAATAAATATTGAAAGAATCTACAGATTACCTCCTGAAAGAGATCTGAAAAGAAATATGCCTAGGAATATTGTTGCCAAATTCCAGAGTTCCCAGATCAAGGAGAAAACATTGCAAGCAGCCAGAAAGAAACAATTTGAGTATTGTGGAAATGTAATCAGTATACCACAAGATCTAGTAGCTTCTTATTAAGGGATCAAAGGGCTTGGAATATGATATTTCAGAAATCAAAGGAACTAGGATTCAAACCAAGAATGACCTACCCAGCAAAGTTGAGTATAATCCTGCAGTGGAAAAAAATAACCATTCAATGAAATTGAGGAAATTCAAGCATTCTTGATAAAAAAAAAAAAAAGAAAAGAGCAGAGGAGAACAGAGAATTTGACTTTCAAACCCAAGAATCAAGAGAGGCATGAAAAGGTAAACAGGAAGGAGAAATGATAAGAGAATTACTAAAGTTGAATTCTTTTCATTCCTTCATAAAAATAAAACAATAAAAACAATAAATAAATAAAATAAAAATAAAATTAATTTGTGAGAGAGGAATATATTGGGAAGAGAAAGGGAGAAATAGAATCGGGCAAATTATCTCTCATAAAAGAGGCAAGAAAAAGCTTTTGCAATGGATTAGAAAAGGGGGAAGTTGAGAGGAAAGACATGAAACTTACTCTCATCACATTTGGCTTGAGGAGAGAATAACATGCACATTCAATTTGGTATGAAAATCTATCTTACACTACAAGAAATTAGGGGAGAATGGGAGAAGTGGGGTGGGGGTATGATAGAAGGGAGGGCAAATGAGAGGAGAAAGTAATAAGAAGTAATCACTTTACGGGAGGGGCAAGATCTAAAGAGAGAATAGAACAAGTAGGGGGGAAGGAAAGGATGGAGTGAAATATAATTAGTGTTTCACAACCTGATTATTATGGAAGTCTTTAGCAACACTCCACATATATAGTCTAAATGGAATTGCTTGCCTTCTCTATGGGAATGGTTAGAAAGAAAGGAAGGAGAGAAGGTGGAACTCAAAGTTTAAGGAATGAATATTTAGAAGTGATTTTGCACGCAAATGGGCAATAAGAAATATAGGTAATAGGATATAGAAATCTATTTTGCTCTACAAGAAAAGAGAGAAAATGGGGATAAGGGAAGAGAGGAGAGTGGTAGAAGGGAGAGCAGATTGGGGGAAGGGTAATAAGAATGCATGGTATTTAGGGGTGGGGAGGGGAGATGGGGAGAAAATTTGGAACTCAAAATATTGTTGAAATGAATGTTGAAAACTAAAAATAAATAAATAAATATTTTTTAAATAAAGGATTTTTCAGAGCTAAAGAAAAGGATGGAGGCAGAGTCAAGATGAAGGAATAGAAAGACGCACATACTCTAGCTCTTCCCCCACGGCCCATAAATTACTTTTAAAGAAGTACTTTCAACATATTCTAAACCAACAGAAGTCACAAAACGATGGAGTGGAAGAGATTTCCACCCCAGGATGACCTGGCAAGCTGACAGGAAAGGTCTGACAGGAAAGGAGCCCAGCCTAGCCTTGGCTGCACAGCACTGGGAGGAGCAGGACCAGAGCAGGCTTCAGGGACAGAATCTCTGGAAGCAGTGGTGGTTTACAGATCTCTTAACCCATGGCACCAAAGGTCAGTGAGAGGGCTTTTGTAACCAGAGTGAGAAGGGACACAACTCCTCCTCTAGCCCCAGCCCCAGGCAGTGGTGGCAGCAGCAGCAGGTGGCAAGTGGCCATGGTGGCCATGACAGCAGCCAGTGTCCATTGTTGGAGCAGCTCAGCTTAAAGCCCGTGGGGGAATTGAGCAGCTTATCTGAATCTCAGCCCTGAGCAAGGTCCTGGGGAGTGGTAGAGCAGGAGGCCCTTGAGGAGTAAACCTCTCTCCCTTGACTGTACCACCTTGGAGAAACTGAGAACTTACAGGTCCCCAGAGTATACCCTCCTCTTAACAAAGGATGCAACAGTCAAGTAACTGGTTGGGGAAATACGTAAAAAAGGGGGAAAAATAAGACTGTAAAAGGTTAATTTCTTGGTGAACAGGTATTCTCTCCCATCCATTCAGATGGGGAAGAACAAAGTTTACCATCAGGGGAAGACATAAAAGTCAAGGTTTCTGCATCCAAAACCTCTAAAATAAATACATAACAGTCCCAGGCCATGGAAGAGCTCGAAAAAGATTTTGAAAATCAAGTAAGAGAGGGGGAGGAAAAATTGGGAAAAGAAATAAGAGAGATGCAAGAAAATCATGAAAAGTGAGTGAACAGCTTCCTAAAGGAGACCCATAATATGCTGAAGAAAATAATGCCTTTAAAATAGGCTCACTCAATTGGCAAAAGAGGTCCAAAAAGCTAATGAGGAGAAGCAAGCTTTAAAAAGCAAATTTAGCCAAATTGAAAATGAGGTTCAAAAGCTCACTGAAGATAATAGTTCTTTAAAAATTAGAATGGAGCAGATGAAAGCCAATGACTTTATGAGAAACCAATAAATTGCAAAACAAAACCAAAAGAATGGAAAAAAATGGAAGATAATGCGAAATATCTCCTTGGAAAAACAACCGATCTGAAAAATCTATCCAGGAGAGAAAATCTTAAAATTATGGGACTACTTTAAAGCCATGATCAAAAACGAGCTTAGACATCATCTTTCATGAAGTTATCGAGGAAAACTGCCCTGAGATTCTAGAACCAGAGGGCAAAAGAAATGTTGAAAAAATCCACCAATCACCTTCTGAAAGAAATCCAAAAAGAGAAACTCCTAGGAACTTTGTTACCCAATTACAGAGTTCCAAGGTCAAGGAGAAAATACTGCAAGTAGTTAGAAAGAAACAATTCGAGCATTGTGGAAATACAGTTAAGATAACACAAAATTTAGCAGCTTTCACATTAAGGGATAGAAGGGCTTGAAATATGATGTTCCAGAAGTCAAAGGAACTAGGATTAAAACCAAGAATCACCTACCCAGCAAAACCGAGTATAATGCTTCAAGGTACAAATGGTCATTCAATGAAATGGAGAACTTTCAAGCTGTCTTGATGAAAGGACCAGAAGTGCAAAGAAAATTTGACTTTCAAACACAAGAATCAAGAGAAACATGAAAAGGTAAACAGGAAAGAGAAATCACAAGGGACTTGCTAAAGTTGAACTGTTTACATTCCTACATGGAAAGATAATATTTATAACTCTTGAAACTTTTCTAAGTATCTGGGTAGTTAGAGGGATTATAGACACACACACAGACACACAGACACACACACACACACACACACACACTTATAGAGATAGAGAGATAGATAGAGAGAGACAGAGAGAGACAGAGAGCACAGGGTGAGTAGAATAGGAAGGGATCATATCTAAAAGAATCAAATTAAGGTATGAGAGAGAAATAGATTGAGAGGAGAAAGGGAGAAATGGAATGGGGCAAATTATCTCTCATAGAAGAGGCAAGAAAAAGCTTTTTCACTGGAGAGGGAAAGGAGGGAGGGTTAGAGGGAATAAATGAAGCTTACTCTCATCACATTTGACTCAAGGAAGGAATAACATGCACACTCGTTTTGGTAGGAAAATCTATCTTATGCTACAGGCAAGTAGGGGAGAAGCAGATAAGAATGTGGGAGGGTTATGGAAGGGAGGGAAAAATGAGAGGAGGGAGCAATTAGTAGTAAACTCTCTTGGGGAGGGACAAGGTCAAAAGAGAATATAGAACAAATGGGGGGCAGGATGGAATGGAGGGAAATATAGTTAATCTTACACAACATGATTATCATGGAAGTCAATTGCAAAACTTCACACATATACCCTATATTGAATGGCCCGCCTTCTCAGTGGGGATGGGTGGAGAGGGAGGAAGGAAGAGAAGTTGGAACTCAAAGTAATAAGAATAAATGTTGAGAATTGTTTTTTCATACAACTAATAAATAAGAATACAGGTAATGGGGTATAGAAATTTATCTTGCCCTACAGGACAAAAGAAAAGATGTGGATAATGGAATGGAAGGGTGTTAGAAGAGAGGGCACATTCTTTGAAGGGGCTATCAGAATGTAAAACGTTGTGGGGTGGGGGAGCGAAGAGATGGGGAGAAAATTTTTAACTGAACATTTTGTGGAAATGAATGTTGAAAACAAAATAAATAAAACAGTCAAGCTGTACATGGTGAAAATTTATGATGTGACATTTTTTTCCTCTTCTTAGTATTTAGAGATGCTCATACTTACTAATATTTATCAAATTAATAATAATATAAAGAACTTTTTTAAAAGGAAAAAAAAATATAAAGAGAAGGATGAATGTTAGAAGGCTCCATAGTTCACTTTCTGATTTGTGTTAGCTATTCTGACAGCTCCATAAGTCATGAGTGCCTTAGATTCTAGGAATAAGTCATAGTTGATTTTTGTTTGAAAAGAACTTTTAGGAGGTGGAGTCAAGACGGCAGAGTAGAAGCAGGGACCTCCTCGAGCTCTCCTGCCAGACCCCTCAATAAAACCTTTAAAAAATGACTCTAAACAAATTCTAGAGAAGAAGAAGTCACAAAATGCCAGATTAAAGCAAATTTCTAGCCAAAGACAAACTGGAAAGTCATCAGGTAAGTCTATCGCCCCAAGCTAGGAAGGGAGCTCAGTTTGATGTGGGCTGAGGCAGTGTGGAAAGAACGGGAGCTGGCCTGAAAGGAAGGAATTGCTGGTTCCTGGAGTAGTTTCCAGATTTCTCAACCCACAAATATCAAAGACAGCTCCAAAGGTCAGTGGGAAGGTCTCTCACCTGGCTGAGATGGTAGCATAGCACCTCCCCTGCACCAGCTGCAGGCCCATCCCAAGTCCCAGACCTAGATGCACTTTTAGCTCAGCCTGAGCCCTAGGGTAGCCTATGGAGGCCTCAAATTAACAAGAAACTGAAAGTCAAGTAATTGGCTGGAAAAATGAGCAAACAGGGAAAAAAAGGACAATAGATTCTTACTTTCTCAGTGAAAAGGTATTTTCTTATCTCATTGATTATGAGGAAGATGAAAACATGTAACCTGAAGAAGATGGCAAAGTTAAAGCTCCTGAATCCAACACCACCAAGAAAAATAAGTATTGGTCTCAGTCCACAGAAGATCTAAAAGAAGATTTTGAAAATCAAGTAAGAGAAATAGAGGAAAAATTTGGCAGGGAAACGAGAGTGATGCAAGAAAAATGTGAAAAAAGACAACAGCTTGCTAAAGGGGAGGCAAAAAAAAAAAATACTGAAGAAAATGATACCTTTAAAATTAGACTAACCAAAATGGCAAAAGAGGTTCAAAAAGCCAATGAGGAGAAGAATGCATTAAAAGGCAGAATAAGCCAAATGGAAATAGAGGTCCAAAAGCTCACAGAAGAAAATAATTCCTTCAAAATTAGGATGAAGCAAATGGAAGCTAATGCGTTTGAGAGAAATTATTTTTAAAAAAAGAATGAAAAATAGAAGACAACCTGGAAAATGGATCCAGGAAAGATAATTTAAAAATTATTGGACTAACAGAAAGCCATGACCAAAAAAGAGCCTAGACATCATCTTTCAAAAGTTATCAAGGAAACCTGTCCTGATATTTTAGAATCAGAGAGTAAAACAGAAATGAAAAGACTCCACCAGTCACCTCCTGAAAGAGATGCAAAAATGAAAACTCCTAGGAACCTTGTAGCCAAATTCCTCAGTTCCCAGGTGAAGCAGAAAATATCATAAGCAACAAGAAAGAAACAATTCAAGTATTGTGGGGAAAAAATAAACAACATAACACAAGATTATCAGCTTCTAAACTAAGGGATCAAAGTGCTTGGAATATGATATTCTAGAAGTGAAAGGAGGTAGGATTAAAACCAAAAATCACCTACAAAGAAAACTGAGTATAATACTTCAGGGGTAAAAATGAAATTTCAATGAAATATAGAACTTCTAAGCATTCTTGTTGAAAAGACCAGAGTTTCTATCAAACATTTAATGAACAGTTAATTCCAATCGTATATAGGATATTTTGGAAAATTGGTGAATGGCTCCTACGAATTTCTTTTCATGATACAAATATGGTTCTGATATCTAAATCATAAAGAGCCAAAACAGAGAAAGATAATTATACACCAATTTTGTTTATGAATATGGAAGTGAAATTTTAAATGGGATATTAGCAAAAATATTACAGCAACTTATCTATTGTGGTCATATGTTATGGTCTTATTATATTATATTGTACTATTATATTATATTATACTAACTCATATATTATGGTCAGGTAGGACTTATACCAGGAATGCAGGGCTGGTTCAACGTTAGGACAACTATCGCCATTGTTGATCATATCAATAACAAAACTAACAAAAGACATATGATTATCTCAATAGATGCATAAAAAAACTTTTGATAAAATGCAACACTCCCTCTTATTGAAAACCCTGGAGAGCATAGGATTAAATGGAACCTTCCTTAAAACAGTGAACAGTGTTAATGTAAAACTATCACCAAGTATTACGTGCAATAGGGACAAACTAGATGCATTTGCAATAAGCTCAGGGTGAAACAATGATGTTCATTATCACCACTGTTATTTAATATGTCACTACAAATGTTTGTTTTAGCAATAAAAGAAGAAAAAGGAATTGAAGGAATTGGAATAGGCAAGTAAGTTATCACTCTTTGCAGATGATATAATTATATACTTAAAAAATCCTAGAGAATCAAGTAAAAAACTATTTGAAATAATGAACGACTTTGGCAACGTTGCAGGTTACAGAATACACTCACATAAATCATCTCCATTTCTATATATTACTGACCAAACTCAACAGCAAAAGACAGAAAAAGAAGTTCCATTTCAAATTATGGTAAACATAACAAAATATTTGAGAGTCTACCTGTCAAAACAAACTCAAGGACTATATGAAAACAATTACAAAACACTTTGCACAAATATAGTCATATGTAACTAATTGGAAAAAATATCAGTTGTTCATGGGTAGGCTGAGCTAATATAATAAAAATGACAATTCCACCTAAATTGCTTTACTTATTCGGTGTCATTTCAATCAAATTATCAGAAAATTGTTTCTTTAGAGATAGAAAAAAAATCAAAATTCATCTAGGCAAAAAAGGTCTTCAATATCAAGGAAATTAATGAAAGTAAGTGCTAGGGAATGTAGCCTAGCCACACCAGATCTCAATTTGTACTATAAAGCAGCAATCATCAAAAACACTTGATACTGGCTAAGAAATAGAGGAATAGGTCAGTGGAATAGATTAGGTACTCAAGGCACAGTAGTCAATGAATATAGCAATCTACTCTTTGATAAACCCAAGAACCTCAGTCTCTGGGATAAGAACTCACTGTTTGACAAAAACTACTGGGAAAACTGGATAACATTGTGACAGAAACTACCCATGCCTGCCACCATTCACAAGAATAAAGTCCAAATGGATACATGATCTAGGTGTAAAGATTGATATTATAAACAAATTAGGAGAAAAAGGAATAGTGTATTTGTCAGACAAATGGAGAATAGAGAAATTTATGACCAGACAAGACAAAGAGAACATTATGAAGTATAAAATGGATAATTTTGATTGCATAATATTGAAAACTTCTTTCACAAGCAAAGCCAATGCAACCAAACTTAGACGGGAAGCAGAAAACTGAGAAAGAAATTTTGCAACTAGAGTCTGTGACAAAGGCCTTGTTTCTAAAATGTATAGAGAACTGAATCAAATTTAAAAAAAATACAAGTCATTCCTCAGCTGATAAATGGTTAAGGGCTATGAACAGGCAGTTTTCAGAGGAAGAAATGAAAGCTATCTATAGTCTTATGAAAAAATGCTCTAAATGACTATTTATTAGAAAGATGCAAATCAAAACAACTCTGAGGTATCACATCACGCCTATCAGATTGGCTAACATGACAAACCAGGAAAATGATAAATGTGGGAGAGTTGGAAGAGTAATTCATTTTGGGGGGAGCTGTAAGCTAATCCAAGCATTCTGGAGAGTAATTTAGAACTATGCTCAAAGGGCTACAAAAATGTGCATACTCCTTGACCCAGTAACATCGCTTTTAGGACTGTATCCCAAGGAGATCACTAAAATGGGTATCGGTTCCACATGTACAAAAATATTTCTAGCAGCTCTCTTTGTCATGGTCAAGAACCGGAAATCTAGGGGATACCCACCCACTGGGGAATGACTGAACAAAGAGTGGTATATGAATATAATGGAATATTATTATGCTATAAGAAATGATGAACAGGAAGACTACTTATATCAACTGAGCCTGAGTGAAATGAACAGATTCATGAAAATATCATACACAGTAGCAGCCACAGTGTGAGAGGAATTTTTTCTGATAGACTTAGTCCTTCACAGCAATGCAAGGATCAAAACATTCCCAAAGGACTCTTCAAGTAAAATGCCATCCACGCCCCGAGAAAGAACTGTGGAGTTGGAATGCAGAATGAAGCAGAGTATTTTCTATTGCGCTATGCTTTTTTCTGATTTTTTTTCTCATGTTTACCCCCATTCATTTACTTCCTTACATTACTAATGCTAAAATGTGCTTAATAAGAATGCATGCATAGAAATCATATAAGATTTCATGCTGTCTCAGGAGTAAGGTGAGGAAAGGAAAAAATATCTAAGACTTGTGGAAGTGATTGTTGAAAAATGAAGACAAATACATTAAATTAAAGAAAAGAAAAGAACAGAGCTGAATAGAAAATTTGACTTCCAAATAGAAGAATCAAGAGAATAGCAGATAAACAGAAAAGAGAAACCACAAGGGATTTATTCCAGTTGAACTGTGTACATTACTACATGAAAAGATGATATTTGTAATTCATGAGATCTTTCTCAGTAGTAGGGTAGTTGGAGGGTGTATATATATATACATATATATATATATATATATATATAGAGAGAGAGAGAGAGAGAGAGAGAGAGATAGATATAGACAGAAAATGTGTGTATAATTATATTTTTGTGTGTATGCGTGTATGTGTATATACATATACACACATATACTTGTGTGTGTGTCTGTAGGTACATGATATATGTATATGTGCGTTTATATATGTATATTTATATGTATATATATATATACATACATACATGCATACATACATATATATATATATATATATGTGCAGATGGGGTGGAGATGAAGGGCACAGGGTGGGCTGAATATTAAGGGATGATATCCAAAAATGAAAATTATGTATTCAGAGAAATTTCCTGGGAGAAAGAAAATGGGCAAAGTAGTATGTAGTAAACCATCTCACATAAAAGAGGTACAAAAGAATTTTTAGAATGGAGGTGAAGAGGGAGAAGGTGAGAGGGAATAAATGAGTCTTTCTTTCATCAGGTTTAACTTCAGGAGGGAATAACATACACTCTCATTTGGATATGGAAGTTTATCTTAACCTACAGGAAAGCAATGGGGAAGGGGATAAGAGAGGGGGTATAATAGAAGAGGATGGCAGATTGGGGAATGGATAATCAAAGCAAACACTTTGGTAAAGGGACAGGTCAAAGAAGGGAATAGAATAAATGAAGGATGGGACAGAATAGAGGGAAATGTAGCTATAACATTACTGTTATAGATATGTTTTACATGATTTTTGCATGATGACACATGTATAATCTATATCAACTTTCTTACCTTCTCAATAAGGGTGGGTGTGGGAGGGCAGAAGGGAGAGAATGTGGAACTCAAAACTTTAAAATGAATGTTAAAAACTGTTTTTAAATGCAACTATGAAACAAGCTATTTAGGCAACGGGGTACAGAAATCTTTCTTTCCCCACAGGAAAATAGAAGGGAAGGGGATAAGTGGGTGAGGGGAGTGATAGAAGGTAGGGCAGATTGGAGGAAAGAGCAATCAGAATGCACACTCTCCTGGGGTGGGGAGGTAAGGGGAGAAAATTTGAAATTCAAAATTTTGTGGAAGTGAATGTTGAAAACTAAAAATATATAAATTTAAATTTTTAAAAAAGAACATTACTCTTCTATCCTGGTAGCTGGAATCTCCCTTGGATTTTCTTTCAATATTTCATGGCAGTCCATTAGTATGGCTAGGTTCCATTGTTTATAGATGAGATTCATTGTCACCTGAAACATTACTTTTCACTTGCCCAAGCCCCCCAGGGTTAGAGTTCCAATTCAGTTTGCTTTGCATTATTAACTGTAAATGCCTAGTATGTACAAAAACCTGATAGAAGTGGGGGATATGAAGTTATGTGACATAGTCCCTGACCACAAAGAGATTATGATGCAATATGTGAACAAAATATGGAAAGGAATAACCATATTACAAGTTGGAATGCAATAAATACCTGGGAAATCCAATGGAGTAATATGAGAGACTAAGAGTGAGTGTTTACTTCTATTTGGGGAATCAGGGAATCCTTTGTGCTGGAGGTTCCACCTGAGCTGGACCTTAAGAAAGATGGGGGTAAGACTGGAGCATTTTTGAGCAATTGACGATTTATAAAACTTTGTTAACTACCTACTATATTCCGGGCACTGTGGTAGATACTGTCAATACAAGTCCAAAGAATGAATATACTCACATGTAATTTATATTCTAATAGAGAAGAAAACAGTGGTATGTAAGAGCATATACAGAATATATAGAATAAATATTTTGTGTCTCATCTATATTCTCATCTATAAATTAAGGAGGCTAGCCTTTGGGTTCTCTTCTAGCTCTGTGAACATGTGCAAAGGCAAAGAAACAGAGACATGTAGAATGAAAACTGGGAATGATAAGTGAACTGACGACTGTAATATTGATTGTAAGGACTATTGTAAGACATAGTTAGAAACATAAAGTGAAGTCAGACTGCAAAGTTGTTGGGTTTTTTTGGTTGTTGCTATTGTTTTATTCCAAGACAAGGAATATTTTCTTTCTTTTTTAATAGGAAAAGATATTTGGGTAGCTCTGATCTCATTATCCATGAAAATTTAGCTCAATACTTCATAATAAGAACACAAGCATGCATAATTTTTGTAACAGGTCTCATCCAAGCTCTATGTAAGTTTACGGATGAAAGCCATTTCATTGCTGACCACCAGATTCCTATGCAGCAATTTAGAGTAGGTGATGTTATCTGACTCTTCTATGCTCAGGACAGCCCAAAATAGACGCTGAAAAGGCAGATTAACCACTGAGGAAAAAACTCTTAACTTACAAACCATTAAATCCATTTGATGGTGACTTTGAAATGCAGTAGGTAACTTAACAATCAGGGTATTTTGTCTGCGTAGTTTCCCAACAAATAAAACTGTTATTGATAATTTATGCTGAAGTAGTTTATGTCACATGGAAAAGGGCTCAATTTGCAAAGCACATATCTCTTTATTACCAAATGATTCATTGTAAACTACAATTTGTGATGATCGCCTAGTGGAAGGGTGGTTGGTTGTAAAAACATCATAGAAGAAAATTCCATGATGAATATTATTTATACAGAAGAATGCATTTGTATTAGTTACGCACATCCTACTATGTATATCCTGAAATTATGGCTACACTGAAAATTTAGATGAGCCTTGTAGTAGAGTGAACGTCAGCATTCCTGATAAGCTCCAGTCTGCACAAAATGATAGCTTTTTGCAGGAAGATGAGTCAAGTAACACAGAAACTACCTTAACACCTTCATTATTTCTAAAATTAGCCACTATTTGTTGCAAAAGAAAAATATAAATAATACAGATAAAGAGAAAAGATCGAAAGAGAATAAAAGTATGAATTTTGGAAACAGATTTCCCAAGCATTCTAAATTACTTTGTCAAATTGTCAGTTGTATGAGGAAGCAAGTTAACTCTTTCACCAATATGTGAATCACTAGATATACTTAGAGCAACAACTAGAACATTTCATAAATGGATCAAAAGGCTCAAAATGTGTGTGGAAAAAGCAGAATGAAATATACCATCAAGAAGGGGCAGGGAGGGAGAAGGGGAGAATTGATTGAGCATTGGGTTGAGCCCTATGTGTAGGTTGCTATCCAGTGAGTACATGTGGAGGGTAATCAAGGCAGGACATACTGTCCTCAGGAGGAAATCACGCCAGCTGTTTACTTTCTATTTTAACAAATTTTTCATGACAACTAAGTACCAATCTCAGTGGCTTCACAAGCGATTTCAGTGGTCCTATAAATTTTGTGTCCTGAGGCAAAGCCACTGTTAAACTATTCTAGTTACTGCTGAGAACACTACAGTAGTATAAGAACATGCTGACAAACTCTATTTACTATTTGGCTATTCCATCCTACAACACCGTGGGACAATTAGTTCAATGACGGCACTATTATTGATGGACAATCAATTAAATTCCTTACAGTGTGGTTTCTGTGATATTTCATTTTTGTTTTCTTCCCTCACACTACTCCTTTCCTGATCTTCTTTGCTGATCATTCTTCCTCTCTAAATATGGTGATCCATAACATTCCACCATTAACTCATTTTGCTTCTTTTTAGAAACTCTCTAATTTAGTGATTCATATACTATTTTATCTTTTAGTAAAATTTCTATGCAGATATATCCCAAGTCTATTTTTCCAACCTCCACATCTTTCAGAGGTCTGGTATTACATTTCAAAATGACTAAGGTTATCTCTATCTGGATGTCTAATACATACCTGAAAATTCATATTCAAAGCTGAATTCATGATCTTTCCTCAAAGTCTAACTATTTCCATAGCTTCTCCAATTCTGTTTACTAAAGTACTATACTTCCATTCCACTAGGATTGACTCTTCTCTCTTTCATTCTTCATATCCAGTTGAATATTAAATCTTAATTACATTTCCACAACTCTTCTATATTCCCTTTTTTCAACATCAACTGCAATTGTCTTAGTTCATCATCTTTTGCTTATAATATTTTAAAAACTTCCTGATATTTTCAGCTTCATTCCGTCTTTCATATCACTGGCCGAATAATCTTCCTACTGATAATTTCTAGGTAAGACAATCCTCTATTCTAACATCACCAGAGAAAGGCTGATTGTACTAGCATTCAAAGTTCTCCACAAAACTTTGTTTTATATGTCATTGCTTCTTCCATTCAGATATTCTATATTCTAGCCAGATTGAGCTACCAAGTACTATCCATTTTTTTAACCATGTCATCATTATATCTCTCTCTTCATACCGTTCTCAAAATAATGGGCTTTATCACAACTCTCCTTTATCTACCTTTTGAAATGACTACCTTATTTCTAAAAAATCTGCTCAGGTGCTATGTCTTTCCTAAATCCTTTACTGACAAGCAATCTTTCAATTGCTTAACCAGCCTTCCAATCACACTACTCTATTGAACTGAATATCAAGTTATACCCTAAACTCAAGAAATCATATTTATATTTGAGTCTTATCCTTTCTGCATCTTATAACACTGTTACTACATTCTCTTAGCTAGTCTCTCTCATCCCCTGACTTGTGTGATTCAGTTATTTCTTTGTTCTCCTCCTATCTCTTTGCTCCTTCTCTGTCTTCCTTGCTTAATTTTTATTATTTCCTAAATGTTGCTGGCTATCCTTTAATGCTCTGATATGAACCCTCATTTTTTCTTTCTCTATATTCTTTTTTCATCTTTTTAACAGTTCTCAGAACTACAACAATCATACCAAAGTAGATGACTTCCACATCTGCCTATGTGTCCACTCATAGACTACCCACCTACCTATTTGTCAGCTATCCTATCATCTATCAATGCACTCATCCATCCACAAATCAATCTTATTTAATCCACTTATTTTATCAATCTATCAATATCATATTTCTCCACCTGCCTGCATTACATCTCTAATTGGATGTCTTTAGCACCAAAGTGATTTTCACCACACCTGTAGTGGCTATGAATGTGCCAGTACCGTTTTGAATTGCAAAATATAACAGACTCTTCACATGGAAAACAGAACCCAATCATTTATTCAAACACCAGAAAACGAAATCCATCTTAGCAACAAAGAAATCTATACACAATAACAGTGCAGGGGGCACTACCATCCCCAAGCCTTCCCTCTGTTATTCTTCCCACAAACCAGCTCTCTTAAAGAAATCACAGAGTCCCTTGAACAAAACCATACACAAGCTCTCCCACTCACACTAGTTGCTACTTGCTCTCTCATTCCCAGCTCTGACTGCTCTGACTCACTTCCTGATCCATCCCAGAAAATTTCTCTCACCACAGGCTCCATGTGACTCAGACTTGCATGTAACCCAGGCAGGTCAAATAGGCTTAGTAATGGGTGAGAAAGATCTTCCCATTTAAATTACCATTGCAATGCCCCATAGTTATCTCAAACTCAGCAAGCCTAAAAAGAAACTTATTATTTTTGTCTATCAGTCATACTCATCCCTTCTCAACGTCTCTATAACTTTGTGGAGGTAGCCACCATGTTTTGAATACCCAAGTTTTTCAAACCTTTGCCTTTACCCTCACATTCAGTTATCAAGTCTTATCTATTTTATGTCCCATTATTTCTCCATCCTATCCTTATAGCATTCTTCATTCATAATTCACCTTTGCTACATTTTTCTCATCAAATACTCTCCTCCTTAATATTCCTTCCTCTCCGTGTTTCTGAGAGAACTCTATGATGATTGAACCTGTCTGATTGCATCATATATATCATGCTGTCTAACAGTGGGCATTCCCAAAGCCTCAACCCTAGGCCCTCCTCTCTTCTTCTTTGTGTTGACTTTATTAACTCCAGTGGGCTAATTGTTGTATTTCTGCAAATAAATCATAGGTCTATTTATTTAACCTCAATCTCTTCACTGATTTCAGTCCTGTCTTAGTAATTGTCTCCTAATTTTTCTAGCAGAATGCCATGAAAATATTTTAAAATCAGCCTCTGCAGATCAAAACTTACTATTTTTCCCCTCCCTCCAATCACAGCAAATCCATCTCTCTAGCAAAATTCACTATTACTTTTGAAGGTACCATATTCTTCTAAGTAATTCAGGTTCATAATCTCAGTTTCTTCTTCACCTCCTTCCCTTAACTCACTCTACATATTCAATCAATTGTTAAATCTTGTCATTTTTACTCTCAAAACTATATCTTATTCTACCCCATCATTATCAAAATCTTTCTATAATAGACCAAGCAGTATGTCTCAAACTTAACTATTTTTGGAATACAACATATTATCTTTGTCCTTAAACCTACCCCTGTTCTCAACCTCCTCATTGCAATTAATTGTAGCAAAAATTACCCAGTCTATAATATGAACTTGAAAATTGTGATAAGATCTAAGGATACAAGGCAAAAATTAAATTATTCTTGCCTTCACAGTCTTCACATTATTTGAAAAACAGCATGTAGATAAGAATATTCAAAATGTGGGAATTCAAAACTAGGCCTATTATTTCAGTCATATAGGCAACTACTAGATGAAGAAGCTCTACCAATGAAGATTAATAACATTTCTGTAATTTGCATTCTTGCTGTGTTATTGAGATCACTGAGAGGTGGAGGGATTTGCCCAGGGTTATAGCTAAAATGCATTTGGAGAGGCTTGAATCCAGGTCTTCCTTACCAACTCTATATCTACAACGCCATGTGGTTTTATAAAAGTGAGAGAGTAAAGCAAAGTGATTTTTGTGGGTTGGATAAGAGTGATAAAAGCTGAGGGGGGTCAGGAAAAGTCCTCTATCAGAGCTGATATTGAAGGAAACAAGATTTCTTTTTGTTTTGTCAAGAGTATTGCCATCTTTCTTAAACTCCCATGCTTACAATTTAAGAATCATCCTTGACTCTTCATTTTCCCTCTTCACACACGCACACACACACACACACACACACACACACACACACACACACACACACACTAGCTTACCAAGTTCCATCAATTCTGTCTTATTTCTGGTCACATGTGGCTCACTGCACAGTTATTACCTCCCTTTAGGATTGCCATTTTCTGTACAGACACTGAATTAGTAGTCCCAAAGCTCATCTCTCCAATTTTTCCTATGCTCAAAAAGTTTCTATGGTGGCCTTTTTCCTCTGGGACAAGACACAAAATGTTCTCTGGCATTTAAAGTCATTTTTTATTTTTCTCCAGTAAATTTTTCCAGACTGCTGTCATATTAAATCTTGTCCTTCATTATATATTCCAAATAGCTTGGCCTTCTAACTGTTCTCTGTGTAGTATAGAATCTGAGACTTACTCTCCCAAAATTTATTTTTACTTCCAGGTTGGGTTCCTGCAAGGAAGCTACTACTTTTCCCTTCAGAGTTCTAAGAATAAACATGAAAAATTAGGAGTTTCTAAAACAATTGTTAATGAGGCCCCCTCAGGTCTGTGGTCCCAATATCACTTACTTATTTACTTTATCCCTGGTATAAATTAGCCATTTTATATCTCTACAATATCAATTAATTAATTATCAATTTGTTTATAGAGGGAAGAGTGGACTTAAAATTAAATTGGTTCCTGTAAAACATTCCCCTTAATAAACTCATTTCTGAATTTGGCATAACCAATAAATGAGCTACTTCCTTGTTTGCAAAATATGGTATCTCTGCTTCCAGGTCAATTCACTTCAGGAATAAGTCTAGTAGGTCACTTTTCAGGACTAAATCTTCACCAGATTAATGGATTCAGTTGCCAAGGGGCCACTCAGAGGCCCATTGCATTTCTTTTACATCCTCCCTCACTTCCAAGGCAGAGAAATTTCATCCACTTCAACTTTTTGAATACACACTCAATTCTAACTCAAAAACATATTAAAAGGTTTTTTTTTGTTTGGTTGTTTTTTTTACCATTTATTAAGCAAACAAGAAACAACCAAACAGGCATAGAAGAGTTTGTCAGCTATGAGCTGGTCACATGTATGCAAAATCAAGGTTACCAAGCCTTTATACACTTTACGTGTTTTGGAAGCAGGAAAACAGTGAACATTCTCTAAAGTTTGGGCTTTATTGGCTAGACCTCTAAGTATATGTTGCAGTGGCAACGTGATATTCACAGTGCCTATGGAAGCTATAACTATGCCAGCATAATTCTGAATCACGGAATACAACACACTATCCACATGAAAGACAGAAGCAGAACACTTATTCAAACACCAGAAAGCCAAATCTCAACACCAGAAAACCAAATTCCTCATGGCAGGAAAGAAATCTATACATAATAGCAATGTAGGGGGCACTACCATCCCCAAACCTTCCCTCTGTTAGACTTCCCTTAAACAAAATGACAAACAAGCTCTCCTACTCATGATAGTTGCTGTCCCATTAGCCTGCTTTCTCTGTCCTTCCCAGTTTTGACTAGTCTGACAAACTTTGTCTCAGGGCTGTTCCAGCTCTGCTTCTTCCTGTTCCATTCATCCAACAAGATCCTCCCACCATAGGCTTCATGTGACCCAAACTCATGTGACTTAAGTTTCTATGCGACTTATGCAGGTCATATGGACCTATTAATGCATGGAAAAGATCTTCACATTAAGAAGCAAAATTCCATTAACAATAAACACAAACGCATTTTCAAAACATATCTATGCAAGATGTTTCATCTTCTGTCTCTGTTATTTTCACATGTTGTTTCCTGTATTAGGAATTCTCTATTTTTTCTTTCCAAGTCTTAGAATCCTTAGTTATCATCAAGACTCAGCTCAAGTGGCATCTCCTATGCAAGACCTTTCCTGATTTTACTAGTTTTTAATGCTCCCACCCTGGCCAACTTATTTTGTATGTACTTTACATCTATTTTGCAATTTCTTATCTGTGCATGTATTTTATTTCCTAAGTGGAATGTGAGCTCCTTAAGGGCAGAGACTTTTTATTTTTTTATCCAGTGCTGGTACAAAGCAGGTGATTAATATATGTTATTATAGATACTTCTTGAATCATTTGTTGAATGGGAATAATAAAGATGTGGCACTTATATTACAGGGCAGTTTTAAGGATTCAGTGATGTATTATATGTAAAATGCCTTATATATCTTGAAATCAGATATAAATATCAGTTATCTTAGTTATTTCATTCATTACTAATGAACCTGCCTAAATAAGGCAAATTTATACCAGGAACTGTCTGAAAAAACAAAGAAACAAACAAAGAAAAACAGATTGTGACAGATGGGTTTTGTGTCAGAGAGCAGCTTGGGAATTTTGAAAATAACTGCACAGTTTTCCATATCTACTCCCCTCCTTTCAGTTCTAGGTCTACTTTCTCTTCCATCTGCTGTGCCTGTTTAGGCTACTCCTGGATGAACTCTATATAGAGAGGGGTTTTTTTGCTATAAAATTAAAATGAAAACCAAAACCCACAGTTTCAGCAACAGTCATTTTTCAGCAATTTTTTTCTCTATAAATTATTAGCCTTGGCTTTGAATGGTTATAGATTTCTATAATATTCTGGGGATACCAGGAATTAGTATCATGTGTTTGGCAAAGAGAAGCATATGGATTCATAACGTCAAAAATAATAGTTGAAAAACTAAGGAAGGCCTTCTGTAGAAACTATATGTAGAGTTCATAGGTGAACACAAACAAGCAAGAGTCATTTCAGAAGAAAAAGTATGGGGTCATTGCTGTTTTTGCTTGATGGAAAACATAACTCATGATGAGATTATGGATTCATTAAAATATTAAAATATAAAAGCAAGACAGAATGAATTTGTAATTTGTGGCCAACAGTTTATTTAAATTGCAATGTAGTCAATTTGATAGATTCTGTGGATACTGAACATCAGTAGAGTGGATAATAGTTTCTTCATTTGTATATTGTATAAGCCAAGGAAACGTGTTACTGAGAGTGCACTGAACCCTAGCGAAATTTCTAAGTCAAAAAATATAAGCAACAAATTCAATTCACTCACCACACAATACCTTTTAAGGAAATGAGATTGCTATGTTTAATTAAATTCAGTGTAAACAAATATTTATTAAGTGTGTACTATATGCAAGACAGAAACCTTTGGTATTACTCTATACACACTTGAACACATATTCAACAGCTTTGTCAGTGGATTTATTGCTTTAGTGAGATCTTTTATTTTTTATGCATGTGTTTGTGTATCTGGTTGATAACCCTGTAGTTTTGTACATATGATTCCACTGATGTGGTAAACATCTGGATGAGGACACTAGTTCTACAATGAAATTTGATATGTACTGTGCAATTTATAGGGAAAAGAAAATAAGTTGTCTAGACTCATAAAATTGGTTAAGTGTCTGAAGAAGGATTGGAATCCAGCTCTGTGACTCTGAAGCTAGTATATAGTATATAAGCTAGTATATAGCATATCCCCTATGTCATAGTGGCTCTCAGTGAATTCATTAGTAGTGTGTATTGTTGAAAGGTAATTAGGAGAGATATTAATTTGCTTCCCTTCAATGACTATATGTGTTTGACATGAGAAAAACACATACTCAGTGAAGTCCAATTAAAAGTATTTGGTAATAGCAGGGAGATCGCTGAGAATATCACCTCTATCATATAAAATTGCTTTATAATAACTCTGTGATACTAATCAGTTAATTCTTTCTATAACTGACCAAATTACTTTTCAGGGTTCATGTTTTTATCAAGAGGTAATACAAAGTTCCTGACAATTATACAGCATGACAATGCATTTGTCAAGCTACATTAATGCTTGAGTTCTTTACCCACAAGGTAATTAGTAAGGCAGGAAGAGGTGGGTTCAAATCTTGCTTCCAAAACCTTCTGCCTATGTGACCCTGGGCAAGTTACTATAGGGTAATTCGCTAAGACTGAAATTTAGTAAGTACTAAATTGCATCAGTTGAAGAAGTTTCCTTCTATGAGCTATTTAAATGCCTATGATTCTAAAGGTGGGTCCCTATTATACCACACTGCCTCATGAATTTGAATTAGATGGTACTTAGATTCCTTGAAGAGATCATGCCTATAACTTGGAAAGATGCTCTCAGGTGAGATAGAAGATTTGCTTTTGGTTAGATCAGACAGAGGTCTCGTCTTGATTTTTGGAAGGTGAGTTTAAAAAAGATAAAGAGAATGAATGCTGAGACTCTTCTAGAATATTCTAGAGGACGTGGTCTTTAAGGAATTCAATGAGATATTATACTTTGATCTGTCACTATAACAAATTCCTTTTTTTGTGACTTGGATATTACCGAAAAAAAATAATGAATTTCTGGAATTCTTTGAAGGCCTACAAATATACAAAAGTATATAAAATCTATCTGAAGGTAACCCTCTTTATCACCAATTTTGATTTTAAGAAGTGCTAAAACCTACAATAATATTAGGTTCCTTGATGCCCAGGTTCACTAAATGAAACACATTTTAATGTGTCTTCACTAGCAACTCTTCATTTATGCCAGTGAGGCAATTTTGTCCCTAAATGACCCCAGAGCTGAATTTTTTTTCCAGATCTCCTTCTGATGTCACTTTCAGATTCTACATCACAACACTCACTCAGAAAAACCATAAGAGCTTTATTACAAAACTTGCTTCTGGAGTTTTATACTTTTGAACACACCCAGATGAGATTCATATTCCAAATGAATGCTTCATACAGAAGTCCTCTATTCCTGATGCGAAAGTGAGTCTTATTTGGGAGTCCAATTTCAAGTCGAGAATTTCACCTTTGCTGCATAATTTTAGATATAAGAAAATTGCCAGAGGAGTAGTTTTGTTAATGAAAACAGAAATCCCAATTCATCAAGAAAAGCACTGTAAAATAAAGGGTGGCTTCAGTCAAACTGTTTATCAGAAATGTAGGCTTTGAACAGTTATTTACTCATAGGAACTCAAATCGGTAAAACATTTTTCAGTTACTGCTTCACCACAGAATTTTTTTCTCGATAATATCTCCCATAATATCAAGAAGTTGTGGATTTTTTTCCTGGCAAAACAACTGTAAAAGAAAAGCCTTTTTTTCTTTTCCCATTTAATTGTTGGGATAGCAAGAAAATCACATTATTCTGGTTTTAATGAAGATGAGTTATAATTTATTGATAAAGCACTAGAAGGACAAAAAGGAATCTTTCTAAATTAGCCTGCTGAGTGAGCTCTAGTCACCCTAGAAGGAGGAAAACCACAAAGCACAGATACTCACACACACACACACAAACACAAAGACATCTGAGATATTGATTTGCTTCTCTTCAATGACTATATGTGCTTAACATGAGAAAAACACATACTCAGTGAAGTGCAATTAAAAGTACTTGGTAATACCAGGGAGATCACTAATAATATCACCTGTATCGTATAAAATTGCTTTATAATAACTCTGTGATACTAATCAGTTAATTCTTTCTATAACTGACCAAATTACTTTTCAGGGTTCATGTTTTTATCAAGAGGTAATACAAAGTTCCTGACAATTATACAACATGACAATGCATTTGTCAAGCTACATTAATGCTTGAGTTCTTTACCTAGTTCAATAGTATCTCAAAGTATACCTTTAAAAACAAGCAAGGAAATATAATTAAATTTCATTTAGTAGTTTGTTTCTTTAAAATGAGATGTGTGAAATGGGCATGGTGGTACCTGACTTTAATCCTTGCTTCCAGAGCTGATGTTGTTAGATTTCTTGAGCTACAAGGTACAGTTTGTCATGGCGGTGGAGTGTCTACATTAAATCAGAAACAGACAGAAAATAAATTACTTGCCTTATCAGGGGATCAGGCCCAAAAGTAACCTTTGTACTCCCATATTGAATCAGATGGGGGTAAACAATCTTTGAAAAATTTCAATATTAATGTTGATAATGGAGTTAATAGCCAATGAGAACCTGGTTCATTAAACATGCACAAATATTCTCTGCCTGACTCAGTCCAAGAGATTGTGTGGAAGGCTAAAGACAGTCTGCTTGCAACAGTATGTGCCTGGAGGATTGGTACTGTGTTTTGACAAAGTCTTCCAGATTGCTGTGAAGCTAGAAGAGCTGAAGATTCAGGAGGCATTGAAGTCAAACCATGCTTGCATACAAAAGAGAATGCCTAACATCTTTAATTCCTTTATCATTCTTGGCAGTGAGGGAGGAAAGAACTGTTGTGAGGTACCAGTTAAGAGAAAGGCAGCTACCCTATCTCCCAACTGGCAATCATGTGTCAATGAACTCCTGGCACTACTATTGTGTGTGTGTGTGTGTGTGTGTGTGTGTGTGTGTGTGTGTGTGTGTGTGAAAGAGACAGAGAGACAGAGATAGAGAGACTGAGAAGCTGAGATACAGAAACAGAGACACAGAAATGACAACAGAGACAAAAAGACACAGAGAGAAAGTATTATCAAGTATTTAGCAGTACAGTACCTAATGATAAAATCGATAAGGTTACAACCTTGTGAATTCTGAAAAATCTAAAGAACTTTCAGAATTACCACCAGCACCTCTAGTAGGTAGCAAAGCCTCCTAGAAGTGTTAGCAGTGGATGATGATAAAGAAAGCAATTTCAAATAAATATGGAAATCCAGTCATCAAACCATGGTGCAAGCT
Source organism: Notamacropus eugenii (assembly GCF_028372415.1). Taxonomy (NCBI): domain Eukaryota; kingdom Metazoa; phylum Chordata; class Mammalia; order Diprotodontia; family Macropodidae; genus Notamacropus; species Notamacropus eugenii. The sequence goes on along the minus strand of NC_092872.1, from coordinate 115,545,295 downwards.
TTGGGAACTATAGTCCTTGAGAAAATGAATGTTTTGAATTCTAGAAAGATACTGCACTAAGAGCCCAGGAGAAAATTTTACTTAAGGTAGACTTCATGAGGACCTTGCAAAAAGATTTCTAGTAGTTTGAAGCTGTGAATTCATCCTTGACTATATGTGTTCTAGATGTGTTTGCTTCACTCCTTTTAAACTTTTCATTTGAGCCACTATTCCATGGAACCTTGTGAGTACAAAATTCTTGTTTAGAGTATTGTGATTGCAACTGGTATTCTTGCTACTCCTTCTCAGTAATGTTCTTGCTAATGTAATTCAAATTATTTTTACTGACTTTTGGACCTTATCAATGAGAAATTAAAAAACAAACTAACTATAGTGTTAAAAAAACGTCAGTTCTTCAGTGTTATCCCCAGATACCTGAGGTGTGCCCTTTGGGAGACCCAACTGACCACTGCTAGTATGAATTGAGAAAGGGACTTCAGATGAAGTGCTTCACAAGAAGCTAACACTCTCAGGAATTTCAAAGTGGCTATGGCCTCCAGCCTGACTCACTTTTTTTAAATAAAGATATTCATACAACTTATGAAGGATGAAACAAGGGGCACTCAGGTTGTGACTGCATGGAGTCAAAAAATACTCATTTAAAGAGGAAAAGAAGACTATTGGTTAATATATCCTTATGTATAAATTAACTGAATGTTCTTATTTTTGACTATCAGTGTTGGTATTCTGTATAAACATACTCTTTACATAATCTTTTCTATTTATCCCACTGAGAGGACTGATGGGTAAAAATAGAAGAAAAAGCTGTGTCTGGAACTTGCACTGCTCCAGAGTTAGGTCAGTTATAAACATGTCAACCATACTACAAATAAGTATAAAGAACAGTCAGAACCTAGCGTACTATAGGGAGAAACATATAGGCATGAGGAACCTTGACAACTGGTAGGACATCTGTCAGAAAATACACAAAGTCTGACAGAAAGAAAGAGCAATTGCAAAATTGGGAAATTATAAATTGCTAAGAAAGAATATGCATCAGATGAGTTAATGTGCTAGTGAGAAGAGGCATCCAAAATGGATGGCTGGGGTTTGGAGGAGCCAAATGTGATGGTCCCCATTTATAATTCCACCTAAGAGTGAAGGCTGAAGCTGGTGTGTCTCTTGATAATAAAAGTTTTGACCTACAACTGGAGATGAAGCTGAATTATTAGTTTGTACTGTTTAGCATCAATACAGTGATTTCCTGGGATCGAGGATGACCAGATTGCCTAAAAAGAGGGACATTAATCCAGGTAAGAAACTGAGCAAGTCAAAATCCCTGCCTGTGTCAACTGTTAAAGGGATCAACCAATGGGTAGTTCATATAGTACTAGCCAATGTGAGATGGGGAAAGAAAGGAAGGAAGGAAGGAAGGAAGGAAGGAAGGAAGGAAGGAAGGAAGGAAGGAAGGAAGGAAGGAGGAAGGAAGGAAGGAAGGAAGGAAGGAAGGAAGGAAGGAAGGAAGGAAGGAAGGAAGGAAGGAAGGAAGGAAGGAAGGAAGGAAGAAAGGGAGGGAGGGAGGGAGGAAGGAAGGAAGGAAGGAAGGAAGGAAGGAAGGAAGGAAGGAAGGAAGGAAGGAAGGAAGGAAGGAAGAAAGGAAGGAAGGAAGAAAGAGAGAAGGAAAAAAGTGAGAAAGAAAGAAAAAGAGGGAGGGAGGAAGAATTATGGATTTATTACATTTCTAGGGGTTTAGTAAAGCACTCAAGGGGCATCTTGTTGTTATTTGCCTTGTGAAAGCTGAGTATGAACAGTTACTGCTAAATACCCAGGACAAAGGTAAAAAAACAAAACAAAATTAACTGAAGCATATTTTTAAAGGGATAAACAAGGAACTTAAATCATGCTGAGAGGAATTATAGGTAACAAATCAATATCAGTAATAAACTTTTATGCTTCAATATGTTAGATACTCAAATTCATTAAGGAAAAATTGTCTGGTCTACAGGAAGATATCAATAGTAACACAATAGTGAGAGGAGACTAATAACTTTGGATAAGTCAAACAGAACGATAACAAAAGTGAAATATGAGCTGAAAAATAATCTAGAGAAACTATAATTAAAGACATAACATCTTTCAAATGGAACTGCAAAGGCATAGATAGATAGACAGAGAGAGAGACAGATAGATAGACAGATGCATGTGCAAATGTATATGATATATAACATATGTGTACATTATTGTGTGTGTATTATGTATATGTCTGTATCAACACCACGTGGAAGTTTTACAAAAATTGACGTGTAGAAGGGCATAGAAATATTGTAAACAAACTTAAAATGGCAGAAATAATTAATATATCCTTTACTAACTATAACAGAAATAAAATAGCCATTGGTTCAGGGACCACAAACAAAGATTCATATCCAAATGAAAATTTAACAATGAAATCCTAAATAATGAGTGGGTAAAAGAACAAAAAAGAAAAGTACGTAACTTAGAAGAGAAGGTTCTAAAACTTTTCCAAGAAATGAAATCTTTAAAAGTTAGAATAGATCATACAGAAAACAAGGATTTCATGAAACAAAAAATTTTAAAATGCAATCAAAAGACTGAAAAAAGATTATCCGATATAAAATAAACAACCAAAAATTATGATTTTAAGAAAAAGGCCTGGACATCTTATTTCAAGAATTCATAAACAAGAGGAGCCAAATCTATTAGAAGCAGAGGACAAAGTAAATATAGAAGGAATCTACCATCTACCACCTAAAAAGAATACTAAAAGTCCCAGGAATGTCATAGCCAATATCCAGATATTTTATTTATGATTTAAAAAATACTGCAAATATTCAGAAAAAGCAACTGAAATTCTGAACAATTAGTTTCAAATAAGATCTGGAAGCTTCTAGGGAAAATTAGAGCTTTGGAGTATATGACTCCAAAAAGTAAAAATTTAGGCTTACAATACAGTTTGCCTAGTAAAGCTAAATATAATTGTACAGAGAAAAGTGAACGTTTAATGGAATATAGGATGGGCAAAGGGACGTAAAAGAAGGAGGGACAGAAAATAATAAGAAAAAGAAGGGTAGAAGAAATGGGGAGTGGAAGGGAGAAGAGAGGAGGGGAGTAAAAGATAAGATATAGGAAGAAAGAGAAGGAGAGAGAGAGAGAGAGAGAGAGAGAGAGAGAGAGAGAGAGAGAGAGAGAGAGAGAGAGAGAGAGAGAGAGAGAGAGAGAGATTGAAACACATCTAAATAAATTCAGAATAAATAGAATACTGAAGTAAATTTCAGGTCTTCAGTTGGTCTACTTTGACACAGGGCATAGAGAATGTCTCACCTTATAAAGAGAGCTATGTTGCTGATAATTTTTCTGCCCTTCACAAGGGCACCCACACAGACAAAGAAAAAGAGAAAAGAGGAAAAAACAACTTAAAAACAACACTAACGACTACTATCTGTCCAAGAATAAGGTTAAAATTTATGCTTCTGCTCTCCATTTCTGAAAAAGAAGACACTCAAGGAGACTTCCCTGACATTTTGCCCAAATTACTTCTTTCACTTTTTTTCTACTACTAATCTAATGAAGACCAATGCAATAAATTTTCATCCTGCTTGCTTAAACCTGTTCCTCGGGACCCCCTGAGTGTTGGGGACAATATAAAGTAAACATTTCAAGCTCTATGCAATTTGTTGGGGCCGATGGGAAAATCTCTTTGGAATCAAGAAAAGTCAGAATTTTTTGGCCAGAGGAAGTTATATCATTCATTGGTGCTTAATTCCTGAGACCTGTTGTTTTTGATGCTTTGTTGGAGAATACAAAATTCATATATTTCCTTGCTATGCAACTACTGAGGTGACACTAAATGATTACCAAGGATAGTTAAGTAGGCATGTTTTTCATTTCTCTCTATCAGTGGAAGGACAACAAGTACTAAACTTCCCTCTCTGATATTTTCTAAGGCTTTATGAACTGATGTTATTGAAAAAAGGACATTTTCATGGCTGAAGGTATTTGCAAGGTAGCATTCAATGTATGTAAGTAAACGTTTTTGAAAAGAAAAAAAGCAGTTTGGATTTTGGAGGTTAAGAGCTGGCATTTTAGTTTACTGTGACATATATTCAAGGAAGATCAAACTTACTTATTTTACATCTTATTCAGCTCTATTTATATTACTGGGAAAATTAATTTTCTATTTTAATTATATTTACTTATCTCAGAAATCCCTCAAACTATCTAAATTTATCTCTGCAATATTTTCCGTCTCCAGTAAATATAAGGCTTAATTGTCTAATAAAATGTTTGTGAATGATAAGAGCTATTAATGAAGCTCTTAAAGTGCCAACTTTTAAAGTAGATTTTGAAACTGAATGTTGAGCTTCAAAAAGATAAATGGATGAAACGTTATAATGCACAATGCATTTAAATAATATTCACTTTATTGAACATAAGAGTACCTTATAAGTGTTCAATATGCACGTTCTTGTTACATTTCAAAACCACTTATAGTTTGCTTCTATGGTTTATGAAGTCACCAATAAGCCTTGAAAGAGTTATTGCCTTGTATACGTAGGATATGAATTGTAGTTGTGGTAGAAATGGTGGAAAATATATCTGATCATTTACATAGTTTATATCATATTATTCATAATATTTATCTTATTTTTAATGTATTTACTTTCCAGAATGTACAATTACTGAGTTTGTGTTTTACAATCCCATAACTTATATTGTCATTTGTCCATCATAAAATAATATAACTGTGCTGTATTTTTTCTTATTCTGTATGTATCTCACCCTTACAATAAGTGAACCATACAACTACACTGTTTGTGGACTTTTAGGTAATGCATGCATATTTCTACTCAAATATCTGCAATTTATTTATTCAAAATTTTTTGTGCACATAATATGTAAGAAGCATGTTTTAAGATTTGTTCATAGCAAAAAAAAATTTAAACCAATGAAACAAAATAATAGTAATACAAGTAAATTAGGAGAAAACAATAAAACATCTTCATGAGAATCTCAATGTGCTGAAAGGGTATGTGTGAATCTTTGACTGTAATTCTACTTATCACCTACTGAGCTACATCATGACATTATGGATCACTAACATAGCTAGTCAACTTATTTTATTCATTTTTTAATGCTTTTTGAGCAGTTATTTCTGTCTCCCTTGCTATTGTTCAACTAGTACCACCCAAAGAGCTTTTCTTTGTAATAAAGTGGGGAGGGGGAGTGCATAAAAATGAAAATCATGACTACTTCTGACATCCTGTGTAAATAAGTAAAAAAATAATTTGAAGCATTTATTAACCATTTAATGTGCATTAAGCAGTTTGATAAGTGCTGGAGATACAAATGTAAGGAAAAAAGATAGTTCCACGTAGTGTCTGGTGCCAAATTTGAACTCTCAAAGATAAGTCTTCTGGAGTCTGGGTCTGTCACAGTATCCACTGTGCCACTGAGCTGCCCTAAGCTGACCCGACCCCTAACTCAAAAAAGTTCTAAGAGGAACTCAGTAGCAGAAGGAAGGTGAAAGGAAGATTGGATTTATGGGAGCCAAGGTTGCAGACAAAGAGATAAGTCCCTTTCATTCTTCCTTCTTGACCTCTAAAAACCCAGTAAATATTTCCCCAGGAAAAACTCTGTGATAGTTAAGTCAGCAGAAAGACAGTGTTTTGTAGACCAGAAAACTGGGAAATTAACCAGAAAGGCTTCCCTTGCTCTGGCAAAAGCAGAGCAGTACCGGACCTGAGGGGCCCTGCAAAACAGTGGTAAGATGTACCTCAGCAAACCAGGGGTTTGCCAATCCCCAATTAAATACCAAATCAGAAATTCAGCAAGTTAAAGGAGAGATTAATAAAAATGCAATTATGAAATCTGATTAACTAATATGTAAAACTAAAAGCTGTTTTTATAAAAAAAAATAAAATAGATAAATCTTTAATTTGATTTTTTTAAAAAAATTACCAGTATCAAAAATGATAATGGTAAATTCACCCACCAATAAAGAGGAAATTAAAACAATAATCAGAAACTACTTCGCTGAATTGTATGCCAACAAATTTGACAATCTCAGTGAAATGAATAAATATGTACAACAATATAAAGTGCCCAGTTTAACAGAAGAGGAAATAAAATACTTATATAACCCCATTTCAGAAAAAGAAATTAAACACACCATCAATAAACTCTCTAAGAAAAAAATCGAAAAAGAGCAACGACTCACCTAAGCTCCTGGACAAACTTCTTTGGATACCTCTGAAAGGAGAATGTGACTAAATTTTGGAGGTGCAGAATGCAGTGGCAGACAGACTGTGACGGATTCAGAGGCCAGGTTAGACTGGAAGGTCCACAGGAAGGATCTATTCCACGGGGATGAGCCCCCAGCGCACAGCGCAGCGTGGTCAATGCAGCGGAGAGGAAGGGACCCGAGAAGCCTGAGAGCAGCGGGTGGAACCAGCGGAGTGGGAGACAAGTCAAACCGATCTGGTGAGAGACACTGAGCACCAGATATCAGCGCAGCAGGTCCTGAGACCTTCAGCCTGAAGATTAAACTTTGGTAAGTCAGCTACTTGAACTGCTGGGAGCTAGGATGGCGGAGTGATCAGTAAATGCTCTCTCCTCCCCCCAATGACTGTGAAAGAACCATAAAATATTTCCCCAGAAAAAATCCTGGATCAGCGGGAACAGCAGAAGGGGCAAATAGTCTCATAACAACTGAGGCTAGGAAAATAGCTAAAGGGGATTCCTCCTACTGTGGCGTGGGCGAACCAGAAGGACAGAGGACCCAGGGCAGAGAAAACTCTCACTGAGACCCAGGCAAGCCTCAGCTCCAGGAGAGGAGCCCCAGGAGGGGTGGGAACACGCATTAGCATCTAGGCTTGCCTCAGCCCTCGAGGGGAAAAGGGAAGGCAATAGAGAAGCTGGGATCACCATCCCCTGAGCTTGCCTTAGCCTCAGTGCAGCAGAGGAGATATCCTGTGACCAGACCACTCTTCCCACACACTTAACAAGCTAGCCCCACGGTTGATCTGGGAAGCAAAAAACAAAAACATGCTTTTAGCTTTTTCACACATCAGCTCAACACAAAGTTCTGTAGCTTCTGACTGAAAGAACCAGAAGCTACAACACTCAGTCAACATCACGAACAGGAAAAGGCAGATGAAAGGTGAAAAAACCATAGAATCTTTCTATGGGGATAAGGACCAAAACACAAACACCAAAGAGGTCAGAGCTGAGCCTGTACTTCCATCTGAAACTTCAGAAGGGACTATGAACTTCTCACAAGCACAAGCAGCTCTCCTGGAACAGCTGAAGAAGGAAAGAGAAGAAAAACTAGTCAATGATTTTAAAATCATAAAAAAAGAATTCACTGATGAGAACATCACTCTGAAAAGAAAAATTGAACAAATGGAAAGGGAAGTTCAAAAATTAACAGGAGAAAATAATTCCCTAAAAGGAAGAGTTGATCAAATGGAAAAGGAAACCCAAAACTTAATTGGGCAAATGGAAAAGGAAACACAAAACCTAACTGGGAACATTGGTCAAATGGAAAAGAAAATACAAAAACTAACTGGAGAAAATAGCTACTTAAAGAGAAAAATTGGTCAGATGGAAAAGGAGATGCAAAAGTTAACTGAAGAAAACAATATGAGAAAGATTAGAAGTGGGCAAGTAGAAACTAATGAGTCAATGAGGCAGCAAGAATCAGTCAAACAAAATCTAAAGAATGAAAAGATAGAAGAAAATGTAAAATATTTAATTGGAAAAACAACTGACCTGGAAAATAGATCCAGGAGAGAAAATCTAAGAATTATTGGCCTGCCAGAAACCCATGATGAGAAAAGAGCCTGGACAATAACTTCCAGGAAATCCTCAAGGAAAACTGCCCAGAAGTGCTAGATTCAGAGGGCAACATAGTCATCGAAAGAATCCACCGTTCCCCTCCTGAAAGGGATCCCAAACTCAAAACCCCAAGAAATATCGTTGCCAAATTCCAGAGCTATCAAGTGAAGGAGAAAATACTACAGACAGCAAGAAAGAAACAATTCAAACATCGAGGAGCTACACTCAGGATCACACAGGACCATGCAGCTTCTACATTAAAAGATCAGAAGAATTGGAACGCAATATTCCATAAGGCAAAGGAGTTGGGACTTCAACCAAGGATCAATTACCCAGCAAAGTTCAGCATAACATTTCAGGCAAGGAGAAAGTCATTCAACGAAATAAGGGATTTCCAGAGCTTCCTGACCAAAACACCAGAACTCAATAGACAATTCGATCTTCAAATGCAGGTCTCAAGAGAATCATAAAAATGTAAACAGGGGGAAAAACAAAAACAAAAACTTGTTATTCAATTAGGGCAAACTGTTTACCTCCCTATAAGGGAAGAAGATACCTGTTAATCTTGAGAATTGTACAGCTATTATGATAAAAAGGATATACATAGAGGGAACGGGTATAAAGTAAATGATGTCACCTCAAAAATATGATTTAAGTATGAGAAGGGATTGTAATAGGAGGTGTGAAAAGGAGGAAGCAGAAAACGGCAAATTACATCACAAGAAGAATTACAAAACTATAGTAGAGGGAAGGAGGGGAGGGAGATGAGCATTGTTTGAGAGGTACTATCATCTGATTTGTTTAAAGGAGGGAATAATAATCTGAAGTAGATAATCCTAACTAGCTCTATAGGTAGTAGGAGGGGAAGGGGGAAGAAAGGGGAGGGAGGCTAAAAGGGAGGGAAGAAGCAATAAGAGTAAAGGGGAGGAAAAGGGAAGGGGGCTAAAAGAAGGAGGGGAAGGTTGCAGGAGGAGGGGGTGAAAAGTGAATACTATTGAGGAGAGGAAGGGAGACAGAAGAGTTAAAGGCACAAATGGTGGGAAAGAGGATGGAGGGAAATACACAGATTGTAATCATAACTGTGAATGTGAATGGAATGAACTCTCCCATAAAACGGAGATGGATAGCAGAATGGATTAAAAGCCATAATCCAACAATATGCTGCTTACAAGAAACACATTTGAAATGGGGGGATACACATAGGATAAAGGTCAAAGGATGGAGCAGAATATATTGTGCTTCAGCTCATGTAAGAAAGGCAGGAGTAGCAATCCTAATCTCAGACAAAGCAAAAGCAGAAATAGATCTAATTAAAAGGGATAAGGATGGAAACTATATCCTGCTAAAAGGTACCATAGACAATAAAGCAATATCATTACTAAACATGTTTGCTCCAAGTGGTATAGCATCCAGATTCTTAGAGGAGAGGTTGGGGGAGTTGAAGGAAGACATTGACATCAAAACTATACTAGTGGGGGACCTCAACCTCCCTCTCTCTGAACTCGATAAATCTAACCTCAAAATAAACAAGGAAGAGGTTAAGGAGGTAAATAAAACTCTGGATAAGGTAGATATGATAGATCTTTGGAGAAAATTGAATGGGAATAGAAAGGAATATATCTTTTTCTCCGCAGTACATGGAAAATTTTCAAAAATTGACCATGTACTAGGACATAAAAATCTCACAATCCAGTGCAGAAAGGTAGACATAATCAATGCATCATTCTCATATAACAATGCAATAAAAATTACATATAATAAAAAGCCATGGAAAGATGAACCAAAATCAATTGGAAATTAAATAATCTAATCCTAAAGAAGGAATGGGTTAAAGAAGAAATCATAGAAACAATCAACAATTTCAATCAAGAGAATGACAATAATGAGACAACATGCCAAATCTTATGAGATACTGCAAAAGCAGTTCTTGGGGGAAGTTTTATATCTTTGAATGCCTACATAAATAAAATAGAGGAAGAGGATATCAATGACTTGGGCTTGCAGTTGAAAAAGCTAGAAAAAGAACAAATTGATAATCCCCAAGTAAATACCAAATTAGAAATACGGAAAAACAAAGGAGAGATTAATAAAATTGAAATTAAGAAAAGTATTGAATTAATAAATAAAACCAATAGTTGATTTTATGAAAAAACTAATAAAATTGATAAACCTTTGGTCAATTTGATTAAAAAAAGAAAGAAGAAAATCAAATTATCAATGTTAAAAATGAAAGAGGTGAACTCACCTCCAATGAGGAGGAAATTAAAACAATAATTAGAAACTACTTTGCCCAACTTCATGCCCACAAATTTGATAATCTAAACGAGATGGATGAATATTTTAAAAAATACAAATGGCCCAGATTAACAGAAGAGGAAGTTAAATACTTAAACAACTCCATCTCAGAAATAGAAATTGAACAAGCCATCAATGAACTCCCTAGGAAAAAAATCTCCAGGGCCAGATGGATTCACAAGTGAATGCTATCAAACATTTAAAGAACAGTTAATTCCATTACTATATAGACTATTTCTGAAAATTGGGGAAGAAGGAGTCCTCCCAAATTCTTTCTATGATACAAATATGGTTTTGATACCCAAACCAGGAAGAGACAAAACAGAGAAAAAAATTATAGACCAATTTCCCTAATGAATATAGATGCAAAAATTTTAAATCACATTTTAGCAAAACGAATACAGCATCTTACCAGGAGATTAATACATTATGATCAGGTGGGATTCATACAAGGAATGCAGGGCTGGTTCAATATTAGGAAAACTATTAGCATTATAGATCACATCAAGAACAAAGCTAACAAAAACCACATGATTATCTCAATAGATTCAGAAAAATCTTTTGACAAAATACAACACCCATTCCTATTAAAAACACTGGAGAACATAGGAATAAAGAGAACTTTCCATAAAATAATAAGCAGTATCTACCGAAAACCTTCAGCAAGCATTATATGCAATGGAGATAAGCTAGATGCATTCCCAGTAAGATTAGGGGTGAAACAAGGATGTCCATTATCACCTCTATTATTAAATATGGTACTAGAACTGTTAGCTGTAGCAATTAGACAAGATAAAGATATTGAAGGAATAAGAATAGCCAAAGAAGAAACTAAGTTATCACTCTTTGCAGATGATATGATGATTTACTTAGAGAATCCCAGAGATTCAAGTAAAAAACTACTTGAAATAATAAACAACTTTGGCAAAGTTGCAGGTTACAAAATAAACCCACACAAATCTTCTGCATTCCTATGTATAAGCAACGAAGTCCAACAGCAAGAGATAGAAAGAGAAATCCCATTTAAAGCTAGGGTAGACACTATAAAATACTTAGGAGTCTACCTGCCAAAACAAACCCAGGGATTATATGAACACAATTACAAGACACTTTTTGCACAAATAAAGTCTGATTTAAGTAAGTGGAAAAACATCTGTTGCTCATGGGTAGGCCGTGCTAATATAATAAAAATGACAATTCTACCTAAATTAATTTACTTATTTAGTGCCATACAAATTAAACTATCAGATAATTACTTTCTAGAGCTGGATAAAATAATATCAAAATTCATTTGGAAGAACAAAAGGTCCAGAATATCAAAAGGACTAAAGAAAAGAAATGTTTGGGAAGGTGGCCTAGCACTACCAGGCCTCAAATTGTACTATAAAGTAGCAATTATCAAAACCACTGGGTACTGGCTAAGAAACAGAGAGGTAGACAAGTGGGATAGACTTGGCACTCAAGATGCAGTAGGCAAGGAATATAGCAACCTCCTGTTTGATAAACCCAAGGACCCCAGTTTCTGGGATATGAACTCACTGTTTGACAAAAATTGCTGAGAAAACTGCATAACAGTGTGGTGGAAATTAGGCATAGACCCATACCTCACACCGTACACAAGAAAAAAGTCCAAATGGGTACATGATTTAGGTATAAATATTGATACCATGAATAAACTGGAGAAGCAAGGAATAGTGTATTTATCAGATCTATGGAGAAGGGAAGAATTTTTTACTAAAGAAGAGATAGAACGCATTATGAAATGCAAATTGGATAATTTTGATTACATTAAACTGAGAAGTTTTTGCACAGCCAAACCCAATGCAACCAAAATTCGGAGGGTTGTAGTCAATTGGGAAAGAATTTTTATGACTAAGCTCAGGGAGAAAGGCCTCATTTCCAGAATATACAGAGAACTGACTCAAATGTATAATCATGCAAGTCATTCCCCAATTGATAAATGGTCAAAGGATATGAACAGGCAATTTTCAGAGGAAGAAATTAAAGATATCTATCATCATATGAAAAAATGCTCTAAATCACTTTTGATTCGAGAGATGCAAATCAAAACAACTCTGAGGTACCACATCACACCTATAAGATTGGCAAACATGACAGAACAAGAAAATGATAAATGCTGGAGAGGATGTGAGAGAGTTGGAACACTAATTCATTGTTGGTGGAGCTGCGAGCTCATCCAACCATTCTGGAGAGTAATTTGGAACTATGCCCAAAGGCTACAAAAATGTGCATACCCTTTGACCCAGCAATATCGCTACTAGGACTATATCCCCAAGAGATCATAAAAATGAGAAAGGGTCCCACATATACAAAAATATTTATAGCAGCACTCTTTGTGGTGGCCAAAAACTGGAAATCAAGGGGATGCCCATCAATTGGGGAATGGCTGAATAAACTATGGTATATGAATGTAATGGAGTACTATTGTGCCATAAGAAATGATGAACAAGAAGACTTCAGAGAGGCCTGGAAGGACTTATATGACCTGATTCTGAGTGAAAGGAGCAGAACCAGGAGAACTTTGTGCATAGCGACAACCACAGTGTGCAAGAGTTTTTTCTGGTTGACTTGGAATTTCGTAATAATGCAAGAACTTATTTAAAAAAAAATCCCAATGGTGGATTTCTAAGGCAAAATGCCTTCCACACTCAGAGAAAGAAATATGGAAGTCATTTGCAGAATGTAGCAGACCATGTTTGTTTGTATGCGTGTTTTTATGTATCATGTTTTGATTTGTTATATGATTTCTTCCATTTATTTTAGTTCGACTACATAACATGACTATAGTGAAAATGTACTCAATAGGAAAGTATATATAGAACCCATACAGAATTGTTTGCGGTCGTGGGGTGGGAGGAGGGTACTGGGGAGTAGGTGTGGGGGGATAAAATCTTAATTTTATGGCAGTGATTGTAAACCATTAAAAATAATAAAAAAAGAAAAAGAAAAAAAAGAAAAAATCTCCAGGGCCAAATGGCTTTAAAAGTGAATTCAGTCAAACACTTACAGAACAATTAATTCCAATACTATCGAAACTATTTGAGAAAATAGGCAAAGGAGTCCTACTAAATTATTTGTATGATACAAATATGGCGTTGATACTTATATCAGGAAGAGTCAAAACACAGAAAAAAAAAGTGTAGATGAATTTCCCTAATGAATATTGATTCAGAAAATAAAAAAAAAAAAACATTAACAAAGAGATTGCAACTTATCTCAAGGAGAATACACTACGACCAGGTAGGATTTATACCAGAAATACTGAGTTAGTTCAATATTTGGAAAAATATGAGCATAATTGACCATATCAATAGCAAAACTAGCAGAAAACATATGTTTATCTCAATGGATGCAGAAAAAGCTTTTGACAAAATACAGGACTTGTGCCTATTGAAAATACTAGAGAGCATAGGGTTGCTCTCCATCCCTATGAATGGAGTCTTCCTTTAAATGATAGGTAGCATCTATCTAAAACCATGAACAAGCATTATGTGTAATGGGAATATGTTAGAAACATTTCCAATAAGATCAGGGGTGAAAGAAGGATGTCCATTATCATCACTATTTTTCAGTATTGTACTAGAAATGTTAACTTTGGCAATAAGTGAAGAAAAACGTTGGAGGAATTAGACTACACAATGAGTGACCAAAGATATTACTGTTTGAAGATGATATGATGGCATACTTAGTGAATCCTGGACAATCAACTAAAAAAATGCTTGAAAAAATTAAAAATCTTAACTATCAGGGGACTCATACTCTTTCCTCTGGAATGTAAGGTATGTTCAGGGATGGCCATTACCTTTGGTATGATGGCTGTCAAGCCCTTTTTAGGGCCCTTTTCCACCTTTGATGTACACCTGTTCTTCCTAACTCTCACCTGTGGCTCCAAGAAGCTTCAGCATGTGCAGTGACCACACCCCAGGAAATCATTTCAGCAGATGGGCCAAACCAGGTTGAGGGTAACCAAGGAGTCTGAAACCCATTGGTGAGCTAGGGGGGTGTCTATCCCAAGTATTGGAAGACTTCCCCTTGTTCCAAAGGCTACAAGCCAAGACCAAAGTGAAGGGAGTGCTGGTGCATGATTTTCTGTTTGGAGATGGTTGTGTACTCAATGCAGCCTCTGAAGTTGGGATGCAACAAAGTATGGACCAATTCTTTTTCGCTTGTGCTAATTTTGTGCCAATAATTAACACCAAGAAAATACAGGTATTCCATCAGCCACCACCACACCACCAATACATGGAACCAATGGTTACAACAAATGGAGAAGTGTTAAATGCTGTGGTTAAGTTCACTTACCTTGTTAGTATATTTTACAAGGATATACACAATGACAATGAAGTTGACACATGCATTGCCAGAGCTAATTCAGTGTTTGTGAGGCTCTGAAGAAAAGTTTGGGAGAGAAGAGTTATTAGACTGACTACCAAGGTGAAGGTCTACAGAGCCGTTTTATTGATCTTATTGCTGTATGCCTGTGAAACGTGGACAGTCTACCAGCATGACATCAGGAAAGTGAGCCACTTCCATTTGAACTATCTTTGGAAAATTCTGAAGATCACCTGGCAGAATAAGGTACCAGACACAGAGATCCTTGCTCAAACTAAACTGCCAATCATTCAAATTAAGCTTCAGAGAGTGCAACTCTGATGGTCTGGCCATGTTTGCTGGAATGCAAAATGTACGCTTGCCAACAAAACTATACTATAGCAAACTCGCATGAGGCAGGTGATTGCATGGTGGCCACAAGGACACTCTCAAGGTCTCTCTCAAGAACATTGGATTTGATTGTGTGACATAGGACACACTGGCACAGGAATGCTCAGCATGGCATGCTCACATCAGAAAGTGTGTGTGCTGTGCTCTATGAGCAAAGCAGAATTTAAACAGCATGAAAGAAACATAGGATGTGTAAATTTGGAGTATCCACCCCAAATGTTCACATAGTCTATCTGTGCCCAATCTATGGTAGAACATTCCAAACCCATACTGGTCTGATCAACCACAGTTGATTTACCTGAGGTCACACAGTGAGTGAATGTGAAAGGCAACACTTAACCCAGGTCTCCTTCAATCCAAGGCTGATCCTCTATGCACTGCATTATGTTAATTCAATAGCTGCAATGAATGCATACTCATGTGAAGAAATCCTCAATGATTCAATAAAGAAAGAATGCTCACATGAAAGGTATGCTCAACTCAGTAAGGACTACAAACTCTCAGGGATGAATTCTGAACAAATAAAAAAAAAACAATTTCAATGATGAGGAAAAGAGGAAGTTATCTAAAGGTAAATAGAAATTTGATCATTAAACCATGTATAAAGATTTCTGCAGGCTACATATTCACTTAGAAAATCACACACTAAGTTTATCTATCTTCTACTGCATTTTCATTTATTTGGTCAAATATTTCTCAATTCCATTTGATATGGTTTACTGCAGCATCTCTGGGACATGTTTAACACCTCTGATATAAAGGTTCTAATATTAATGTAAAAGATCTCACTAACTAATTTTCTTTGTTTTTTCATTCTCAGTAGTACTGTGGATTTCTTTTTTCCAATCGCTTGTAAAGATAATTTCCAACATTCAGTTCTGTAAAATTTTGAGTTCCAAAATGGTCACTCTTTGACCAAGACAGCAAGCAATCTGATCTAGGTTTTTAACAGGATTTTACTGAATCAGTCTCTGACATGGAAGTTCTTGGAGTCACATAAAGCTGACCTACAGAGAGGAGTGCCAGTATTCAAGTAGCAATTTAACTAATCAATTTTAGAGGGAGTAATTCTCTCTAAACTCGAGTAAAATCACTGCTTGTATGCATATATCACACATGGGGAATGAGATAGGGAGAAGGGGGATTACAAATAATCATTTCCCAGCTCCTGAGTAGTTTCCCACAACAAGCCACAATACGAATGGGAAATATAGCAATTATTTCATTATTTCAAATTTGGAGTGTCATGACCCCTGAGCCCCCTCTCAAATCCCCTCAACAAGGTTGTAATGTCAACGAGAGTTAAAGATCTTCCCCACCCACTAATGGGCATTTAGGTAGATTAGGGGACATTTGTTTTGTAGAAGGCCCACACCTTTTGTTAATTTCTAATGAGGCAGTGATTCTCAAGGGTCATGATTCCCTTTGGTTCTCAAAAGTATATATATAATCTGAGGTGAGGTTTTGTTTTGGGGGTTACCCATTGGAAGTGTTTGTTTGGCCAGATGAGATTCTGAGTAGCTACTAAGGAGCTCCCCAGCTTTGAAAACCCAGATGCAGGTGCTTCTTTCTCCGGTAACTGTGTACATATTGTCAGACACTTAGATCTGTCTGTTGATCTGTGATATATGTAATGCTTATGGTCAGACAGTTGGAAGCCCTGTCTATTTCTCTTTGTTTGTTTACATTTTCTCTCAAGTTCAGGTTGCTAAACTTTTTCCTGTGAACTAAGTGAATGATATAGGTGCTTGATTAAAATAGATTGTTGACCCCTCAAAAGTTGTTTTCCTTTTGGAAAAGCAGATCTAAGAACCTGTAGATCAAGCCCTCCTGTGTATGTTGGAGTCCTTGCTGTTACAAAGGCATAGAAACTTCTGTTTCTGTGACAGTAGCAAGTTTTACAGTCTTTGATTCACTTCACTTTAGGTACACAGGCAGTGACTGAATGCAGTGATTTAAAGAGTTGTCAAGGGTTTGATTGTTCATTTCAAGCTGCATTGTAAGTCTGACTCCCAAACCAGAAGATTCAATTTGAGAAATGTAGTCTATTTGTATATTTATTACACATACCATATCAATTAATATGAAACATCATAATTCCCTTCATATCTGCAATTATGTTAAACATATCTTCACATTAGTCATGTTGTGAAAGAAGAATCAGAACAAAAGGGGAAAAATCATGAGAAAGAAAAATAAAACAGTAAAAAACGTGAAAATAATATACACCTCTCTGTGTCCAGACTGTTATCCAACTCTGTCCAAGAATATCAGTTCTTTCAGTGGATGTGGTTAACTTTTTCAATCACAAGTCTCTTGGAATATTATTGGATGATTGTATTGCAGAGAAGAGCTAAGTCTGTCATACTTAATCATCACAAAATGTAATAGTGATTGTGCACAGTGTTCTCCTGGTTCTGCTCACTTCATTCAGTAACAGTTCATTTAAGTATTTCCAGGTTTTTCAGAAATCTGTATACTCACTACTTTATAGCACAATATTATTCCATTACATCCGTCCCAATGGATGGATATCCCTTCAAACTTCCAACTCTTTGCTCCCACAAAAAGAGCTTCTATAAATACTTTTGTACATGGGAGTCCTTTTCCCCTTTTTTTAATGAGCCCTTTGGGATACAGACCCAGGAGTGATATTGCTAGATCAAAAGGTAGCCACAGTTTGATAGCCATTCGTCAGTACTTCCAAATTTCTTTCTGGAAGGGTTAGGTCAGTTCACACATTCACCATCTGTGCATTAGTGTTTCAATTTTTTCATGTCTTCTCCGAAATTTATCATTTTCCTTTGCTGTCATATAAACCAATCTGATACCTGTGAGACAGTATTTCAGAGTTGTTTATATTTGTATTTCTCAAGTCAATATTGATTTGAAGCATATTTTCATCTCCCTAAGAAACTCCTAGTAGAGAAATTCCTACCACCAACCTAGATTGCCTCTCTTTTTTGACATAGCATATAAATTCTAAACACTTTCCTTAGCTAAATATAGAATAAATTACCCAAAGTCACATATGTCATAAGCATAAGGAAGATTTGAACTTAATCCATCTGAATTCAAAGTTAATACTCTGCTATGTTTAACATACTATATAGGTGATACATTGATGAATTATACATAAATATTACATAATAACAGCAAAAATTTTCAGCTAGAGAGAACTTACTGTTGTAAATCAAATATGGAAACAAAAAAATCAAATGAAACCAAAAAGTAAAAGAATGAAAGTCCTTTTTCATAACGCATTTTAAAAGATTCATTTAAATTAGAAGCAGCTAGGTGATTCAATGGATAGAACTCCAGGCCTATAATCAAGAAAAGTTGAGTGCAAATCTAGTCTAAGGCAGTAGATGTATGGCTATGGTCAGTGAGGGCAATAATAATATTTATAAAGTTCTTTTTTTTTAATTTTTATTAATTTATTTAACTTTTAACATTCATTTCCACAAAATTTTGGGTTCCAAATTTTCTCCCCATTTGTCCTCTCCCCCCACCCTAAAACACCGAGCATTCTAATTGCCCCTACCACCAATCTGTCCTCTCTTCTATCATCCCTCCATTCCCTTGTCCCCATCTTCTCTTTTGTCCTGTAGGGCCAGATAACTTTCTATACCCCTTTACCTGTATTTTTTATTTCCTAGTAGCAAGAACAGTACTCAACAGTTGATCCTAAAACTTTGAGTTCCAACTTCTCTTCATCCCTCCCTCCCTACCCCTTCCCTTTGGAAGGCAAGCAATTCAATATAGGCCATATCTATGTAGTTTTGCAAATGACTTCCGTAATAGTCGTGTTGTGTAAGACTAACTCTATTTCCCTCCATCCTATGGTCCCCCCCCATTCCTTCTATTCTCTCTTTTGATCCTATCCCTTCCCAAGAGTGTTGACTTCTAATTGCTCCCTCCTCCCCCTGCCCTCTCTTCCCTCATCCCCCCTATCCTGCTTATCCCTTCCTCCCCCACTTTCCTGTATTGTAAGATAGCTTTTCATACAAAATGAGTGTGCATTTCATTCCTTCCTTTAGTGGAATGTGATGAGTAAACTTCATGTTTTTCTCTCACCTCCCCTCTTTTCCCCTCCACTAAAAAGTCTTTTGCCTTCCTCTTGTATGAGAAATAATTTGCCCCATTCCATTTTTTCCTTTCTCCTCCCAATATATTTCTCTCACTGCTTAATTTCACTTTTTTAAGACATGATTCCATCCTATTCAATTCACTCTGTGCTGTGTGTGTGTGTGTGTGTGTGTGTGTGTAATCCCACCAACTACCCAGATACTGAAAAGTTTCAAGAGTTACAAATATTTTCTTTCCATGTAGGAATGTAAACAGATCTACTTTAGTAAGTCCCTTGTGAATTCTCTTTGCTGTTTACCTTTTCATACTTCTCTTCATTCTTGTGTTTGAAAGTCCAATTTTCTTTTCAGCTCTGGTCTTTTCATCAAGAATGCTTGAAAGTCCTTGATTTCATTGAAAGACCATTTTTCCCTTGAAGTATTATACTCAGTTTTGCTGGGTAGGTGATTCTTGGTTTTAGTCCTAGTTCCTTTGACTTCGGGAATATCCTATTCCATGCCCTTCGATCCCTTAATGTAGAAGCTGCTAGATCTTGTGTCATCTTGATTTTATTTCCATAATACGTGAATTGTTTCTTTCTAGCTGCTTACAATATTTTCTCCTTGAACAGGGAACTCTGGAGTTTGGCCACAATGTTCCTAGGAGTTTCTCTTTTTGGATCTCTTTCAGGTGGTAATCTGTGGATTCCTTGAATACTTATTTTGCCCTCTGGTTCTAGAATCTCAAGGCAGTTTTCCTTGATAATTTCATGAAAGATGGTGTCTAGGCTCTTTTTTTGATCATGGCTTTCAAGTAGTCCCATAATTTTTACATTGTCTCTCCTGGATCTATTTTCCAGGTCAGTAGTTTTTCCAATGAGATATTTCACATTGTCTTCCATTTTTTTCATTCTTTTGGTTTTGTTTTGTGATTTCTTGGTTTCTCACAAAGTCATTAGCCTCCATCTGTTCCATTCTAATTTTGAAAGAACTGTTTTCTTTCGTGAGCTTTTGAACCTCCTTTTCCATTTGGCTAATTCTGCTTTTGAAAGCATTCTTCTCCTCAATGGCTTTTTGAACCTCTTTTGTCAATTGTGTGAGCCTATTTTTCAAGGTGTTATTTTCCTCAGCATTTTTTTGGGTCTCCTTTAGCAAGGTGTTGACCTGCTTCTCATACTTTTCTTTCATCTCTCTCATTTCTCTTCCCAGTTTTTCCTCCACCTCTCTTACTTGATTTTCAAAATCCTTTTTGAGCTCTTCCATGGCCTGAGCCCATAATATATTTATTTTGGATGTTTGGGATACAGAAGCCTTAACTTCTGTGTTTTTCCCTGATGGTAGGCATTGTTCTTCCTCATCAGAAAGGAAGGGAGGAATTATCTGTTCACCAAGAAAGTAACCTTCCATAGTCTTATTTATTTTTCCCTTTTCTGTGCATTATCCCAGCCAGTGACTTGACTTCTGAATGTCCTCTTCACACCTCCAGATCCGCCCAGCCAGCACTTGGGGTCTGAGATTCAAATGCTGCTTCCCGGCCTCAAGGCTTTGGGCAGGGGCAGGGCTGCTATTCACTGTGAGATTCAGTTCAGGTGCTCAGGTGGGGGCAGGGCCGCCACACGGGACTCAGTTCCCTCAGGGATTTTATGCAGAGACCTTCAACAATGAATCCGGGCTCCTGCCTGCTTTGGGAGCCCCTGTCCCCTGCAGACCCCACTGCTGCCTCCCGAGGGGCCCCAAGCCACGGGGACACTCCACTGCCCTCTTGACCAGCCAAAGAGACCCTCTCACTGACTCTTGTCACCTGTGGGTGGAGGGACCTGCGTGGCCACTGGAGATTCTGCCCCTGAAGCCTGCTCGGATCTGTTACTCTTGGTGCTGTATGGCCAAGGCTCTGTTCTGGGTCCGGTGGGCAACGAACCTTTCGCGTCAGGTTTTCAGGTCTCTCTGGAACAGACATCTCATCTGCTCCATTGTTCTGTGGCTTCTGCTGCTCCAGAATTTTTTGGGAGTTCTTCTTTACAGATATTTTAAGGACTGTGGGTTCAGAGATAGCATATGTGTGTCTTTCTACTCCGCCATCTTGTATTTATAAAGTTCTTGTAAGTGCTTAACACAATGCCTAGCCCTTAGTAGGCAGGCACTTTAAAAATGCTCATTTCTTTTGTACCAAATTCTAAAATCAAGAAATAGCCTGCAGTGCCAATGCAATATTCACAGCACCTATGGCAACTATGAATATTGCAGTGCAGTTTTGAATCTTGAAATACAGCAGACTTTCCACATGAAAGACAGAGGCAAAACATTTATTTAGACACCAGAAAGCCAAATCCCAACTCTAGAAAGCCAAATCCATCACAGCAACAAAAATCTATACACAATAACAATGCAGAGGACACCAGCCCTGAGCCTTACCCCTGCTAGGCTTCCCACAAACCATCTCCCTTAAAAACATCACAAACAGGCTCCCCTAAACAAAATTCCCATTTTTCACGCACAGCTGGCTTCAGGCTTGTCTGCATCCTTCAATTTTGACTGCTGTCTGACCAAATTATCTCTCATCTCTGCTGTAGCTCTGCCTCTTCCTGTTCCCCCCTTCTTGCTCTACTCATTAGGCAAACTCCTTTCACCACAGGCTCCATGTGACTCACATATCCATGTGATCCAGGAAGGTCACATGGACCCATTAAAAAATGGGAATGATCTTCCACTTTAAATTACCATTACTTAACCCAATGTAAAGAAGAAATATTAGAAATATTCCCAATATGACTAGGGTTAAACAAGGATACACATTATTCTCCCCATTATTCCTACAGAATATAGGACACAAAGAATATCAAAATGTCTATGGAAAGATTGGCTCATCAACAAGAAATTAGTGTAGTTATAAAACATTCAGAAATTTCTGTACTTCAATTTGAACTTATTCAAGAAAAAGTCAGTTAGTTGTCCATATCACTTGACCCAACTCATTACTAGGTATAGAACCAAAGCAAGTCAAAGACAGAAATAAATGCTAAGCATATGCAAGATATTCATAGCAATGATCCTTCTGATTATAAAGGATGCACGAGAACAACGTGCTTCTCTAGTAACATAAGAAAATAAAGTGGGTGAACTTTAAGGGGGGATGTCTAAAAATAATGAATATGTGAATATCTACATTATTGCTGTGAAGTTAAAAATAATGTGCCAATCAGTATGGTATATTTGATAGAGAACTGGTATCAGACTCAGGAAGACTTCCACTCAAATCTTCCATATGAATCACACTGGCTTTGTGAACTATCAAGTTGTAAGGAAGGTGCTGGTTCACATTTGAGTGAAAGACCCTGGCCAGGATATGATTAAATTCACAGAGTTGATTAAAAGTAATTATAAATTAATAATAAATATGAGTAATACAGAGAAATATAGAATGATTTAAATGAACACAGGAAAATTGAATGAAAAATTGAGAGAAACATACGTACAATGAATATAATAATATGAATGAAATGATTCCTTAAAAAAAAGACAAACTCTGTGTACCTAAAAAAAGAAAAAAACCCTGAAAAACAAACAATGAAACATGACTTTCTCCACATAGATAAATAGATTAGTATAAGTATACTATACATTGTCATTTGCAGTCACTGTGTCAGATACTTTTGCTGAATTGTTTTCTTTATTACAAGGGAGGATTCTCATTGACTATAAATGACAGTGTTGTAAAGAAAAAAATAATGAAAAATGCTATAAATAAAGTATATACACATTCTTATGTAAATAACATATTGTGTGTATGTATGTCAATAAAGGAATATAATAAAAATAAATAGAAATCTGATTGCTTTTGCCATGTTTCAAAATAATTTGATGCATATGAAAATATATACATATATGCCCGTGTATCATACCTGTGTATATATGCATGGGAGGAAGTAAGGCTGCTCACCTTGCACTCAAATCAAAGTCAGCTGCAAGTCATGTCATCATCTCCCTGATGTCATGGTCTTCCTTAGAAAAGGAACACAGCCTGTGAGCAGTCTCTCCTTTCTTCTTCCCCTCCCTTCCCTTTTTCTCCCTGTGCTCTCCTATCTCACCTTACCTGTAAGTGCTCTGCCCAAGGGAAAATACTTTTCCATGGCTGGAAGCTATCTCTTTAACCTGGCTGGATTTCTTTCTAAAAAATCAGGCCTAAAACCCAATTCACTTCTGGAACTTGCAGACTGGAAAACAATAGGCCCATACCCTCCCAGCACAGAGTGAATGTAAATAGTAAATAGTAACTGTTTTTCTTTTGGCCAGGAACCCTGAGGTTCTTCTCCCAGTTCAATTTTTTTTAACGGGATCATCCACTGAGTAACTTTTTAAAAAACTTGTTTATTTTTAGTTTTCAACACTCATTTCCACAAAATTTTGAATTCCAAATTTTCTTCCCATCTCTTCTCTCTGTCCACCCCAAGATAGCATGCATTCTGATTACCCCTTACCCCAATCGGCCCTCCCTTGTATCACACCACTCCCTTCCCTTTATTTTCTTCTAGGGCAAGATAGTTTTCTCTGCCTCATTATCTGGATATTTTATCACCCAGTTAGATGTAAAAACAATTTTTACCATTAGTTTTTAAAACTTTGAATTTCAGCTTCTCTCCCTTCCTCCCCTTCCCACTGAGAAGGCAAAAAAAAAAAATCGATATGTTACACATGTGCAGATATGCAAAAGACTTCCATCAAAGTCATGTTGTGAAAGACTAACTATATTTCCCCCCATTGTATCCTGCCCACGATTTGAACTCTGGAATATCATATTCCAAACCTTGCACTTCCTTAATGTAGAAGGTGATAGGTCTTGCATTATCTTGACTGCATTTCCACAATACTCAAATTGTTCCGTTTTGACTGCTTGCAATATTTTCTCCTTTACTTGGGAGCCCTGAAATTTGGCTACAATATTCCTAAGAGTTTCCTTTTTTGGATCTCTTTCAGGGGGTGACTAGTGGATCCTTTCAATATTTATTTTGCCCTTTAGCTCTAGAATATCAGGGCAATTTTCCTTGATAATTTCATGCAAGACGATGTCTAGGCTCTTTTTTTTGATCATAGCTTTCAAGTAGTCCATAGTTTTTAAATTCTCTCTTCTGGATCTATTCTTCAGGTCAGTTGAGATATTTCACTTTGTCTTCCATTTTTTAATTCCTTTGGTTTTCCTTTATTATTTCTTGATTTTTCATAAAGTCATTAATTTCCATTTGCTCCATTCTAATTTTTAAGGAATTATTTTCTTTGGTGAGCTTTTGGACCTCATTTTCCATTTCTCCAATTCTGACTTTTAAGTCATTCCTCTCCTCATTGGCTTTTTGGCTCTCTTGCCATTTTTGATCTATTTTGTAAGGTGTTATTTTCTCCAACATTTTTTGAGTCCCCTTTAGCAAGCAGGTG
The DNA here is from genome assembly GCF_028372415.1 of Notamacropus eugenii. NCBI lineage: Eukaryota > Metazoa > Chordata > Mammalia > Diprotodontia > Macropodidae > Notamacropus > Notamacropus eugenii. The sequence continues at coordinate 115,520,930 of NC_092872.1, read as the reverse complement.
CTTTCATGATTTTCTTGCATCATTCTCATATCTCCTCTCAATTTTTTTCTCTTTTCTTACTTGATTTTCAAAATCCTTTTTGAGCTCATCCATGGCCTGGGACCAATTGATATTTTCTTGGAGGCTTTGGATGTAGGAACTTTGACTGTATTGTCTTCTACTTTCATGTTTTGGTCTTCCTTGTAAACAAATTATTTTTTCAGTTTTTGCTCCTTTCCCCAGCTATTTACTTGACTTTTGAGCTATTTGTCAAGGTAGTACTCTAGTTCCAGTGGGGTTGGTGGTGTACTGTGAGCTGCTTGATGCCCCCACAATCGGTGGGCCTAGAGTTCCAGAAAAAGTTGCTGCCCCTCCTGCTGCTGGGGTTCTGTGAGTTCCTCTGTCTCCTCCCCCCTCTTCTACCCTGGGTCTAGGGCAAGACCACTCTGCTGTCTCACACAGGTCCCACACGGTTTTTTTTTTCCACTGACCTTCCAATTTGTCCTCAGAGTTTGGAGTTTTAAAATATGGAAACCACCACAGGTGTAAGAATGTAATCCCTACAAGGCCTGCTCAGGTCCCCTCTGTGCTGGCCCAACCCACACTGGATTGTGCTGTGCTCCCAGCATGGTCTTATAGACATTTCCTGGTGACCTTGAAGGCTGTCTTAGGCTAGAGATTTGCTTCACTCTGTCATTCTGTGGGTTGTTCAGTTCCAGAATTTGTTTAGAATCATTTTTACAGGTATGTGACTGGGCCTGGGGGGATCCCTCTAGAAAGCTCATGCTGTTATTCCACCATCCTGACTCCATCTACCCCTTCTCTGAGTAACTTCTTAAAGAGGCCTATTCACTGAAATGTCATTGGGGCAGCTAGGTGGTACAGTGGATGAAACACCAGTGCAGGAGTCAGGAGGACCTGAATTCAAATCTCACCTCAGACACTTGACACTCACTAGCTGTGTGACTTTGGGCAACTAACAACCCCAAATGTCTCATCCTGGGTCATCTCCAGTCATCTTGATAATATCTGGTCACTGGATTCAGATGATTCTGGAGGAGAAGTGAGGCTGGTAACCTGCACAGCTCTCCCTCACTCAAAACAAAGTCACGTGCAAGTCATGTCATTATTTCTCTGATGGCAAGGTCTTCTTCAGAAACAAAGGACTAATATATACACACATACACACACACACCTCACTCAAAGTGAGAATCTGAAAAGACATCAGCCTAAAAGGGCCAAGGTCTCCCCTTGCATCCTGGGTCGTCTTCAGTGGTCCTGATCAATATATGACCATTGGGCCCAGATGTCTCTGGAGGAGAAAGTGAGACTGGCAACTCTGCTCAACTCTCCCTCATTCAAATCAAAGTCAACTGCAAGTCATGTCATCCTTTCCTTAATGTCATGGTCCTCTTTAAGAATGAAGAACAAACACAACAAAACAACAACAACAAGTATGGATACATATATACACAATATTTGGCAATGGATATCAATTTGAAAATGTATTGGATTAAATTAGTATATCACTAAGCACCTCAACATACAGAGAGGGATATGTTATCATAGGTTCTTAGAACTACATTCATAAAAGGGGAGCAACTTTCAAGGGTTAAACAACCACTTTAATCAAAACTGGTATCAGAGAAAATCAAAATCAAAATTTCAGAGAAAATACAGAGAAATCAAAAGTCAACTGACGTGCTTTCCAAATATCTGACTATTACATATATACAGTTACCAGAGAAGGAAGCATCAACTTCTGGGTTTTAGAGGGCAGGGGGCTCCTTGACCGCTTCCCAGAATCTCTCTGGCCAAAGAAACACTTTCAGTCAGTAAGCATCAAAGTAAAACCTCACCCTCACAGTATTTATACACTTTTTAGAGCCAGTGCCTCAATAGAAAAAAACAAAAGGTACTTGGGACCCTCCTACAAAATAACTCCCCTAATCAAGCTTCCCACATTGGGCAGACCCATCAGTGGGTGAGAGAGATCCTCTCCAATCACATTATTCAATTAGAAGCACCTTTAGTAAAACAAAAACAGCAAAAGATTCTAATTTGATTGTCATTAAAATTAGGTAAGCTAGACCCAGAAGAAAATGTATGAAGTAGTGTATTTCTTCATAACTGGACAACAAAATAGTGAAACTGACTCAGGTCAAGAAATACTGGTCAAAGAGAGAAGGTGAGGCCAGGTTGGGGTCCAGATTTAGGCACCAGTGTGGCTCTCTGGGCCAGTCTATGTGTATCTTAGCGCATACTGAAGCTGTGTGGAGCCATGGCTGCAAGTGCAGGACAGGGTGACCTCGAGGAGCAGAAGCTGCAGCAGAGGCAATAGGCTTCCAGGCAAGAGAGCATCAGAACATCTGATACAACCTGTTGCAGGATAAGTGGGTGCTAGCATCCACGTACCAAATGAAAAGCCCCTGGCAGAGGCAGGTGGAGTCCTTCCCTACTGATGTCATAACTCTGCAGGACCCTCATAATCCCCTCTGCTCCAGGGCAATTCAGGCCAGTGGTGAGGCCACTACCAGGGTACCTTCCTGTTCAGCAATGACTTCCCTATCCTGTAGCCCAATGCACCTAGTCCTGAACCCAGTAATCACTCACTGCTCCCAACTGAAGCTGTCAGAGGAGTTTGTAAAGTCTTGCGTTTCCATTCCTGGCCTGATATCACACTGCTTCTCATATCTATTTCTGAGATCAGCTGATATACGGGCCTCAGTCAGGGAAGAGTTGAGGTCTCAGTATCCCTGGTTCCAGATCTTTGAGAACAAAGGAGCATAATGGGCTGTTCCCACCCCCACTGCCATGTGTGAGTGAGCACCTTCTTGTGAGATGTGACCCAGTGGGAGGAATGAAGCCAGTGAACCTATCAGAAGCAGCATGGGGGTAGCCTACAGTACCCCTGCAACTTTAATCATGCTGCTACCTTTCTTATCTTTATCCTTCTGCCATGCTGTTTGTCCTTTCCAGTTACCCCCAAAACTATCCTTGATGATTTGGACTTCTTTAAGGATTGCTTCCATCAATTCTTTTTCAACAAAGAACAATCCAAGTACAAAACTCTGGAGGGTCAGTTGCTTTTCTTGCAGCATTTCTTCAGGCTAGAAGAAACCGGATGGCTGGATGATTCCACAAAGGCCATCATAAGGCAGCCTTGATGGGAGGTACAAGATATTGCTGACTACTCATTTTTTTCCTGGGAAGCCCCAAATTAGAAATAACTCCATAGCCTGCAGTATTATCAACCATCCAAGGGACATGAATCATAAGACAATTGAAAAGATCTTGCAGAAGGGAGCAGAAGTCTGGAGTAGTGTGATGCCCTTGAAGTTTGAAAGAGCGTATAAACAAGATTCTGACACTGAGTTTCCTTTCCTGGCTGGAGATCATGGAGATGTCCACCTGTTTGATGGAGAAGGAAACATCCTAGCTCATGTTTTTGCCCCAGATCCTGACTACCAAGGAGCTGTCCACTTTGACAGTGATGAAAAATGGTCCTAGAAAGTGTACACTGGCTGATGCCCTTCTGGGCTATCTGGCCTTTCCAGACAGTGTTGCTTCCATAAAGACATGTGAAGAGGCTCCTGTAGCTGAGTCTTGTGGAAAGAAATGATCTGGTCTGAATCATGAAGAAGCTCCTGAACACATAAGAAACCTATTTGAGACATCCTTCCCATACTCCATCGGCTGGCATGGTACCCCTACTAGGGCTGAGGCTGAGGCTGATTGTGACTACTGGCAGTACTATGCCCACTAGTATCCATCACAACTGCGATCAGGTATCATCTGAAAGTTCATGGTTGGTTATAAGATGTTGGCCCAGGTTCATAGGGACCTAACCCGGGAGCAGGCAGCAGAGCAATTAAGGGCACTACCAGATCGTTATAGGCTTCCACAGAAGGAGTCATCCTGACCATGGCCTCCAAAGGAGATCACAGTTAGGACTGATTCCAAACTGTCCTCTACCTTCCCCATCCCCAATTTCTTTCAACACCCTTATCTTACAGGGTGGGGAGTGGTCTTGAATTGACAAAAATAAATCCTTTGTCTCCGTCAAAAAAAAAAAAAAAGAAATACTGAAAGGCAATTTGGTTTATATCAGAATAATTTACCACATACGTCAAATAAGTCCAGAATAGTAAACAGTTTAAATATCAAAAAATCAAAATATAAGAGGAGAATGGAAAGTTAAGTCTTTCTAAACAATGGATAGGAAAATAATCCTTAACCAAAAAAAAAAAAAAAAGAGTAGAGAAATTACTAAAGACAATGTCAATTGTGTTAGACTAAAACTTTTGTATGGAAAAAAGAGAATGTAACTAGATTCCTAAGAAAAGATATAAATTATAGAAATAAATCTTTCTTTTAAATATTTCATATAAAATTTTGCAATCCAGAATTGATAGGGAGATGATATAAATCTGTCAGGCTAATAATCATTCTCTAAAAAAGAAGTGTTTAAATAATAGGAACAATTGAAATTAATAAATTTAGACCATTATTAGCTATAGACAATAATGAACAAAATTACTAATAATCTGAGAAAGCAAAGCAACACTGAGAAATTATTTCAGACATTTTAATTTATCAAAAATTGAGGGGGAGAGGAGAAAATTAATTTATGAAGGACTGTAAGAAAACTAACACACTAATTCACTAACATTGGCACTGATCTCTATCATGAAGAACTAGTGCAACCATTCCATTAAACAATTTGAACTTATGGAGGGAAATTTAGGAAGTTATTCATATTCTTTTACCTAGAGATACTATTACTGAGATTATTGTTTCAAGGAAGTTATTGAAATACATGCAAAATATTTATAGCAATGTTATTTGTGATTATCATTAAAAATAAACTATCTCTTCCTCCTCCTTTTCCTCCTCCATTTCTTCTCCTCTTTTATCTCATTTTCCTCCTCCTCCTCCTTCTTCCTCCCCATTTCTTCTTTCCTTTTTTCCTTCCTTTCCTTTTTCCTTCCTTCCTTTTTTCCTTCCTTCCTTCCTGTGTACTTCAGAGGACAGACTGTTGAATCTGGAGTGAAGAAAATTTGAGATTTAATCCAGCCTCAGACACTAACTAGTTGTGTGATGCTGGGCAAGTCATTTATCTTGTCAGTCTCACTTTCTTCACCTTTAAAAATTGGGATAATAAAAAATAACTCCAAGCATAGTCATGATAATAAGATGAGATGATATTTACAAAGCGCTTGGTGAATATTAATAATGTTTGCTATTATTATTTCTTAAGAGGGAGGAGTGAAAAATCTAAGAGTAATATATATGCATATGCAATATACATATATATATATGAAGATACTTTAATTATATTTACAAGAGACCAAAATAAATGATCAACTTTTCAATTTTCTTTTAAAAAAATTTCAATCTTTTTCAAAATTAAAGGTTTATTGTTAAACAGAAACTATTAATACAGTTCAAAAGTTATCCTGTCAGTTTACTATTTCTTATTAACAATTTGATCAATTTGAAGCAGTCCTTAAAAAGATGTAAAAAAGACATTTAAACATTTAAGTAACTGATTGTAAATTATTACTTTTTAGCATGACATTCAACATTAGGAATTTAGAATGTGGACTTTTTAATTTCCCCAGCTTTCTGTTTGCTTATTTATTTTTTATTTGGTCTGTGAATATTTTATTTTATTTTTTTTTATTTTTAACAAATACAGTACATTTTTATTGTTTATTCATACCCTGTAAATTGCTCTATAAATCTTTATTCCCTCAAAGAATATTTGATTAATGTTCTATTCTTAAAGTCTGTGCATTAACCTATTGTATCCAGAAAGTATTTCCCAAGTGGAAGGAATATATTTTAAGATTCATCTGTCAGTATTTTTTTTATCTTTCATGATTAGTTTTTCTTTTTCTTTTTTTTTTTAATTTTTTTATTTTTTTAATGTTTAACAATCACTGCCATACAATTGCGATTTTATCCCTCCCCACCCACCCCCCACTACCTCCCTCCCTCCCCACGACTGCTTACAATTCTGTATAGATTCTACATATACATTCCTATTGAGTATATTTTCACTATAGTCATGCTATGTAGTCAGACTAAGATAAATGAAAGAATCCGTATAACAAATCAGAACATGATACACAGACAGATACACATACACAAACATGATCTGCTACATTATGTGAGTGACTTCCATATTTCTCTCTCTGAGTGTGGAAGGCATTTTGCCTTGAGGTCCACCATTGGGATTTTTTTTTTTTTCAGAAGTTCTTGTGTTATTACAAAAATCTAAGTCTACCAGAAAAAACTCTCACACACTGTGGTTGTTGCTGTGCATAAAGTTCTCCTGGTTCTGCTCCTTTCACTCAGCATCAGGTCATATAAGTCCTTCCAGGCCTCTCTGAAGTCTTCTTGTTCATCATTTCTTATGGCACAATAGTACTCCATTACATTCATATACCATAATTTATTCAGCCATTCCCCAATTGATGGACATCCCCTTGACTTCCAGTTTTTGGCAACTACATAGAGTGCTGCTATAAATATTTTTGTACATGTGGGACCCTTTCCCATTTTTATGATCTCTTGGGGATATAGTCCTAGTAGCGATATTGCTGGGTCAAAGGGTATGCACATTTTTGTAGCCCTTTGGGCATAGTTCCAAATTGCTCTCCAGAATGGTTGGATGCGCTCACAGCTCCACCAACAATGAATTAGTGTTCCAACTCTCCCACATCCTCTCCAGCATTTATCATTTTCTTGTTCTGTCATGTTTGCCAATCTTATAGGTGTGATGTGGTACCTCAGAGTTGTTTTGATTTGCATCTCTCTAACCAATAGTGATTTAGAGCATTTTTTCATATGATTATAGATAGCTTTAATTTCTTCCTCTGAAAATTGATTGTTCATATCCTTTGACCATTTATCAATTGGGGAATGACTTGTATGATTATACATTTGGGTCAGTTCTCTATATATTCTAGAAATGAGGCCTTTATCCCCGAGCTTAGCTGTAAAAATTCTTTCCCAATTTACTACATCCCTCCGGATTTTGGTTGCATTGGGTTTGGTTGTGCAAAAACTTCTCAGTTTAATGTACTCAAAGTTATCCATTTTACATTTCATAATGCATTCTATCTCTCCTTTAGTAAAGAATTCTTCCCTTCTCCATAGATCTGATAAATACACTATTCCTTGCTTCTCCAGTTTATTCATGGTATCAATCTGTATACCTAAATCATGTACCCATTTGGACTTTATTCTTGTGTACGGTGTCAGGTATGGGTCTATGCCTAATTTCTGCCACACTGTTATCCAGTTTTCCCAGCAATTTTTGTCAAACAATGAGTTCTTATCCCAGAAGCTGGGGTCCTTGGGTTTATCAAACAGAAGGTTGCTATATTCCTTGCCTACTGCATCTTGAGTGCCAAGTCTATTCCACTTGTCTACCTCTCTGTTTCTTAGCCAATACCAAGTGGTTTTGATAATTGCTGTTTTATAGTACAGTTTAAGGTCTGGTAGCGCTAGGCCACCTTCCCAAGCATTTCTTTTCATTAGTCCCTTTGATATTCTGGACCTTTTGTTTTTCCAAATGAATTTTGATATTATTTTATCCAGCTCTAGAAAGTAATTGTCTGATAGTTTAATTGGTATGGCACTAAATAAGTATATTAATTTGGGTAGAATTGTCATTTTTATTATATTAGCACGGCCTACCCATGAGCAACTAATGTTTTTCCACTTACTTAAATCTGACTTTATTTGTGCAAAAAGTGTCTTGTAATTGTGTTCATATAATCCCTGGGTTTGTTTTGGCAGGTAGACTCCTAAGTATTTTATACTGTCTACCCTAACTTTAAATGGGATTTCTCTTTCTATCTCTTGCTGTTGAAATTTGTTGCTAATATATAGGAATGCAGAGGATTTGTGTGGGTTTATTTTGTACCCTGCAACTTTGCCAAAGTTGTTTATTAATTCAAGTAATTTTTTACTTGAATCTCTGGGATTCTCTAGGTAAATCATCATATCATCTGCAAAGAGTGATAACTTAGTTTCTTCTTTGGCTATTCTAATTCCTTGAATATCTTTATCTTGTCTAATTGCTACAGCTAACATTTCTAGTACCATATTGAATAATAGTGGTGATAATGGACAACCTTGTTTCACCCATGATCTTATTGGGAATGCATCTAGCTTATCCCCATTGCATATAATGCTTGCTGAAGGTTTTAGATAGATACTGCTTATTATTTTATGGAAAGTTCCCTTTATTCCTACGTTCTCCAATGTTTTTAGTAGGAATGGATGTTGTATTTTGTCAAAAGCTTTTTCTGCATCTATTGAGATAATCATGTGGTTTTTGTTAGCTTTGTTGTTGATGTGATCGATAATGCTAATAGTTTTCCTAATATTGAACCAGCCCTGTAGTCCTGGTATGAATCCTACCTGATCATAATGTATTAATCTCGTGATAAGATGCTGTATTCGTTTTGCTAGAATCTTATTTAAAATTTTTGCATCTATATTCATTAGGGAAATTGGTCTATAATTTTCTTTCTCTGTTTTGTCTCTTCCTGGTTTGGGTATCAAAACCATATTTGTATCATAGAAAGAATTTGGGAGGACTCCTTCTTCCCCAATTTTCAAGAATAGTGTATGTAGTATTGGAATTAACTGTTCTTTAAATGTTTGATAGCATTCACTTGTGAATCCATATGGCCCTGGAGATTTTTTCCTAGGGAGTTCATTGATGGCTTGTTCAATTTCTTTTTCTGAGATGGGGTTGTTTAAGTATTCAACTTCCTCTTCTGTTAATCTGGGCAATTTGTATTTTTTAAAATATTCTTCCATCTCGTTTAGATTGTCGAATTTGTGGGCATAAAGTTGGGCAAAGTAGTTTCTAATTATTGTTTTAATTTCCTCCTCATTGGAGGTGAGTTCACCCCTTTCATTTTTAATGTTAGTAATTTGGTTTTCTTCTTTCTTTTTTTTGATCAGATTAACCAAAGGTTTATCAATTTTATTAGTTTTTTCATAAAACCAACTATTGGTTTTATTTATTAATTCAATAGTTTTCTTTATTTCAATTTTATTAATCTCTCCTTTGGTTTTCAGTATTTCTAATTTGGTATTTACTTGGGGATTTTCAATTTGTTCTTTTTCTAGCTTTTTCAACTGCAAGCCTAAGTCATTGATCTCCTCTTTCTCTATTTTATTTATGTAAGCATTCAGAGATATAAAACTTCCCCTAATAACTGCTTTTGCAGTGTCCCATAAGTTTTGGTACGTTGTCTCACTATTGTCATTCTCTTGAATGAAGTTGTTGATTGTTTCTATGATTTCTTCTTTAACCCAATCCTTCTTTAGAATTAGATTATTTAGTTTCCAATTGATTTTTGGTTTCTCTTTCCATGGCCTTTTATTACATGTAATTTTTAATGCATTATGATCTGAAAAGGATGCATTGATTATCTCTACCTTTTTGCACTGGATTGTGAGATTTTTATGTCCTAGTACATGGTCAATTTTTGTAAATGTTCCATGTACCGCTGAGAAAAAGGTATATTCCTTTCTATTCCCATTTAATTTTCTCCAAAGATCTATCATATCTACCTTATCCAGAGTTTTATTTACCTCCTTAACCTCTTTCTTGTTTATTTTAAGGTTGGATTTATCTAGTTCAGAGAGGGGGAGGTTGAGGTCCCCCACTAGTATAGTTTTGCTATCAATTTCTTCCTTCAACTCCCCCAACCTCTCCTCTAAGAATCTGGATGCTATACCACTTGGAGCATACATGTTTAGTAATGATATTGCTTCATTGTCTATGGTGCCTTTTAGTAGGATATAGTTTCCATCCTTATCCCTTTTGATTAGATCTATTTCTGCTTTTGCTTTGTCTGAGATTAGGATTGCTACTCCTGCCTTTCTTACATGAGCTGAAGCACAATATATTCTGCTCCATCCTTTGACCTTTATCATGTGTGTATCCCCCTGTTTCAAATGTGTTTCTTGTAAGCAGCATATTGTTGGATTATGGCTTTTAATCCATTCTGCTATCCGTCTCCGTTTTATGGGAGAGTTTATTCCATTCACATTCACAGTTATGATTACAATCTGTGTATTTCCCTCCAACCTCTTTCCCACCATTTGTGCTTTTAGCTCTCCCGTCTCCCTTCCCCTCCTCAATAGTATTCACTTTTCTCCCCCTCCTCCTGCAGCCTTCCCCTCCTCCTTTTAGCCCCCCTCCCTTTTAGTCCCCTTTACTCTTATTGCTTCTTTCCTCCCTTTTAGCCACCCTCCCCTTTCTTCCCCCTTCCCCTCCTACTACCTATAGAGCTAGTTAGGATTATCTGCTTAAGATTATTGTTCCCTCCTTTGAACAAATCAGATGAGAGTACCTCTCAAACAATGCTCATCTCCCTCCCCTCCTTCCCTCTACTATAGTTTTGTACTTCTTCCTGTGATATAATTTGCCATTTTCTGCTTCCCCCTTTCCACACCTCCTATTACATTCCCTTCTCATACTTAAATCATATTTTTGCCATGACATCATTTACTTTATGCCCATTCCCTCTACATATATCCCTTTATCATAATAGCTGCACAGTTCTCAAGATTAACAGGTATCATCTTCCCTTACAGGGAGGTAAACAGATTGCCCTAATTGAGTTGCAAGTTTTTGTTTTTGTTTTTTCCCCTCTGTTTACCTTTTTATGATTCTCTGGAGACCTGCATTTGAAGATCAAATTGTCTATTGAGTTCTGGTGTTTTGGTCAGGAAGCTCTGGAAATCCCTTATTTCGTTGAATGACTTTCTCCTTGCCTGAAATGTTATGCTGAACTTTGCTGGGTAGTTGATCCTCGGTTGGAGTCCCAACTCCTTTGCCTTACGGAATATTGGGTTCCAATTCTTTCGATCTTTTAATGTAGAAGCTGCAAGGTCCTGTGTGATCCTGACTGTGTGACCTTGATATTTAAATTGTTTCTTTCTGGCTGCTTGTAGTATTTTCTCCTTCACTTGATAGCTCTGGAATTTGGCAACTATATTTCTTGGGGTTTTGAGTTTGGGATCCCTTTCCGGTGGGGAATGGTGGATTTTTTCGATGACTATTTTGCCCTCTGAGTCTAGTACTTCTGGGCAGTTTTCCTTGATGATTTCCTGGAAGATATTGTCCAGACTCTTTTCTTCATCATGGGTTTCTGGCAGGCCAATAATTCTTAGATTTTCTCTCCTGGATCTATTTTCCAGGTCAGTTGTTTTTCCAATTAAATATTTTACATTTTCTTCTATCTTTTCATTCTTTAGATTTTGTTTGACTGATTCTTGTTGCCTCATTGAGTCATTAGTTTCTGCTTGCCCAAGTCTAATCTTGATCTTATTGTTTTCTTCAGTTAGCTTTCACATCTCCTTTTCCATCTGGCCAATTTTTCCCTTTAAGGAGCTATTTTCTCCATTTAATTTTTGTACTTCTTTTTCCATTCGACCAATTTTCCCAGTTAGGTTTTGGGTTTCCTTTTCCATCTGATCAATTTTCCCTATTAGGTTTTGAGTTTCCTTTTCCGTTTGATTAACTCTTCCTTTTAGGGAATTATTCTCTCCAGTTAATTTTTGAACTTCCTTTTCCATTTCTTCAATTTTCTTTTTCAGGGTGATGTTCTCATCAGTGAATTCTTTTTTTATAGTTTTAAAATCATTGGCCAGTTTTTCTTTTATATCCTTCTCCAGACATTCCAGGTAATCTAGTTGTGCTTGCGAGAAATTCATAGTCCCATCTGAGGTTTCAGATGGAAGTACAGTCTCAGCTCTGATCTCTTTGGTGTTTGTGTTTTGGTCCTTATCCCCATAAAAAGATTCTATGGTTTTTTCACTTTTCGTCTGCTTTTTCCGATTCATGATGTTGGCTGAGTGTTGTAGCTTTTGGTTCTTTCAGTCAGAAAATACACATCTTTTAAGTTGAGGTGATGTTTGTCTAGGCTAAAAGCAGGCTTTTGTTGTTGTTGTTGTTGTTGTTTCCCAGATCAACCCTGGGGTTAGCTTGATAGGTGTGTGGGAGGTGTGGTCTGGTCTCAGGATATCTCCTCAGCTGGCCTGAGGCAAAGGCAAGGTCCGGGGATGGTGATCCCAGCTTCCCTGTTGTCTTCCCTTTCCCCTGGAGGGCTGGGGCACGCCTAGAGGCTAATGCGTGTTCCCGCCCCTCCTGGGGCTCGTCTCCCGGGCTGAGGCTTGCTTGGGTCTCAGTGCGAATTTTTCTCTGCCCTGGGTCGTCTGTCCCTCCAGATAGCCTACACCACGGTAGGAAGAATCCCCCTTTGCCACCTCTCCAGCCTCTGGTGTTATGAGACCACCCGCCCCCTTCTGCTGCTCCCACTGATCCAGGATCAAACTGGGGAAGAATTTTATGGTTCCCTCACGGTCATCGGGGGGGAGGGGAGAGCACTTACTGATCAGTCCGTCATCCCAGCTTCTGTATGTTCAAGTAGTGATCCACTGAAGTCCCGTCTTTAGGCTGAAGATTTCAAAGGCTGTTGCGCTGATATCGTTGGCTCGGCCTGGCTTATCTCCTGCTCCGCTGGTCTCGCCCGCCACTCTCGGGCCCCTCGGGTCGCCTCCGCCCTGCCGCGCCGACCGCGCTGCGCTGTGCGCCGGGGTCTTACCCCCACCGAACAGATCCCTCCCGTGGACCTTCCAGTCCAGCCTGGGCTCCGAATCTGTCAAAGTCCGTCTCCCACTGGATTCTACACCTCCAAAGTCTGGTCAGACTCTCCCCCCAGATATATCCAGAGGAGTTTTTCCAGGAGCTTAGGTGAGTCGTTGCTTTCACTCCGCCATCTTGGCTCCGCCCCCCCTGTGAATATTTTAGCAAGAACTTGCTTTATAGAAGTAATTTTCATTCCTTGCTGCTTTGCAATGTTTGAGAAAATGACTAGAGGAGCTTTTTTTAGGCTGCCTTGTTCATCAGTTAGAATCAGGTAAAAGATTAAAAACAATACCTAGAGTACAGCTCTTCACTTGCGTTCCTGTATACTGATTTTTAATTTCTAAGCTTAAACTCTTGTTGTGATAGAAGACAAACAAACAAACAAGCAAATAAATAAATACTCACTGTGGAAGCAATATTTTTTTTTAAGTCAAACTATTGTCAATTTTTTTGTGCTTCTGCTTAGGACACTAGTCCCACCATAATTCTTTGTTACAGGCAAGCCACCTGTTTCCCATTTAAGAGGTCTTGAACATTAAGGGAAGGAGTAATTGAAAAGATATTGAACTGCTTTCTACTGACAGTTTTTGGCTGTGAATTTGAACCTGCAGAATTATACATTCTCCTTGCTCTTCAGGGATTTCAATCGGTCCTATCGGTTCACAACAGACAGTATTAGTTGACACTTCTCTTCAGGTGGGGAATAGATTGATTGTTTGTAAAATATTGTGGAATGAGGCACAAGTGAAAGCACAGTAATCCAAAGAGGTCATAGACCTTCAAGTACTTCATTTATTTTTCAACAAGGAACAAGTTTATCAGTTGCAAAATTTTTAAAGAACAATAATAACCTTAAGCATTTGCTGTGTGTTGTGGCTTGTTCTTCCTTTCCAAGAGGACCATGACATCAGAAAAATAGTGCCAGTCAAAAAAAAATTGCAAGTCAATTGAGTTTAAGTGAGGGATTGCTTAGCTGGCAGGTGAGGAATTATGGCACTTAACATCTATCAAAGAAATTATTGGTACAAGTGATTATTAGGTCTGGGGCACAGAGGGGAAACAATTATACACATTTGCACACTCATTGGATGCTACCTTCAAGTTTCTGGCAGCTAATTAGGCCAGGTATAAAAAGTAAAAAGTTGTAAAAGTAGTAAAAATTGTAAAAAGTTGTAAAAAGTAACTTACCTGCTTTTTAATCCTTTTCAACTGAAACAGGTACTATGGTCATGAGCAATACATTAAGATAGCAAGGGCTATGGTCTTTATAGAATTTAGAGTTCAAGGGGATATTAAATATCCTGTAATTTAGCGCTTCTTAAACTGTGGGTCACAACTCCATATGGCTGACAACCATATGGGTTGTGACCCACAGTTTAAGAAGTGTTGGGGGTTTTGAGTGGGAAAAGTTGAAGAAGTCTCGAATTTGATCTAACCCCTGCTGGTAAGGAAACTGAAGCAAGCTGAGAAAGTTTAAATACTATACCTAAGGTCAAACAGGCAGCAACAGAAGCACCAATGGAAACCAAGACTTCTTGAAATCTAGTCCTCTTTTTTAGTACACCACATAGCTTTCTTTGGAATTCATTTTTTAAATTTTGTTAACTGATTTTGTAAGGCGCTAGGATATTTATATCTTCTCTTTATTTTGCTGAAGTATCCTCAAATAATCATTTTAAGTCATGCCAACATTTCAAAAGGTTCAAGTATTTCCAGCATACATGAGCCACTTTTCATAGTTTAGCTAGTATTCACAAAGAACAGATAAAATATTCTGAATGCAAGAAAGTATCCATTAAATTGTCCAGTACTAGCTAATTAGAATTAAAATCTTAAAGATTTTTGGCAGTCACTTTTCAAAAGTCTAGAGGACTTTTACCCATTTAATCCATTTAACAAAATGTAGATTTTGTCTCTCACAAAAGAAAACAGAGACCAAAAACCACTTTAGGGTGCTCTTTCGTTTTGAATTTGAGTTATATAGTAACTTGAAAAAATGTCATAAAGGAAAATAGACACAGCACACACATACACACACACACAAACACACACACACACACGCACTGCTGAACAGAAAAAAAAAAAGGAAGGAATCCTATTTATCATCTGACCGTGATCAATGCTGAGTGATGTATAGTGATTACATTTTTTTTTTTAATTGGCAGGCTTCAGAGACTGCTACGGGAATTGGTGACAAGATGATGGATCAGTTTCACCATATTGACTGGCTGATCCAACAAACCTAAAGTAGATATTGGCATTTGTCATTCAGGATTGGACCCCTACAGACTGTCTGCTGATTAGTCAAATACTTCACCTCCCCTTAATTAATGTTTTAACAGCAGAGTCTTACAAAGAGCCTCAAGGGAGCAAAGTTTTGCAATATTCCTGGGGAACAAAAGCATTACTTAGTACCAGTTGAATGATGAAAAGTGAGCATATTAGGAAAGTGAAGAAATCAATGACAATGTTTGAACTGCTTAACCTTGTTGGCCTTTGCATGTTAATAGATTATTTATACTGTTTTGCTACTAGGAGGAAATTAGTATGATTAGCATTTTCCGTTTCTTGACTGAGCATCACAAATTGAGGAAAAATGTTTACATGCATTTTTGCTTATTTCCTTGAAAATCATTAACAAGTAAGACCAGGACAGGCAACTCTTCTTTCATGATGTTATCATAATCTTTTCTTTTTCTAATAGGTAAAAATGATAATTAGCAGTTGAATTATAGTTCTCCTACAGTAATAAAAAATAAGAAAAAGGAAAAACCTTTTTTCATCCTTTCCAATAAAACAGGAAGGTCAGTTGTCCTGAGGAATGACTTTTCAAATGAGTAGTTAGTGATCTAAAAATGAGATTAGCATGGCTCTTTTTCTTTCTTTGGTTTAGGTTAAGAGATTTGCAAGGAACCATCATGGCTCAAATACATCTTGCCTTTCTGTTTCCCTTTGAAAAGTCCCACTGACTTTAATCGAATGTTACTTTGGTATAGAATTTGAAGTTCATAACAGAATGATAACTGAGGAAAAGATTGGAACTCAACATTAAAACATTGGAGAGGGGGAGATACAGTTCAAATTCAGTCAGCATTTATTAAATATTGACAACTCATGTGTTGCAATGCCACCTATAAAACGTTAAATGGCCTATAGGATTAGACCAAGACTTGCTATGGCTAGGTCTGCCAAGAAGGTTTTACAGGAAGGCTATATCAAAAACCACGCAGAATGAGATTTGCGTGACTTGAAGTCTTTACCTATTAACAAATATTCACATTATTGAAATAAGATATTCATCAATATAAAAGAAGGTGGATTGAATTGTGGTCCCATATGCTCTTGACTTAAGGGAGCTTAAAAAAATTCCTGAGATCAAGTAAATTTCCTTTCACCAGAACCAGAATGGATTTCCTATCATAAGATCATACAATCATAACTTTAGAACCAGAAGGGACATTGGAAATCATCAATTCCAACTGTCTCATTTTACAGATAGGGAAGCTGAGACTCAGAAGTTAGGTGAATTTCCCATTGTGATACAGCTAGTAAGTCCCTTATGTTACCTTTAAACCTAAGTCTCCCTTAATCCACGTCCAGGATTTTATATACTATGCAACATGGACTCTGGTCTGTCCTCAAAGAGACGAAGGTAAATATTAAGTATAAGAGTATAATGAGCTGGCTTATCTACACACTTTTTTCTTTCATGGAAAAGGGTAGTTTTCTCCCCTCCCCTAAATAATCTTGAGTTTCTCTAAGTCTCAGCAGGACATCAGTGAGGATATCCATACTTATCTTGGAGAGACATTCCTCATATGTCTCCAAACAAAGGCTTCTGACCTGAAAACTCATTACCTTGATTGAGTTAACTCATGAATTTCATAGGGAACAACCTAACCCAGAATATTATATAGAAAAAGCCTTATACTCGGCACTGTACAAAGATGAAGCAAGAGAAAAGAAAGGATCTTGGAGCCTATCAGTGACAGAGCTATGTTCCATGTGCATTTTCCTCTCTGCCAGTATCCTGTATGTATCCTTTTCTCACTGATGCTCTGTATATTTGTGAGAGAATGTTTCCCAGATTTTTACATGAAAGCTTTGTGTAATGACATTACATTACATTTCGTGTAATGAATTTTAAGTAAAAGTCTTCTTTCAACTAATTGTGTCAATTGGGTATTAAATGTAAGCTCATCAGTGAAGGCTGATATATGATTTTAAAATGTGAATACACAAAGAACCTTGAACCTGGGATAGTCATTCATTAGACAGATTTAAATCTGTTTGTGCAAGTGAGAGTTTTTGTATCTCAGAGTGGTTATACTTTTTCTTCTTCTTTTTTTTTTTAAATAATGCATTAAGTTTAGTGGATGAACTTTTTTTAATTCCCAAAAGAAAGAATGGAGTGTAAATACTTCTTTACATTTTCTTTACAATCTGTGAACAGGACACTCAGATTTCCAACCACTCAAAGTCTTACATCCTTTGAAATATACATGTATAACACAGGAACTTTTACAAAAGAATATTTAACTTCCAAAGATATAATCACAAATACCCAAACTTACTCTCCCCACATGTGAGAGTTAAAACCCTCCAGTGGTCCCAGTTTCAAGTCCAAAACCCACCTTTGACTGAAGTTCTAGGTAGGTTTTTTAGGGTTCCTTTCTCGAACTGACCTTCTGTAGCATTCCATCTACAATAATGGCTCTAAGGTCATCATAACTTCCACTCCAGGTCCCGTTAGGATAACTTTGGTACCTGAAACAAAGAATGACAAACAATTCAAAAGAGAAACAAATATTTCTAGATATATTTCTCAAAACTAGGGTAAAAGAAAATGAACAGGGGAAGAATGTTCTTTCCCCTCTCAGTGTTTCAGCTTATGAAATCCATGGTGCTTACAGCAGACAAGTGTTTCCAGAAAGTAGACAATCGAAAAGATAGTGGAAAGGAGAGTGAAAGACTCAGTGTTAAAGACATGAAGTTGAGTAGAGAAGGCTACACCCATCCTCATGATAAGAGGCAAAACAGGCTCTATTTTAGGAAAAGTAGACACACTGAACAAGACCTCTCCTGTGTATCTCCATGTATGAAAAGGACATGCCCAGAAAAACCCAGGTTATAGGCACAAATGTGAACATTCTAAAAAGGTCAAAAACTTATTGTCTTTTATTATTTTATTGTTTTTCTTACTTACCCTTAAATTTATGTAGTCTAATCAAGCGGACTGAGAGTACTACACTGATTATGGACCTCCTAATCAACTCCTCCTACACACACACCTATATGTATTCACTCTTACGTGTTTGTGTCAATATACGTATGGATTGAAATAATACATATATGAATTACACATACACATTGTATGAGTATATGTGTATCTGTATATGAACAAATATATTACATATGGAAATCCATGTATGCATAGACATATTTGGAAATACATACATACATACATGTTCATATGTGTGTGCTAACAGTACAAGGACACTCAAGAACTTTGGATTTGGTAGTGAGACAAGGGAGACACGGGCACAGGACCACTAAGCACGACGCGCCCACATCACAAAGGATGCTGTGCTCTATGAGCAAAACAGATTTGAAACAGCATAAAGGAAATGTAGTATGTGCAAATTTGGAATATCCACCCCAAATGTTCACGTGGACTATCTGTGCCGAATCTGCGGTAGATCATTCCAAGCTCATATCGTTTGGATCAGCCCCAGTTAGACCCACCGAAAATTTACTTTATTTTTCTCAATTTATCTTTACAAAATTCCTCTAACAAAGCTCTCCATCTCTGAGAATGAAAGACAACAACCAACCAACCAACATATGTGTGTGTGTGTGCACACACACACACATACACGCTACCCTGTTTCTGGAGAGTTTCCCAGACATGGGACAGGAAAGAAGTATAGAGGATTCTCTAATTTTTGATAATAGAGAGAACTATCCCATTTCTATAATCCTAGGTCACTATTAAAATAGGACTAATGTTTAAGGGACCTGATATGACCTCCCTGTTGTAGCAGGTGGAAGACTTTAAGAGTTTGTAGGCAAACACCTTCTGGTGAGCAGTTGAGATATAATAGCCTTTAATAGAGAAGATCACATATGTCCACTAGATATATTCTGTTAAAACTCCTTGGCTATCGACTTCAGTGTAACATCTCTTAATTTCCAAATTATAATTAACTGTTGCTGGCTTATTAATCAATTAATAAAGTGACAGTTTGTTTTTTGAAGACTTGAATAAAACAATGTGTCAGTTGCTTGTGGGTGTGGTCATTTGCTGCTGCAGCACCTCAATATGTCACACACTAAATATATACAGTCTGCTCAGTACAAATAAAATGGAGATCTTTGTTAGAGGAATTTTGTAAAGATAAATTGAGATAACGCATCAAAAATGTTTTCCGATCTTAAAATGCTTCATAAATTACTGATTAACTTTGAAGCTAGACTTAACTGAGTGAGGGCATAATTCTGTAAGAGGTAAAATAAATTCACTTTGGAGTACTATTTTTTGAAATTAGAGACAAAGGAAAGAAAGAAAGCAATCATTTCTTAAAGCATAGAATATTGCAGTTGAAGGGGACTTTAAATATCATCCATTACAACTCTTGCTTCTTACCATTTAAAAAGAGAAGAATTAGAACATCAACTTGGAGGAAGATTGAAGTTAAACATCAGTTGTAAAGGCTGTTAATCACTTCCATATACTTTTACCTACATTTGTGCCATGAGTGGAGCAACATTAACAGAGAATTACTTAAGTTAAATATGTGTCTCAGGAGAAGTGATCTGAGAGAATTAATTTCCTGTTTAAAGGCAAAGATCAGTGGCTGTAGTTTCATTTTTTGGATTTAAGGCTTGGCAAGAGAACAGACCTACATTTAAATGTTTCTTCTATTTTAGTCTGCTTGTAGCATGAGACTAAGGGGACTGATCCTAGTGGAAACTGAGAACCTATATGGGAAAGAAATCAAAGTAAAAAAAATTCTAAGTTCATTTTTGGTTGCTTTGTAGGAAAAAGTCCTCAAAGTTTTATTCATCTAAAAAGAGGTAAAACCATATCAAAGGAACATTTTTTTTTACTACATGCTTAGCAAGACCAATAATACACTTTACATACTGTTGTCTAGAAATTTTCCATTGCCTTTTATCATTCTCAATTTTTTTTTTTACTAAATGAAAGATGTTCATAAAGCCTCAGTGGTCTAAAGGAAAATTAAATGGACAATTTTAATCCTAATTGGTTTATTTCTAATATGTTTAAGAGTCTTTTTAAACTGATTTAGAAACAATAGGGATAGGGAAAGAAAATCTACTAAAATCTTTAGAATGTAAGGCAGTTTTGTCCTAACTAAAAGAAGCATCATTTGGTACATTGTGTATTCAGAATGTACATGAGCAGTGTGTGTGTGTACATATATGTATACACATACATATATACATATACATACACACATATACATACACACACGTACACACACATATTATATCCAGATTGTGTTGTGCTACGTTCGGGAAGGTTAAAGCAGTTCATTAGAATTCAAAATATGTAATCATTCTTAAATTGATCTCTCTTAGTCTCTCCTAAACATTGATAATTGGCACATTTCACAGCAGTCACGTTTCTGCCAGTGTTTGGTAAGTTGTTACAATAGTCCAGCAATAGATGAGAAGAATTCTGGAGAGGAAAAGGAAACAAAAACGGTGCCACCTTTCTCAACTGGAGGCTCCAAAAAGCATAGCTACTAGTGACCGAGCAAATGTCACTCAGAAGTGGTCTTCTGCCTTCTTTTTACACAGCGGGCCATTTTTTCCTTTCGAATTCTCCATTTCGATGTATTCTCCATTCTTTACCTGCACCCACGTTGTCGGGAGTGTCTCCTTTAGGATCTGCCAGTGTGGACATGAACTTGATCATGATGGTTTCCACTTTGTGAACGAGCAGCCAGGATTCTTCGGATTTTTCTCAGTCATATTTGTTCTTTCCTGGCACGTGAAGAATGGAAATGCACATGTCCCCATTTTTGTCAACATTTGGGTGCTAGATCTCGGGGATGCATTTCATTTCTGGAGGTAGGAAGGGATAGTCTCTGGGGAAAGTAAGATGAGCTTTGAAAATGCCGCCTTCTAAAGGGTGTCTGGAGGACCGACGTTGAGTATTTCCCATCCATGGAGGTCATTGCCATTTATCAAGCCCTGCGAGAACCATCCCACTGGGTTTTTGTCGTGTTCAGTCAGTTGCCTCCCAAGGAGCAACGCCCACTGCAGCTCCGTCAACCTCCTGGGCAGCCTGGGGGCAGGCAGGGGTAGGGATAGGGGCATCGTCGTCTGAGGGTAGAGGACTACGTCCCGCTAGGGAGCCAGAAGTGACATAGCACCTGAAGCCCAGGAGGAAAGTAAGGTCAGGGGAGGCTGCCAGGCCCCTAGTCATTCTCAAGTTTTAGTGACTGGACTGGAAACATTAATAAGATAATACGACTTTCCACAGGAATTTATCTTTTTTTCTTTGCTTTTCAACTTGTAGTTTAGCTGCAGCACTCCTGTCCCCCGACCCCAAAACTTTGTGCATTCTGATTGCCCTTTCCCTCAATCTGCCTTCCCTTCTATCACACCTCTCCCTATCTTCTCTCTTTTCTTGTAGGACAACATAGATTTCCATAATCCATTACTTGTATTTCTTATTTCCCAGTTGTCTTCAAAAACAATTCTCAACATTCGTTCCTAGGGCTTTGAGTTCCAACTTCTCTCTCTTCCTCGCTCCCCACCCATCCCCACTGAGAAGGAAATCAATATTGGTTATATATGTGTAATTTCGCAAAAGACTTCCATAATAGTCATGTTGTGTAAGACTAACTCTTTTTCCCTCCATCCTCTCTTGCTCCCCATTTATTCTATTCTCTCTTTGGACCTTGTCCCTCCCCAAAAGTGTTTACTTCTAATTGAGAATACATTTATTTGTAAGAAAAGGCTCTTAAGATTTTTCAAAATAGTAATGGAAGGTTCCCTTATAAATTTGAATCTCACTTCTCCACAAATGTACACACTTTCAAAGGGGAAAGTAGATCCACACTTGCTGCATACACACATGGGGGTCAGTAGTCTAGGTTACAAAAATGATAGAACAATTCATGTTCCCAAAACTACCATGCTACTTATTTCTGCTAGGGATTTGATTGTTCTGATGTCTTATGGATCTGTTCCCTTCTCGGGTGATATTACTGTTGTTTTCCATCAGTCATGACTTTTCCATTACACCCTACTGGGAATTATAACTCTTCCACAGCTGATAGACAAGGTATCTTGCTGTCTTTAAGACCAACTAATGCGTTGTCTTCTAATTGCTAGTAATGCTGTGGTTAATAATGTTCTCTCCTGAGGTGGTGGGTTACAGAATCAATCAACTTCTTCAGACAATGGCTATGAACCATTTAGAGTCAGTCATTCAGAGCTAGAAGAGACCTCAGGTAACCTATAGTACAGCCCTCCTTTCTAAATTATGCAGATAAGGAAATTAAGTCCCATAGAAGTTAAATGATTTACCCAAGATAACAATCAGAGAGGTGATATTTGAACCTGTCTTTGTACTCTAGAGTCAGTGTTTTCATTCACTGAACTATCCTTTCTCTCAGCATAGCCATACCTCAATGTGAGAGATATTATTCAGTTTCAGATAACATCTGTATATTGAGCTAATCCCTTCTCTGTTATTTTCTCTGACTGGCTTGATTCAATTGTATCTTGACTTGTGATCAGAGACTCATTTTAGTTCTTCATTCTTGTCATACCCATTCTGAATGAGGCAAGCATCCTTAGGGTACTACTTCCTCAAATGAAAAAAGAGCTGACAGAAACTGTTGTGAAGAATGTTTTTCAGTCTCTTCTCTACACTCTCTTCTGTTTTAGGCAACTGAAAAATCAAAAGAAAACTGAACAATTTGGTGACTATAATTACACGCCCACTTACCACAATTATAGCCTTGTCCATCTCTGATTTTTCTACATGCTATTCTAGATGTTGGCTCACTGGAAAAGATTATTTAGGTTAGCTAATATAAAATTTGTCATAATTTTAGAAATTCCCTGAGACTGATGCTATCTATAAATATCACAGTGGAACTAAATGCATAATTTTTTAAAGGTTAAAGTTAATTAAGTCATACTATTACTTTCCCTTTCTTTTTTATGTGTAGTAAAACAGACTATGAATTCTTTCTATACATGATTTCATCTAGAATTCAACCTGTTGGCTTGCCATTATCAAAGTATTTCTTAAAAATCATAGTTAATGCATATGTATGGTTCCTCTAAGGGCAATTTTGGTTGATTCATCTTGCAGCCAATTCTTATCATAGATGTAATTTGAATAGACTTCACAGGATAATTAGATAGTGTGTTCTACTGCATAGAGCAATTACAAGACTTCAAGAGCCTCATAAAACTTTCTTCAGGTTCATAGGCATGGGTGACAGTCTGTGCAAGTCTCAAAGTAATCACTGGACCGGAATTCTATAGAAGGTCTCTGCAGTACTACAAGAGACTTGCTAAAAGTCTTAGTAGAATTCAACTGGTGAGGCATAAAAGAAAACTTTGTATGTCACTGCTTCTCATCTCTACTTTAAGTTAGTTGCTGTTTACAAAAGTAAAGGCAAACAAGGATTTGATTATTTAGTCTTAGATTTTATGAGAATGCTGGTTGTTTCTTTTTTAAATTATATTATCTTACTTGTTTTCAGTGTTCTACAATCACTTTCCTATATCTTAGGTTTTATTCCCCTAATTCCCCCTCCTTCTCCCTTCTAACTTTACATAGGTTCTAAACGTACATTCCTATTAAATACACTTTCACCTTAGTCATGTTGCACAGAAGAATTTAAATGAATGGGAGAGACCATAAAACAAAACAAAACACAATACAAAAGAAAATGGTCTGCTTCATTAAGCGATCCAATTCCATAATTCTTTCTCTGAATGTGTAAGGTGTTTTATCTCGAGTCCGTTGGGAATTTCTTACGTTCTTGCATTACAATGAAGTATTAAGGCTACCATAAAAATTCCTTGCACACTATGATTATTACTGTGTACAAATTTCTCCTGGATCTGCTCCTTCCACTCAGCAACAGTTCATATAAGTCTTTCCAGGCTTCTATGAAGTCTTCCTGTTCATCATTTCTTATAGCAAAATGATATTCCATTACATTTGTATACCACAACTTGCTCAGCCTTTTCTAACTGGTGGACATCCCCTTGATTTCCAGTTTTTGGCCACCACAAGAGAGCTACTATAAATATTTTTCCCATTTCTAGGATCTCTTTGGAATAGAAGCCCAGAAGCGATATTGATGGGTCAAAAGGTGTGCACATTTTTGTAGCCCTTTGGGCATGGTTCCAAATTACTCTCCAGAATGTTTGGATCAGCTCACAACTCCACCAACAATGAATTAGTGTTTCAACTCTCCCACATCTTCTCCAACAGTTATCATCTTCCTGTTTTGTCGTGTTAGCCAATCTGATAGGTGTGATGTGGTACCTCAGAGTTGTTTTGATTTGCATCTCTCTAATCTATAGTGATTTAGAGCATTTTTTCATATGACTATAGGTAGCTTTAACTTCTTCCTCTAAAATCTTCCCCTGTTCATACCCTTTGGCCATTTATCAATTGGGGAATGACTTGTATTCTTGTACATTTGACTCAGTTCTCTATATGTTTTAGAAATGAGGCTTTTGTCACAGAAACTACTTGCAAAAATTATTTCCCAGTTTTCTGCTTAACTCCTAATCTTGGTTGCACTGGGTTTGTTTGTGCAAAAAATTTCAATTTAATGTAATCAAAACTGTCCATTTTGCATTTCATAATCTTCTCTGTCTCTTATTTGGTCAAAAATTTCTTCATTCTCCATAAATCTCACAAATGCACTATTCCTTGTTCCCCTAATATATTTAAAGTATCAGTCTTCATACTTAGGTCATGTATTCACTTGGACTTTATTCTTGCATACAGGGCCAGGTATTAGTCTATGCTTAGTTTCTGTCACAACGTTATCCAGTTTTCCCAGCAATTTTTTTCAGTGAGTTATTATCCCAAAGGCTGAGTTCCTTGGGTTTATCAAACAGTAGATTGCTATATTCATTGACTACTGTGTTTTGAGTACCTAAACTATTCCACTGCTCTACCATTCTGCTTCTTCACCAGTAGCAAGTAGTTTTGATAATTGCTACTTTAGCATTTCTTTCCATTAGTTTCCTTGGTATTCTGGACCTTTCTTTTCTTCCAGATGAATTTCGATTTTATTTTTTCTAGCTCTAGAAAATAATTACCTGATAGTTTGATTGGCACAGCAGTGAATAAATCAATCTGGCTGTATCCGAGTCTCTGCATTTCTCTGCATTATCTCTGTCTGTCTCTTTCTCCTTTTTTGCTTGTTTAGATCTTCTAATTTTCTATTGATTTCTAAAATATTTAGTTAGGCTTTTTATTACTTTTTGAAGCTATTTCTTCACTAGAACTAACAAATTCCTTCTCCACACCCCATAAATGAGAGAATCTTAGCTCTGATTGCTAGTCAGGTTTCTCTCTTCACTTTGATGAATTCTTCTAGAAAATTCACATCTGAAAAACTTATCTCTACTACGCAAAGTATTTGGCACACAGCCTTTCTGTATGTGGTAAGCTTGTTGCATAGAACAAGGGGACAAGAGGTAAAGATGACAAAAAAGACACTTTGTCACGCCACCATAACTTTCTCTAGAATTTTGTTTCTCTGCTTTGGAAGTAATTTAAACGAAACAAAATATAATGGACACATATGGAATTAACAGGTCGTTAACAGATAGGAAAGGGTGTTGAAGAGATACTACTAGAAATCACTGACCTAAAGCGAATGGGCAGTGCAACACAAATCCAACGTGCAGAAATGTCTCCCATGCTTAAAACCTTGTTACAGACTTTTAACTGTTGTCATGTACTTAACAATCTGGTTGTGATTGCTTTTGTTCTTCTTAAAGTTTAAAGGAGGGATGTGTAGTTCAAATTGTGGAACAACTTTTAGTCACTCCATTTTATTCTGGCACAAATTCAAGGGAATTACTCACAGAGATTTTATGAATCATAAAATTTTAGTGTTGAAAGGGGACTCAGTGGTTAGTTAGTTCATCCTTTAACTACATCCTGAAACCCTACAGCATGAATTATCTATAGAAATGTAGAGAAAGGCAGTGTGTTTATTTGATAGATCAGAATTTTTACTCCCTATTCCAATTATTCCTGCAACTACTTAGCAAACAAAAAAACAAAATAAATTTGACTACCTTTTTTCTATTGGTTTAGGCCTGTAATTTCACCAGCATAAGGGAACATTTTGAAAGCTATCTATCAATGAAGATTGTTGATTCATCTTTAACTTAAAGTATTAGTCTCTTTGAAGACTAAAAGAGTAGGAACTTGCAAAATCAGACAAGATGAGCTAAAAAAGGGAGAGGAATGAACAATGTACCCAATTTGACCAAGGTTGCAGAAGACAGGGAATTTTCAGGAGAACTTGTACAAAAAGACAGATTGAGATCTCTGAATTTCAGACCTGCAATGATGACCACTGCCCAAACCTGGCAAGCAGAATTTGTTTCTGTAATGGTGATTGACTGGTGTTTATCTTCTTCAACTTTTAAGGAGTCATTAATCATTTATTTCAATTTCAACAACTCTTTTTTTGAAGGAAAAGGGGAAAAGGATAAGTCTATTGAGATGGCAATCTATTGATGATGTCAGAAGCATGAGAAGATAGGAGTTATTGAGGGAAGGAAGAAAGGTCAAGCAGTCTTATACTGGCACAGTTACTAGTGCTTTATATGTCCAATACTTTTTGCTATGTCTTCTCCATTAACTACTGCTCCATATCCTTTGTCCTACAGACTCCTAGGCCTTGTTGACATACTGCAGTAGTCACTTTCACTTCACCCTTCATCTATTGATAACTGATAAGAGTTCAGTTTCAGGGATTGTGGAAACACTGAGTTAGTAAGAATAACCTAGCATCAAATATAACTTCATTATCATGTTAGAAAAAGTAAAATAGGAGATCCTATCCTTTTAGTGTCAGGTAAAACTCCAGCAAGATCTCTACAATGCAGTCAATTGTTTGGATAATTCCTAGCATCATAACAAACTTACCTGGGTGTAGTTTTCTCTAAATAATGGCTCAAAGAATATCTTCTGAATAAGTGAATTCTTTGTCTTAAAAATGAATAAAACTGGTTTCCATTGCCTTATAGATGAAAAGATTAGCAATCATATTTTTTAAAAACATTTTTACAGCATAGCATTCAGACTAGACTGAAGAGAATAGAAACAAAAAGGAAGACAAAGCAAAAGAGCACTTTTTATTAAGGAATATAAAAAAAAGAAAATCACCAAAAATATGAAATTAGAAGAAAGAAAGATGAGAGGAGACTGGAAAGAAAAAGAAAAGGGCAGAAAACTAGCTCTGGGTACAGAAAAGAAAGAAAAATAATGAAATAAAAATAAATTTAAAGTATTTATTTTGGTAGGTTAGTGAGAGCACAGGAATGGGAGAGTGTGTGGGAATAGATTGTCATCCATTTCTTGCAACCAAAAGTAATGGCTGGGAAAATGTACTGACTTAAATGAGAAAGGAGACAATAAAATCAATATTAAAGGAATAAGTACAATGAAGAATAAGCCTAATAATTATGACTTTAAATAGGAATAGTTTAATTCAGTGATATCAAACTCAAATAGAAATAGGTGCCTGAAGTTGCATATTGACTTAGAAAACCACGAATTAACAATATCTATCTTAAATTGCATTTTTAAATTTTTTAAACATTTACCACTTACAGTTATCCCTCTCCCATCATAAGTGTCTTTACTGTGGTTTTGATATATTTTGGGATGGCATAAGAAATTAAATGGGGATTTTTTGAGAGTTTTGTGGAAACTGCAAACACCATGTAAAGGCCAGCAGATGATACACAAAAAGTTTAGAAACTTAGAAATTCATAAAATATATGGACAATACTGTATGATGTCAACATATTTTATCTTTTAATGTCATAATAATTCAGACTTTTTTCTGATAGGAAGGAAGGGCCAAAAAATCTTGCTCAAATACTCCAGATTGTTGGGTGCCACACTTCTAATGCCCTTAACACAAAAGATATATTTGTACAATTTAATCTAGTTCCCACAGGAGACTGACAGGTATACATTTGCTACCTCTGGTTTAGCCCAAACAATACAATAAAAAGTAATAAAATGAAGAAGAAAAGAAAATTTAATAATTTGTGGACATAGGAAAATTTAATATACCTTTCTAGGAAAAGAATAAATCTAACAGAAAGATGAACTAAGAGGAAAATACAGAACTGAACAAACTATTGAATAATTTGGAGCTCGTTATCCTGATGTAAAGTGATGACAATAAGCAAGAGCTGTACCTGGATTATCAGTATCACAGCACAGATAATATCACTTTTGGCATAGTCACTAACCCTCTATATGGATTACATTCGTCTATACTGAGTTAATTAACGGGTCATCTCCCTCCTACAGGAAGCCTGCTCCAGGGTTAAGGTCAATACCAAGAATTTCCATATAGCACAAATCATTATTTGATGTTTCTTGGTCCATCAGGCATGGTTTTTCCCTTTTGGGGAACTTCATAAGGGATGAATATCAGAGCATTGCTCATTTAAAGGCCTCTGCTCAGGGACTTCTCCACTTCTTTTTCAAGAGGTGATTAGACAGTATACCTTCTTCTTGCCAGAAAGTAAGGCATTTCCTAATTTTTTCATTCTTGGATCCTAATGACCACCTTTTTGCAACCAAATGTTTCCTTCCTATCCTTAAGACTGAGTAGTATTACATTATAGTATTATAGGCAAAGGCCCCATTTGACCAAGGGCAAGCTCTGAAGTTGCATCCCTGCACTTAAACTAGAATGTCTTTACTGTGTCTCAAGTTTCAGAGTATGAACACTGCTGTGAGCACTTTTCCCCATATTTATTGGGCCATATTACTAGCACAAGAAGGCCACTCCCCCAACTCTTCTACTATATAGATGAAGTCAGAGACAGATGATGTTCTAGCTGCCAAATGTAAGCAACCACCATTTCTGCCAGGCATTGGTAGAAACCCAGGGACTGTTCTAGGGTCCATTCTGTATATGTCTTCATTAGAAGTTTCAGTAAGAAAGAGAATTATATCTTTGAGAGCAAAGGATAACTCTTCTTTTAACCTGATGGACTTGGACTCTTTTCCTCAGTAAATCGATTAGGGTACATTTGTTCATATCTCAAAGTCCAGAAAGGTCTCTGAACTCCAGACAGAATTAAACATTTTGCTTTCTGAGCTCTTGAGGAGGTAACTAACTCCTCATGACTTGAAACAAAAAGTCTAGCAACAAAAATTCATATGACACAGTCACCTCCCAAATACCGTTTAAAAATGCATTTAAGACGATATTTAAAAAAGTAAAATTCAGGGGTGAGAGGAATGGACTGGGACAAGGAGAAAGGGAGAGGTAGAATGGGGTAAATTATCTCCCATACAAGACACAAGGAAAAGCTTTTACAATGGAGGGGAAGGGAGTGAGGTGAGAGGAAATGAGTGAACCTTACTCTCATCTGATTTGACTTAAGCAAGGAATAACATATATGCTTATTTGAATACGAAAATATATTTTGTCCCACAGGAAAGTAGGATGGAAGGAAATCAGAGAGGGGGAATGGAAGATGGCAGAATAAAATCAGGAACTTGCTTGAGGTCTTCCCCAAACCCCTCAAACTTCCTGTAAAAATGTTTCTAAAGAAATTCTAAAGTGGCAGAACTCACAAAATGACAGAATGAAACAAATTTTCAAGCCAAGATAACCTGGAAGGTTCACAGGAAAGGTCTGTTGCACCAGGCTGAGAGAGGAGCACAGTTTAGGGTGTGCCATGCTGGCACAGACCATTCCCCCAGAATACTGCAGCACAAATGCGATAATCACAGTGCCCACAGTAGACATGAATATCCTGACACAATTCTGAATTGTGAAATACAACAGACTCTACACTTGGAAGATAGAATGAAAACATTTATTCAGACACCAGAAAGCTTAATCCATCATAGCAACAAAAATGTATCACAATAACAATACAGAAGATAACACCATCCCTAAGACTTCCCCCTGGTAGAATTCCCACAAACCAGCTCCATTAAACAAATCACAAGCAGGACCCCTTGAATAAAATCACAAACAAGCTCTTTCACTTACACTACCCAGCTGTTTGTTTCTCTGCTTCCTTCCTAGCTCTGACTAGAGTCTGACCAATTTCCTCTCAGCTCTACTGTGGCTCTGTCGCTTCCTGTTCAGCCTTTTTATCAAACTCCTTCCATGAAAGTCACCATGTGACTCAGACTCATGTGACTCAGGCTTCCATGTGACCCAGGGAAGTCACATGGGTCTATTAATGAATCGAAAAGATCTTTCCATTTAAATGACCATTACACAAACTTGGAGGAGGGCTCAGGCCACTGAAACACTGGCAGGTGTGGTGGTTTTCAGACTTCTCAACTCGCAAATGCCAAAGACAACTTAGAAGGTCAGTAGGAAAGGACCATCCAATCTGGGTGAGAGAGGAGCAAAGTTTGACCCCTTCCCTAGGGTGGTGGAGGTAGTGGCAGAATTGACTGCTTTCAGAGCTCTTGAACCACACATTCTGGGGGTATCAAAGGATAATTTCAGAGATCTCCTTGCTGACTTTGAGATAGAACTCTCTTCCCTTGCTCATGTGTTGATCTGGGTTTGTCATTCTGAGTAGTGGTCCTGGGATGATGAATAAGGCTGTCATAGTGGAGCTTGTGGAAGTGATATAGAGGGAATCCTTCTCATGGTTCCAAAGCAGAAAAGAGTGCTTGTGGTCACAAACAGACAAGAGTACTATCCAGGAGAGGAAAAAACAACTCTACTTTGATCATACTACCTTGGAAGAAATGAAAATTTGCAGGTCCCCAGAAATATCTTTGAAAACAGCTGCACAAAACCCATGAAGCTTTGAAGAGTACATCCACTACATTGGAAGCAGAGTCCTACTTTAATGAAGAACTCAAAACTCAAGTAATTGGCTGGGAAAATGAGTAAACAATGGGAAAAAGCAGACTATAGAATTTTACTTTGGTGACAAGAAAGATCAAAACATAAAACCAGAAGAAGACAACAAGGTTAATGCTCCTACATTCAAAGCCTCCAAGAAAATAAATGAATTGGTCTCAAGCTATGGAAGAGCTCAAAAAGCATTTTGGAAATCAAGTAAGATAAGTAAGGAAAAAATTGGGAAGAGAAATAAGAGTGATGTAGGAAAATCATGAAAAATGAGTCTACAAATTGGTAAAGGAGACACAACAAAGTGCTGAACAAAATAATACCTTAAAAACAGATAAGGACAAATGGCAAAAGAAGTCTAAAAAGGCAATACAGAGAATTCCTTAAAAAGCAAAATTGACCAAATGGAAAAAGAGGTCCAAAAAGCTTACGGAAGAAAATGCTTCCTTAAAAATTAGAGTGAGCAAATGGAAGCTAATGACTTTATGAAAAATCAAGAAATTATTAAAACTAAACCAAAAGAATGAAAAAGAGAAGACAATGTGAAGTATCTCATTGTAAAAGCAACTGACCTGGAAAATTGATTGTTGTACTGTATGAAAGTCATGATCAAAAAAGAGTCAAAGAGTCTGAACATAATCTTTCAAGAAATTATCAAAGAAAACTGCCCTGATATTCTAGAAGCAGAGGGTAAAATAGAATTAGAAAAAATCCACCCATTACCTTCTGAAAGAGATATCAAAAGTAAAACTCCTAGGAATATTGCACCCAAATTCCAGAGTTCTCAGGTGAAGGAGAAAATATTGCAAGCAGCCATAAATAAACCATTCAAGTATTGTGGAAACGCAATCAGGATAACAAAGGATTTGGCAGTTTCTACATTAAGGGATCAGAGTGCTTGGAATGTGGTATTACAGACGTTAAAGGAACTAGGATTAAAACCAAGAATCACCTACCCAGACAAAACTGAGAACAATATTTCAGAGGAAAAAATAGACATTCAATTAAATAGAGAACTTTGAAGCATTCTTGATGAAAAGACCTGAGCTGAATAGAAAATTTGACTTTCAAATCCTAGAATTAAGAGAAGCATGAAAAGGTAAAAAGGAAAGTAAGATCATAAGGGACTTATTAAAGTTGAGCTCTCTACATTCCAACATGGAAAGATGATATTTGTAACTCATGAGTCCTTTCTCAGTATTAGGGTAGTTGAAGGGAATACATATGTATGTGTGTGTGTGTGTGTATAATGTGTGTGAGTGTGTATACATGTTTATAGATATACACATATGTATGTATATATTTCCATATATGAGTATAAATCCATATACACTCACAAACACTTGCATACATACATGCATACATATATATGTATTATACACATGCATATACATATATAGACAGAGGACACAGGTTGAGTTGAATATGAAAGGATGGTATCTGAAAAATAAAATTAGGGGTCAGGAGAGTAATCTAGTGGAAGAAGGAGAAACAGAAGTTATCACACATTGATGGTTCTCCTTCGTTCTCAAAAGGACCAAACTGACTTCACCATGATAAAGTCAAGTTTCATTGTGTCTGACTGTGGTTGATCAGATCAATATGACATCAGAATGCTCTACCACATATTGGGCACAGATAGTCCATGTGAATATTTGGGATTGATACTCCAAATTTGTGCATTCTGCATTTCTTTTTTGCTATTTCTTTTCTGCTTTGTTCATAGAGCACAGTATCCTTTTGGATGTGGGTATGCCATGTTGAGTGGCCCTGTGCCACTGCACTCAATGAAATGAAAAGTTCTTGAGACAGACCTTGAGAGCGTCCTTGTATCTCTTCTTCTGAGCAGCATGTGATACTTGCCACATTCAAGTTCTCCATAAAAATTGTCTTTTTGGCAAGTGTACATTTTGTACTCAAATAACGAGGCCATCCCATCGGAGTTGTACTTTCTGAAGCACAGTTTAAGTGCTTGGCATTTTAGTTCAAGCAAGGACCTCAGTGTGTGGTATCTCATCCTACCATGTCATCCTTAGAATCTTCCTAGGACAGTTCAAATGGAAGTGATTCAATTTCTTAGCATGATGCTGGCAGACTATTCATGTTTCACAGATATACAATAATGAGGTCAGCAGTCTAGACCTTCAGTGAAGTAGTCAGTCTAATGCCTCTTCTCTCCCATACTTTTCCTTGGGGTCTCCCAAACACAGAACTAACTCTGGGAATGCATGTGTCAACCTCATTGTCAATGCGTATGTCCATGGAAAGTACACTACTAAGGTAAGTGAGCTTATCCACAGCATTCAAAGCTTCTCCATTTGTTGTAAAGGATAGTTTCGCGTATGGTTGGCGTGATGGTGGCTTGTGGAGCACCTGTGTTTTCCTGGTGTTAATTGTTAGGCCAAAATTAGCACACATAGCAGTGAATTGATCCATACTTTGTTGGATCTCAATTTTAGAGGTGACATTTGAGTGCACAATCATCTGCAAACAGATACTCCCTTCACGTTGGTCTTGGCTTGAAACCTTTTCAAATAGAAGAATTTATCATAAGTGATTATAGCTTATCTTGATGCTGTGTTCATCCTTATTGAAAGCATTTGACAACATAGCTGAAAACATCATGGTAAAAAGCATGGGACAAAGCACACAGCCCTATTTCACTCCATTGGTGACTGGGAAGACACAAGAACACTGGAAAGACACTATCAAGATCCTGGGCAAACATGCCACCATAAAATTTATATAGAATACTGAAGAACTTTTCTGGGCAACCAAATTTTGATATAATTTTCCGTAAGCCCTCATGTCTAACAGCGTCAAAGACCTTGGTTAGATCTAGAAATAGTGTGTGCAGACCTCTGTTCTACCCCTGGCATTTTTTCTGGAGTTGTGAGACATCAAACACCTTATTGACTGTTCCTCAGCCCTTTCGGAAGCCACACTCACTCTCAGGTAAGTTGACCGTCTTCTAGTCAAAGGATCAGCCTATTTAGCAGAATTCTAGTAAAACTCTTGCCAGCAATGACTAAGAGAGAGACTCCCCTGGGATTGTCACAGGAGAATCTATTTCCTTTACCATTATAGATATGGACAAAGGAGGCATCCTTGAACTCCCGGGTGATAACCTCCTCTTGCCACATAACCTGAAAAATTTCAGTCAGCTTTTGTATGAGGAATGGTCCACGTACCTTGTAAATCTCAGCTGTAATAGTATCAGTGCCAGGTGTTTTGCCACATAAAAGGTGTCTAATGGCACTCAAAACCTCTTCTTCAGTTGCCAGTTCAGCTAGGGAGGGATTGACTTCAACCTGAAGCAAATGGTCAATGGTCTCAGCATTGATTAATGATGATCTGGTGAGAATAATATGGAAGTGTTCAGCTCATCTAGCTCTGATTATGTCCTTATCACTAATCAATGTGGCTCCATCAGCACTGAGTAGTTGTAGTGCACCATAGGTTTTTGCTCCATAAATAACTTTCAGGAAAATCATAAAAGTGCTTTGGATTGTTACTATCAACATAAAATTGAATTTCATCTGCCTTCTTACTGAGGCAGGAATCCTGAATCTCTCTAAGCTTTGCTTGTACTTTTCATGGAATTAAATGCTGCCTTCTTAGAGATGGATGAACCATCCTGATGGGAAATCCTATGGAGTTCTCATTTTTCATTTAGCAGCTTCTGAATTTCCCTGTCATTTTCATCAAATGAGTCTTAGTGTTTGTGAGTGTTCTGACACAGATGAGCAAATACAGTTCTGTTCATCAAATCTCTGAAAGCTGCCTTTTCTGTTTCACTGTTGCCAATTTGGCAACAAACTGTTCACAGTCAGATAAAAGCTCTCATTTGGTGACATTAATTCTTCTGGTAGTCATTTTGCCTTTGGGATGGCACTTTTGATGGGTGCAAATATTTAGTTTGGAAAGGATAGGTCTATGATCAGTCTAGCATTCTGCACCACATATTGCCTTTGTCACTTTCACATCTTGTCTGCCTCTACTCCTTACAACCACATAGTCTAGTAGATGTCAATATTTGCTGTGAGGGTGCATCTCTGAATTTTTATTAGTTTAGGTAAACAGAAAAGTGTGTTGCTGATGAGATCATGTGATGCACAAGTCTTCAGCAGTAAATGAGCACTACTGCTGCTGTTTCTAACTCTATTCCTCCCTGGGACTCCCTGCCAAGTCTGGTAGTCTGAGACTACTCTAGCATTAAAGTCACCCAGAATTAAAAGCTTGTCTCTAGGTCTTCATAAAATTTTTCTTTTACTTCATCAGGGTTCATCATCGTGGGAGCATAGGCACTGATGACGGTGGCATGACGTTTTCCTTCAAGTGGCAATCACATTTATTCCTTTTGACAGGCATACCAGCTTACTGACTATATTACTTCTGATTGCAAAACCTACTCCAGCTTTACAGTATTCCTCTTCACTATGGCAGCTCCAGAAAAATGTGTATTCAGCTCCAACTTCAGTAAATTGACCTTCATTTGCCAACCTTGTTTCAGTCAGGGGTGCTATTTGGATGGAATATCTGTTGAATTCTCTTGCAACAAGAGTAGTTCGACACGTTGGCTTCATCGGTGTTGAGCCAAGCTCTAGGCGCTTCATATCACCTGCTTCAGGTGTCTCCATGGTCACTGGAACAAATTGTTCTCATCCACCCGTTCACTAGGGGAAGTATTCACATGATTGGGTTAGACATCCCCTAACTCACCAATGACTTTGAGACCACTTGGTTACCTTTAACCTAGTTTGGCCCATCTGCTGAAATGGTTTACTGGTGTGTGGCCACTGCATGTGCTACAGCTTCTTGGAGCCACACGCGAGAATTGGGTAGAACAGGTGGACACCAAAGGTGGAAAGAAGCCCTGAAAAAGGCTTCAAAGCCATCACACCAAAGGTACTGGTCCTTCCTGAACACACCCTCCTTCCAAATCATCACACATAAAAGAGACAAGAAAGTGCTTTTTCAATGATGGAGAAGAGAGGTGGGTAATAAATAAATAGTCCATCTTATTGATTAAAAAAAAATAGCCAGCATGATTGATTTATACATTGAAAAGTACAAATATATTGATAACATATTATAAAGTGACAATCATGGTGAACCTTACTCTTCTTATATTTGGTTTACAGAGGGAATAACATAGAAACTCAACTGATTATGGAAATCTATCTTACCATATAGGAAAGTAGAGAAGAAAGGAATGAGGGGATCATAGAAGGTGAGACAGGATGGAGTAATCAGAAGCAAACACCTTTGAGGAGGGACAGATCAAGGACAGAACTGAATAAGTGGAGGGTGGGCAGGATGGAGGGAAATATAGTTAGTCTTTCACAACATGACTGTTATGAAAGTGTTTTGCATGACTACACATGTATAACCTATATTGAATTGCTTGCCTTCTCAATGAGGGTGGGAAGAGAGGGAGGAAGGGAGAGAATATGGAACTCAAAGTTTTAAAACAAATGTTAAAACCTGTTATTGCATATAACTGGGAAATAACTTCTGCAGGCAATGGGGTTTAGAAATCTATCTTGCCCTACAGGAAAATAGAAAGGAATAGCATAAGAGAAGGTGAGGGAGGTGATGGAAGAGTGGGTAGATTAGGGGAAGGAATAATCAGATGCACATTATATGAGAGTGTGTGAGAAGGGAGAGATGGTAAATTAATTTGGAACTCAAAATCTTGTGGAAGAGAATGTTGAAAACTAAAAAATATATTAATTAATAAAAAGAAAAAAAATAAAATTGCCCTAAAAATTTCATCCATCATGGTTCTTAGATAATTGTTAAATTAGAGTCCCTAAGGATCAATCAGTCCTACCACAAGTGGTGAGCCTAGAAAACATTATCACTATCCTAATATTACAGTTAAATAGTTTCAACAAATGACTTCTAAAAGCATTGTCTTCCAGATATGAATGTAATACAATGTGGTATTCTTTGTATACATACAAGTGATATCTATACATACGTCTTCTCCAGCTGACTGTCCCCTTTATTATTTCCATTCTCTCATTTATTTTCAACCTCTCCTTATCTATTGGCAGCTTTCCTATTGTCTGCAAACTTGCTCATCTCATCCTCAAAAACATTTACTTGATCGATTACTGCTTGCTAGCTACCATCCTATTTCTCTTGTATAGCTAATCTCCTTGGGGAAAAATATCTACAATAAGTTACTCCACTTCCTTTTCTTTTGCTATATTCATTTTTAGAAAAAAAAAGTTTTTATTGATTTTTTTTGTTGTTTATATCACCATAATATCCCATTTAGCCTCCTTTTGCAGTCCAAGAGAATCCCTCCATACAACAAATAGTATTTTTTAAAGAATAGAAAACACAGCACAATTGATTTATACATTGGAAAAGTGCAAAAACGTGTAATATGTAACACCCACGGACCTTCCACCTTTGCAAAGGAGTAAGTCTGGAGTGACTCCTTATTTTTGTTCCACATGATCTTTATCAATTTATTACACTTACTTTTGATGGTTTAATGTGTTGTTCTTTTCATTTAAATTTCAGTAGTTGCTGTGGATATTATTTTCTTGGCTTTTCTTACTTCAGTTAGAATCGGATCACAAATATTTCCATGCCTCTATGTATTAAATACACATCGTATCTTAGAGTACACTATTATTTCATTGCATTAATGTACCACAGTTTGTTTAGTCAGTCCCTAAATGATGGCCATCTATTTTGTTTCCAATATTTAGGTATTATAAATATGCTGCTATAAATATTTTGGAGCATAGGTAAAATTTTCTTTTATTGATGGCTTCCTTAATATATGAACTAATAATGGAATCCCTGGTTCAAGGAATATGGACATTTTAGCCACTTCATTTGAATATTTTTTTTCTTTAATAGTATTTTATTTTTATCCAATTATATGTAAAGATAGTTGTCAACATTAATTTTTACAAAATTGTGAGTTTCAAATTTTTCTCCCTCTCTTCCCATCCTCTCAAGGACAGTAAGCAATGTGATATAGGTTATACATGTACAATCATGCTAAATATATTACCGCATTAGTCCTGTTGTGAAAGAAGAATTGAAACAAAAGGAAAAAAACACAAGAAAAAATAAACAAGTAAAAATAGCAAACTTCGATCTGCATTCAAACTGCATCGTTCTTTTTCTAGATGTGGTTAGCATTTTCCATCATGGGTCTTTTGAAATTGTCTTGCATCATTGTACTGCTGAAAAGAACTAAGTCCATCAAAACTGGTGGTTGTATAATGTTGCTGTTACTATGAATAATGTACTCCTGATTCTGTTCACTTCACTCAGCATCAATCCATTTAAGCCTTGCCAGATTTTTCTCAAACCTGGATCCTTGTCATTTGTTATAGCACAAGAGTATTTCATTACTTTCATTATATTGCATTCATATACCACAACTTTTTCAGCTATTCCCCAATTGATGAACATTCCCTGAATTTCCAATAGTTTTGTACATGTGGGTCTTTTTTGCCTTTTTATGATATCGTTAGGATAGAGATTTAGTAGTGGTATTGCTGGATCAAAGGGATCTATTTTGGTTGCCCAAAATGTATAAAGGCATTGTTCCAAATTGCTCTCCAAAATGGTGAAATCAGTTCATAATTCCACCAACAATGCAGTAGTGTTTCAATTATCTTACATCTTCTACAACATTTGTCATTTTCCTTCTTTTGTCATATTAACCCATTTGATAGGTATGATGTGGTACCTCAGAGTTTTTATTACTTGCTTTCTCTAATCAATCATGATTTAGAGCATTTCTTCATATTCCTATAGGTAGCTTTGGGTTTTTCATCTGAAAACTGTCTGTTCACATCCTTTGACCATTTATCAATTGGGGAATGACTTGTATTCTTATAAGTTCAACTCATTTCTCTATGTATTTTAGAGATGAGGCCTTTATCAGAGACACTGATTGTAAAAAATTATTTCCCAGCTTTCTGCTTTCCTTCTAGTCTTGGTTACATTGCGTCTTTTTTGCAAAAACTTTTTTAACTTAATGGAATCAAAATTACCCATTTTACATTTCATGACGTTCTCTATCTCTTATTTGGTCATAAATTCTTCCCTTTCCCATATATCTGACAAGTACACTGTTACTTGCTCTCCTGATTTGTATTATTCCTTATGTTTAAATCATGTACCCATTTTGACCTTATCTTGGTAAAGGACGTGAGATTCTTAATTTTTCCAGTAGTTTTTGTCAAATACTGAGTTTTTATCTAAGGAACTGTAGTCTTTGGGTTTATCAAACAGTAGATTACTGTAGTCTGTGACTACCATATCTCTTGTGCCTAACTTATTCCACTGATGCACCACTCTATATCTTAGTAGAAAATAGTTTTGATGATTACCACTTTATAATATAGTTCTAGATCTGGTATGACTAGCCTACCTTCCTTTGCAGTTTATTTTCAATTATTGTTTTTCTTTGTTGCTTTGTTTAGTGATGAAGGAAAAAAAAAAACAGTGTGAAAAAAGTAATAAGCAGAGCCTCAAAGAAAAATGCTAAGTGGACCCAAGTTTAATAAGAAATCCTGAAAACATTAAGGAAAGAAATAAGATTGGTAGAAGAGAATATGAAGGGAACTGATAAAAAATGAAAAGAAAGGTAGAATGCGTTAGGTGGTGTGATGTGGGGACACATGTGGTCACTGCTCTCCTACTATGTGCTATGATCTTTATCCAGGAAGAGTCCCTGGGTCCCTGCTCTTCTCTGCCATGGAATTGTGACCAATGCCTCTGCTCCATTGTGACCAACCTCCAGCATTCCTCTCCACTCTGAACTGAAAATGGTATCTGGAGTTGCTATTCAGTGCTAGTTGTATCCAGTAAAATTAAAGGATCCCCTGAGATCATTTTCCGACCATTTCTCTAGCCTGTTTATCTTCTTGAGGCTGAGAGCTCCCAAAGTTGCTGCTGCTACTGTAGCCCCTGCTGCTGCTGCTGCTTAGCGTATGGTATTCGAACAAGCTTCCACTCTGGTGTCGCAAATTTCTCCTCCTGACTTCTTAAATTTTGCTAGGGTGGAAAAAACTGTCTCATTCTGATCATTTGTTGGCTCTGCCAATCCAAAATTTGATTTGAAATATTATTTTAGAACTGTTTGGAGGAAAATACTGAAAGTTCAGCAAATTTTCCATGTTCCATCTACCATCTTAGCTCCACTCCTAACCAAATGCCTCAATAATATCTTTTTTTAAAATTTTTTTAAATTTTTATTTTTTAATGTTTAACAATCACTGCCATACAATTGCGATTTTATCCTCCCCCACCTACCCCTCACTACCCCCCTCCCTCCCCACGACTGCATACAATTCTGTATAGATTCTACATATACTTTCCTATTGAGCATATTTTCACAATAGTCATGCTATGTAGTCAGACTAAGATAAATGAAAGAAATCGTATAACAAATCAGAACATGATACACAAACACATACACATACACAAACATGATCTGCTATATTATGTGAGTGACTTCCATATTTCTCTCTCTGAGTGTGGAAGGCATTTTGCCTTGAGATCCACCACTGGGATTTTTTTTTTTTGTAAGAAGTTCTTGTGTTATTACAAAGATCTAAGTCTACCAGAAAAAACTCTCACACACTGTGGTCATTGCTGTGCATAAAGTTCTCCTGGTTCTTCTCCTTTCACTCAGCATCAGGTCATATAAGTCCTTCCAGGCCTCTCTGAAGTCTTCTCGTTCATGATTTCTTATGGCACAATAGTACTCCATTACATTCATATACCATAATTTATTCAGCCATTCCCCAATTGATGGACATCCCCTTGACTTCCAGTTTTTGGCAACTACATAGAGTGCTGCTATAAATATTTTTGTACATGTGGGACCCTTTCCCATTTTTATGATTGCCAGGCCTAGAGGCCTGTGTGGGCTACCCGAGTCTTTCTTACCTCACCTCCGAGGTCTTCGGCTGGCCACGCCGGATGCACATATGAGAGAAAGGACGTTCCAGAGTCTAACAAGGGTTGAGCTTTATTTCAGGTTCTAGTTACAAGTGCAGGGGGGTCTTCCTTAGGAGGAAGAGGGGGAGATTTCCTAAGGAGGCTAAGATCTTAAGGGATTGGAAGAAGAAGTACAAGCGGGGAGAGAGGGGGAGGGGAGAGAGGAAAGAAGAAAACGGAGCCTACTGTCCTCTTGCCTCCTTACGTGCTAAGAGCGCTTTCAGGCTTCCTCAATCCTACTTAACCTTCAGCCACATAGTATTGCATCTCAATACCGTGCTGTTAGATAACAATAGTGTGCCCAGATCCGGGACGACCTCGAGGGCAGGGAGACTCCACCCATCACGTATCTCCCGCGGAGAGGCGGAAATACCCGAGCTAGCTTGGTTCACCTCGATCCCCTGCCGTTTCCTGGGGGGGTCTCGTGAGAGCTCTAAGATTTAGAAGCTCCCACCTTTACCCGCCCGAGACTGCCCACATGGAACTGAACTTCCAATCCCAACATATGATCTCTTGGGGATATAGCCCTAGTAGCGACATTGCTGGGTCAAAGGGTATGCACATTTTTGTAGCCCTTTGGGCATAGTTCCAACTTGCTCTCTAGAATGGTTGGATGCATTCACAGCTCCACCAACAATGAATTAGTGTTCCAACTCTCCCACATCCTCTCCAGCATTTATCATTTTCTTGTTCTGTCATGTTTGCCAATCTTATAGGTGTGATGTGGTACCTCAGAGTTGTTTTGATTTGCATCTCTCTAACCAATAGTGATTTAGAGCATTTTTTCATATGATTATAGATAGCTTTAATTTCTTCCTCTGAAAATTGCCTGTTCATATCCTTTGACCATTTATCAATTGGGGAATGACTTGTATGATTATGCATTTGGGTCAGTTCTCTATATATTCTAGCAATGAGGCCTTTATCCCCGAGCTTAGCTATAAAAATTCCTTCCCAATTTGCTACATCCCTCCGGATTTTGGTTGCATTGGGTTTGGTTGTGCAAAAACTTTTCAGTTTAATGTAATCAAAGTTATCCATTTTGCATTTCATAATGCTTTCTATCTCTCCTTTAGTAAAGAATTCTTCCCTTCTCCATTGATCTGATAAATACACTATTCCTTGCTTCTCCAGTTTATTCATGGTATCAATTTTTATACCTAAATCATGTACCCATTTGAACTTTATTCTTGTGTACGGTGTCAGGTATGAGTCTATGCCTAATTTCTGCCTCACTGTTATCCAGTTGTCCCAGCAATTTTTGTCAAACAATGAGTTCTTACCCAGAAGCTGGGGTCCTTGGGTTTATCAAACAGAAGGTTGCTATATTCCTTGCCTACTGCATCTTGAGTGCCAAGTCTATTCCACTTGTCTACCTCTCTGTTTCTTAGCCAATACCAAGTGGTTTTGATAATTGCTGCTTTATAGTACAGTTTGAGGTCTGGTAGCGCTAGGCCACCTTCCCAAGCATTTCTTTTCATTAGTCCCTTTGATATTCTGGACCTTTTGTTTTTCCAAATGAATTTTGATATTATTTTATCCAGCTCTAGAAAGTAATTGTCTGATAGTTTAATCGGTATGGCACTAAATAAGTATATTAATTTGGGTAGAATTGTCATTTTTATTATATTAGCACGGCCTACCCATGAGCAACTAATGTTTTTCCACTTACTTAAATCAGACTTTATTTGCGCAAAAAGTGTCTTGTAATTGTGTTCATATAATCCCTGGGTTTGTTTTGGCAGGTAGACTCCTAAGTATTTTATAGTGTCTACCCTAGCTTTAAATGGGATTTCTCTTTCTATCTCTTGCTGTTGGACTTTGTTGCTAATATATAGGAATGCAGAAGATTTGTGTGGGTTTATTTTGTATCCTGCAACTTTGCCAAAGTTGTTTATTAATTCAAGTAATTTTTTACTTCAATCTCTGGGATTCTCTAAGTAAATCATCATATCATCTGCAAAGAGTGATAACTTAGTTTTTTCTTTGGCTATTCTTATTCCTTGAATATCTTTATCTTGTCTAATTGCTACAGCTAACATTTCTAGTACCATATTGAATAATAGTGGTGATAATGGACAACCTTGTTTCACCCCTGATCTTATTGGGAATGCATCTAGCTTATCCCCATTGCATATAATGCTTGCTGAAGGTTTTAGATAGATACTGCTTATTATTTTATGGAAAGTTCCCTTTATTCCTACGTTCTCCAATGTTTTTAGTAGGAATGGATGTTGTATTTTGTCAAAAGCTTTTTCTGCATCTATTGAGATAATCATGTGGTTTTTGTTAGCTTTGTTGTTGATGTGATCGATAACCCTAATAGTTTTCCTAATATTGAACCAGCCCTGTAGTCCTGGTATCAATCCTACCTGATCATAGTGAATTAATCTCGTGATAAGATGCTGTATTCGTTTTGCTAAAATCTTATTTAAATTTTTTGCATGTATATTCATTAGGGAAATTGGTCTATAATTTTCTTTCTCCGTTTTGTCTCTTCCTGGTTTGGGTATCAAAACCATATTTGTATCATAGAAAGAATTTGGGAGGACTCCTTCTTCCCCTATTTTCAAGAATAGTGTATGTAGTATTGGAATTAACTGTTCTTTAAATGTTTGATAGAATTCACTTGTGAATCCATCTGGCCCTGGAGATTTTTTCCTAGGGAGTTCATTGATGGCTTGTTCAATTTCTTTTTCTGAGATGGGGTTGTTTAAGTATTCCACTTCCTCTTCTGTTAATCTGGGCAATTTGTATTTTTTAAAATATTCATCCATCTCGTTTAGATTATCGAATTTGTGGGCATAAAGTTGGGCAAAGCACTTTCTAATTATTGTTTTAATTTCCTCCTCATTGGAGGTGAGTTCACCCTTTTCATTTTTAATATTAGTAATTTGGTTTTTTTCTTTCTTTTTTTTTTATCAGATTGACCAAAGGTTTATCAATTTTATTAGTTTTTTCATAAAACCAACTATTGGTTTTATTTATTAATTCAATAGTTTTCTTAATTTCAATTTTATTAATCTCTCCTTTGGTTTTCAGTATTTCTAATTTGGTATTTACTTGGGGATTTTCAATTTGTTCTTTTTCTAGCTTTTTCAACTGCAAGCCTAAGTCATTGATCTCCTCTTTCTCTATTTTATTTATGTAAGCATTCAAAGATATAAAACTCCCCCTAGTAACTGCTTTTGCAGTATCCCATAAGTTTTGGTATGTTGTCTCACTATTGTCATTCTCTCGAATGAAATTGTTGATTGTTTCTATGATTTCTACTTTAACCCAACCCTTCTTTAGAATTAGATTATTTAGTTTCCATTTGATTTTTGGTTTCTCTTTCCATGGCCTTTTATTACATGTAATTTTTAATGCGTTATGATCTGAAAAGGATGCATTGATTATCTCTACCTTTCTGCACTGGATTGTAAGATTTTTATGTCCTAGTACATGGTCAATTTTTGTAAATGTTCCATGTACCGCTGAGAAAAAGGTATATTCCTTTCTATTCCCATTCAATTTTCTCCAAAGATCTATCATATCTACCTTATCCAGAGTTTTATTTACCTCCTTAACCTTTTTCTTGTTTATTTTGAGGTTGGATTTATCGAGTTCAGAGAGGGGGAGGTTGAGGTCCCCCACTAGTATAGTTTTGCTATCAATTTCTTCCTTCAACTCCCCCAACCTCTCCTCTAAGAATTTGGATGCTATACCACTTGGAGCATACATGTTTAGTAATGATATCGCTTCACTGTCTATGGTGCCTTTTAGCAGGATATAGTTTCCATCCTTATCCCTTTTGATTAGATCTATTTCTGCTTTCGCTTTGTCTGAGATTAGGATTGCTACTCCTGCCTTTCTTACATGAGCTGAAGCACAATATATTCTGCTCCATCCTTTGACCTTTATCCTATGTGTATCCCCCCGTTTCAAATGTGTTTCTTGTAAGCAGCATATTGTTGGATTATGGCTTTTAATCCATTCTGCTATCCGTCTCCGTTTTATGGGAGAGTTCATTACATTCACATTCACAGTTATGATTACAATCTGTGTATTTCCCTCCAACCTCTTTCCCACCATTTTGCTTTTAGCTCTCCCGTCTCCCTTCCCCTCTTCAATAGTATTCACTTTGCTCCCCCTCCTCCTGCAGCCTTCCCCTCCTTCTTTTAGCCCCCCTC
Organism: Notamacropus eugenii; assembly: GCF_028372415.1. Taxonomy (NCBI): domain Eukaryota; kingdom Metazoa; phylum Chordata; class Mammalia; order Diprotodontia; family Macropodidae; genus Notamacropus; species Notamacropus eugenii. The sequence goes on along the minus strand of NC_092872.1, from coordinate 115,475,973 downwards.
CCTTTTACTCCCCTTTACTCTTAATGCTTCTTTCCTCCCTTTTAGCCACCCTCCTCTTTCTTCCCCCTTCCTATCCTACTACCTATAGAGCTAGTTAGGCTTATCTACTTAAGATTATTGTTCCCTCCTTTGAACAAATCAGATGAGAGCACCTCTCAAACAATGCTCATCTCCCTCCCCTCCTTCCCTCTACTATAGTTTTGTACTTCTTCCTGTGATATAATTTGCCATTTTCTGCTTCCCCCTTTCCACACCTCCTATTACATTCCCTTCTCATACTTAAATCATATTTTTGACATGACATCATGTACTTCAATAATATCTTAATTATCAAATCTAATGACATTTTCACAAACTTCTTCTTGCCCCCTGTATAAAAGGTATAGCTTGGATGATATTCATCAGTTACTACTCCTGAATTCTCTAGGTTTTTGTGACCCTATTCCCTCTTGGTTTCCTCTTATCTATCTGATCACTCTTCAGGCTCCTTTGTCATATGTAATGATCAAGCTCGCACCTGATAACTATGGGTGTTCCACAGGTTTCTTCCATAGTCCCTTTTAAATTATTCTTACTATATTCTATTTTATTTGGTGATTTCATGAGGTCCTATGGATTTGATTATCATCTCTATTCTACTGCTCCTCAAAGCAACTTATTCAGCCATTATTTTTTTTTTGATGACCTCCAGTCTCATGTTTCAAACTGCCTATAGATATCTTAAACTCAACTTGTCCAAAACTGAACTCGGTAACTTTTCACCAAAATGCTCACTGTTCTGAACTTCCTTTTTGATTATACTGCCATGCTATACTGTATGATATGATATATTTAAATGATATAATGCAATAAATATTTATTAAGGTCTTACTATGTGCCAGCAAGTATATTAAGCACAGGCTCAAATCTGGATAACATTCTTGATTACTTACTCTTCCCCCATTCAATCTGTTGTTAAAACCTAATGATTTTGCCTTTCTAACATTTCTTTTATACTCTCCCTTCTCTTGTCTAATAGTATTACTATTCTCGTGTGGGTCCCCAGCACTAACCCTGTCCTGTAGCAATTTCATGGTAGTTGGTCTCCCTGTCAAGAGTCTTTTCCCATTCCAATTCAGTATTTAGCTGATGTAGTAATATTCCTAAAACTAGATTTGACCATGTTGCCACCCTACTCTATAAATTCCAAAAACTTCCTGTCACCACCAGAGCTAAATACAAAATCCTTTGGCAATCAAAATCTTTCATGAACAGCCACCTCCACCATCTTTCTAGATTTTCTTCCACCTAACATGCTACCCTCTATACTCTGGGAGTCAATGACATTGGTTAACTGTATACTTACTCTTCCTTGAACAAGATACTTATCTCCAAAATCTAGGCATTTTTCCCTGTCTGTCTTCTTTTTCTGGAATGTTTCCCTTTATTTCTGCTTCCTGTCGCCTATTGTTTCCTTCAAGTCCCAGCTAAAATCTGATTTTCAACGTGAAACCCATCCAGCATCTTCTGAATTCTATTACCTTTTCATTTTCATTACTGTGTATAGTTCATATATATTTGTTTATATGTTGTTTCTGACATTTAGACAGTGTACTCCCTCAGAAAAGAGAATATCTTCTGCCATTCATTGTGTACAGATATCAGAGGAAATTAGGATGGACATACAGTATATTCTAAAGCTTTATTTTTTAAAAGTATATACTTATTTGGTTAGAAAAGAGTGGTGGATCAGTGGAATAGGTTAGGTATACAAAATGAGGATTTAGTGTTTTATAAACATGAAGATTCAAGCTTTGGGGGAAAAACTGCTAGGAAAACTGGGAAACAATAGGACAAAACTAGGTGTAGATCAACATATATACCACATATCATAACATATACCAATAAAACATCAAAATGAGTATGTGATTTACACATAAAGGGCAATACCATAAGCAAATTAGGACAATATGGAACAGTTTACCTACTAGATGAATGGATAAAGGAAGAATTTAGAACCAATGAATATAGAGAACACAACAAAATGTAAAATGGATAGTTTTGATTACATAAAACTGAAAAGTTTTTGCACCAAACTAAAGCATCCAAAATTACTAGGAAAACATAAAAGGAGGAGAAAAAAATTTATATCAAGTATCTCTGATAAAGGTTTTGTTTCTTAAATAGGTAGACAATTCAGTTAAATTTATAAGAATACAAATTTTTCCCCAATTGATAAATAGTTGCAGTATATAATCAGGCAGGTTTTAGACAAAGAAATCAAAGCTACATACAGGTAAATAAAAAAAAAATAAGTCACATGAGATTGCACTCCGTCTTGGAGAAGGAGAGGGGAGGGAGGGGGGAAGGAGAGAAAGGGAGGGGAAAGAGTTAAGACATATGGAAGTGATTGTAGAACATTGAAAACAAATAACATAACTTTTAAAAAATCATTATTAATTAAAGAAATGCAAATGATGACAACTCTGAGGTACCACATCATACCCATCAGATTAACTAATATGACAAAAATGGAAAATGATAAATGTTAAACGGGATGTAGAAAAATTGGGACACTAATGCACTGTTGGAGGAATCGTGAACTGATCCAATCATACTGGCGAGCAATTAGGAACTATACACAAAGGAAACCAAACTGTGTATACCCTTTGATCCAGGAATACAATTACTACCACCGTATCCCAAATGGAATCCAAAAAAATGGAAAAGAACCTATTTGTTCAGAGATATAGCTCATTTTGTGGTGACAAAAGCAATTGCAATCAATTTGGAAATTATTGAATAAGTTTTGGTATATGACTGTAATTGAATATTTTATGCTATAAAATTGACAAGCATGATGATTTCAGAAAAACATGGACTTACATGAACTGAAACAAAGTGAAGTGAACAGAACCAGTAGAGCATTGTATACAGTAGCAGCAATATCATTTGATAAAGAATTGTGAATGATATAGCTATTCTCAGCAACACAGTGATCAAGACAATCATCTGAATATAGATTGAAGAATATTATTTTTGATTTCTTTTCTTCCTCGTTCCTTTTTTCCTTCCTTTATTTCTTTTTTCCTTCCTTCCTTCATTACTTCCTTACTCCCTTTCTTCTCTCTCTCTCTCTCTCTCTCTCTCTCTCTCTCTCTCTCTCTCTCTCTCTCTCTCTCTCTTTCTCTCTCTCCCTTTTTTCTCTCTCTCCTTCAAGTTTTCTTGCATAAAATGACTAATGTGGAAATGTTTTGCATAATTGCACATATATAAATTATATCAAATTGCTTTAGTGAGTGGTGATGGGAGGAAAGGAAGGATAGATTTTAGAACTCAAAAATTTAAAAAAACTTTTTATACGTAATTAGGGAAAAGAAAAATAATGTGTAAAAATACTGTATGATAATTCTTTTGCCTGCCAATTCAAATGTGAGCTCCTTGAGATGAGGACTGGCTCATTCATGATCTTTGTATCTTCAATGCCTAATATAATGCTTGCCTAACATAACAATAAGTTATTTATTTTATTCATTTTGTTTATCATGGAGAAATAATGGAGTGATAAGGAATTATTATCGAACTGAGACTCAAGATATATGCATACTTGTCTTATTTCTACCTATTTTGCAAGTATTGGTTATGTCTCTTCACATCTCTCTGTGTCAGTTTGCTCATATACAAAATCACCCAACTGGGTCATCTAATGAATTGATTATGTTACTTGAAGTTGAAGACTTAATTCTATATCAGATGTTTACTAGTTGCTTGCACATAATTTCCCCAACCCTAAGTTTCTTCACCTGTAAAATGGGCATAATTATAACACTTAAATCACAGGGTTGTACTGTGACTCATATGAACTCTTAAATGTAAATTGTAGCTCTTAAAGTACTACACAACTCTTTATTTCTGGAACACTATGGAATATGTAGGACAAGATATATGTCCATATAATTTGTTCAGAAAAGACTTGCAGGAAGATGTGGACAGAAACTTCTGAAATCTTACCTATTTCTCTGTAAAAAAAAAAAAAAGTGTGATTCTTTCCTTGATGTCTTTTAAAAAAAAAAAATATATTGTTCATTTATTTCCAGTTCTTAACGTTCACTTCCACAAGAATTTGAATTCAAAATTTTCTCCTCATCTCTCCCCACCCCTCACTTCTTACTCCAGTTTGCCCTCATTTCTGTTACCCACCCTTCTTCCATCTCCCTTCCCCTCTATTTTCCTTTAGGGCAGAATAGATTTCCATACTCCATTTCTTGTATAGCTTAATTTCCAGTTGCATGCTAAAACAATTTTTAACATCAGTTCTTGAACCTTTGAGTTCCATATTATCTCCTTCCCTTCCCACCCACCTTCATTGATAAAACAAGCAATTCGATATAAGTTATACATGTGTAACAGCGCAAAATACTTCCATAATAGCTATGTTGTAGAAGACTAACCACATTTCCCTCTGTCCTATCCTACCCTTCATTTATTCCATTTTCTCCCTTGACCTGTGTCTGGAATATCAGGGCAGTTTTCCATTATAATTTCTTGGAAGATGGTGTCTAGGCTCTTTTTTTGCCATGGCTTTCAGGTAGTCCCACAACTTTTAAATTGTCTTTCCTGGATGTATTTTCCACGTCAGTTGTTTTTCCACTGAGATATTTCATATTGACTTCTATTTTTTCATTCTTTTAGTTTTGTTTTGTAATTTCTGCATTTCTAGTAAAGTTATTAGCTTCCATCTGCTCCATTATATTTTTTTTAAATAATTTTTTTCTTCTTTGAGCTTTTGAACTTCCTTTTCCATTTGGTTCATTCTGCTTATTAAAGCATTATTCTCCTCATCAACTTTTTCATTCCCTTTTGCATTTGGGTTAGTCTATCTTTAAAGGTGTTATTTTCTTCAGCATTCCTTGGGGTCTCTTTGCAAGCTGTTGACTTGGTTTTCATGAGATTTTTTTATCGCTCTCATTTATCACCTCAATTTTTCCTCCACCTCTCTTATTTAATTTTCAAAATCCTTTTTGAGTTCTTCCATGTCCTGAGAGCATTGTGTATGTGTGTGTGTGTGTGTGTGTGTGTGTGTGTGTGTACGTAGTAGGTTTGGGATGTAGAAGCTTTGACTTTTATGTCTTCCTCTGGTATGCTTTGTTCTTCCTCATCTGAAGGATGGAAGAAAATACTTGTTCACTATGAAAGTAAGCTTCTTTAATCTAATTTCCCCCTTTTTTAGGCATTTTCCCAGTCAATGACTTGACTGTTCAGTCCCTTGTCACGTGAAGTGTATAATCTAGGTACCTGTAATTTCTCAGTTCCTCCAGGGTGACACAATCAAGGGAGAGGAGTTTACTCTTCTGCTGATCTGTGCTCTGTTCTATGAGCAACCACAAGCAAGCTTTTGTGCCCTGGAACTGCCAGTAGGATTCCCTCTCCAGAGCCTCCACAAATTCCACTACGCCAAGGTTCTTCCCCACCCCAGGACTGCCACTTAGAACTGAGACTCAGAGCAACTACTTGGACCCCACAATCTTCAGGTTGAGGGCTCCAAAAGTAGACCCTGCTGCCACAGTGGCTGCCACCACCCTGGAGCCAGGGCTGGGACCAGACCAGTCTCCCTTCTTACCCAGATGAAAGAATTTTCTTACTAACCTTTGAAGCTCTCTTTGGCATTTGTGGGTTGAGAAATCTGGGAACCACAGTTGCTACCAGTGATTCTGCAACCTGAAGCCTGCTTCAGTCCTGCCACATGACACAGGCTGGGCTGGGCTCCGCTCTGAATTCAGTGCGATAGCCGTTTTCTGTCAGTCTTTCAGGTTGTCTTGCATTGTAAATCTCTTTCACTCTGTTGCTTTGTGGCTTCTGCTGGTCTAGAATTTGTCCAGAGTCATTTTTACAAGTATTTTATGGACTACAATGATAGAGCTAGAGTAGCTCCATCCTTCTACTCTTCCGTCTTAACTCCACTCCTCCTTCCTTGATGTCTTGAAGTGTTCTTAGGAAGGTGCCATGTGGTTATATTACTCTGTTCTCCTTTGAGACAGAGGGAAGTTTCTATCTGCCTCCAATATATTGCTGATATAGTGTATGATTTTTTGATTCAACTTGTTTTGTTGGCAGCTGAAACTTTAAGGAGGTGGGTACCCCAAGCTTACACTTTCAGGTGTGATTCCTTCCCACAAAATGCTAATTATACAGAAGACCATTATAACAGTAAATAGGGAATAAATGTATTTATCCAAACAAAGAGTGAGTAGAAATCAGATTAGAATATAGTAGAAAAATGTGTAAGAGTGGATGATCTCTCTTGGTGGAAGTGAGTTGCAATCAAGATTTCACCCTCATATTAACCAAGGGGAAATTCACCTAACTTTCTAACCAGGCCAGCCAGAAATTAAGAACATTTTGAGGTGTCTGTTTCCCCTAACTGTTTGCTGATTTCAAAGTCTTTTTTTTTTCTCTCTCATTCTTTGAATTTGTCCCCAAGAGAGTGGAACCACTGGTGTCTCTCCCTTGTAAAATGAGAGATCAACATCTTTCCTCTCCAATGTCCCACACCCAGTCAGGCCTCAGTCAGACACAGATCTTCAGTTAGTCATTCTCTCTAGCATAGGAAGGTCTTATACAAAATGCTGCATGGTTGTTTGGAAACCCAGGTTATGTTACATTGCAAGATTAGGAGTTCCCTCATGTTATGCAATAGGAAACTGAGGTAAAGAGGAAAATTGACTTGTTCAATATCACTGAGAAAATAAAGAATGCATAATATGTAGAATATTGTATTTCCAATTCAGGGAGCTTAGATTCCAATCCTGCCTGTGACACTTATTATCTCTGTACCCACAGGCGAGTCACTTAACTTCATTGTTGCTCAGTTTCTCATTTGTATAAAGTGGAAAATATTTGTAGTACCAACTTTATAGTAGTATTTTAAAGCTCAAATGAGATAATTAATATGAAGCATTGAACGAACTTTATATCAGTCACTATATTTTAAGTAACAATGTTTTAAATTCATGTTTGCTGACTTCTAATTTACACTGCATTATTCTCAAGATGTCCCCTTACCTAAACACTACGATTCTATTGGAATGGGATTTTTTACAGCTTGTGATAATTAAATATATCTTCTACGTAATATTGTTAACTGAGGGATACATCAACACTTCTACATGGAATTGGATCTTTAACATCACCAGTATTAGTATTCCTTCAGAAGATGAACTTTGCATCCCATCCATACCTATGCAACTTGCACCTATATTTTATTAAAAATTCTTTACAAGAGCTTCACACAAGTTGGTGGAATTGTTGGTTCTTTTTCTTTTTTTATTTTGTAATGTTTAACAATCACTGCCATACAATTGTGATTTTATCCCCCCCACCTACCCCCCACTCCCCCCCTCCCTCCCCACGACTGCATACAATTCTGTATAGATTCTACATATACTTTCCTATTGAGTATATTTTCACTATAGTCGTGCTATGTAGTCAGACTAAGATAAATGAAAGAAATCGTATAACAAATCAGAACATGATACACAAACACATACACATACACAAACATGATCTGCTACAATATGTGAGTGACTTTCATATTTCTCTCTCTGAGTGTGGCAAGCATTTTGCCTTGAGATCCTCCATTGGGATTTTTTTTTTTTTTTGGTAAGAAGTTCTTGTGTTATTACAAAAATCTAAGTCTACCAGAAAAAACTCTCAAACACTGTGGTTGTTGCTGTGCATAAAGTTCTCCTGGTTCTGCTCCTTTCACTCAGTATCAGGTCATATAAGTCCTTCCAGGCCTCTCTGAAGTCTTCTTCTTCATCATTTCTTATGGCACAATAGTACTCCACTACATTGATATACCATAATTTATTCAGCCATTCCCCAATTGATGGACATCCCCTTGACTTCCAGTTTTTGGCAACTACATAGAGTGCTGCTATAAATATTTTTGTACATGTGGGACCCTTTCCCATTTTTATGATCTCTTGGGGATATAGTCCTAGTAGCAACATTGCTGGGTCAAAGGGTATGCACATTTTTGTAGCCCTTTGGGCATACTTCCAAATTGCTCTCCAGAATGGTTGGATGCGCTCGCAGCTCCACCAACAATGAATTAGTGTTCCAACTTTCCCACATCCTCTCCAGCATTTATCATTTTCTTGTTCTGTCATGTTTGCCAATCTTATAGGTGTGATGTGGTACCTCAGAGTTGTTTTGATTTGCATCTCTCTAATCAATAGTGATTTAGAGCATTTTTTCATATGATTATAGATAGCTTTAATTTCTTCCTCTGAAAATTGCCTGTTCATATCCTTTGACCATTTATCAATTGGGGAATGACTTGTATGATTTTACATTTGGATCAGTTCTCTATATATTCTAGCAATGAGGCCTTTATCCCCGAGCTTAGCTGTAAAAATTTTTTCCCAATTTACTACATCCCTCCGGATTTTGGTTGCATTGGGTTTAGTTGTGCAAAAACTTCTCAGTTTAATGTAATCAAAGTTATCCATTTTGCATTTCATAATGCATTCTATCTCTCCTTTAGTAAAGAATTCTTCCCTTCTCCATAGATCTGATAAATACACTATTCCTTGCTTCTCCAGTTTATTCATGGTATCAATCTGTATACCTAAATCATGTACCCATTTGGACTTTATTCTTGTGTACGGTGTCAGGTATGGGTCTATGCCTAATTTCCGCCACACTGTTATCCAGTTTTCCCAGCAATTTTTGTCAAACAATGAGTTCTTATCCCAGAAGCTGGGGTCCTTGGGTTTATCAAACAGAAGGTTGCTATATTCCTTGCCTACTGCATCTTGAGTGCCAAGTCTATTCCACTTGTCTACCTCTCTGTTTCTTAGCCAATTCCAAGTGGTTTTGATAATTGCTGCTTTATAGTACAGTTTGAGGTCTGGTAGCTCTAGGCCACCTTCCCAAGCATTTCTTTTCATTAGTCCCTTTGATATTCTGGACCTTTTGTTTTTCCAAATGAATTTTGATATTATTTTTTCCAGCTCTAGAAAGTAATTGTCTGATAGTTTAATTGGTATGGCACTAAATAGGTATATTAATTTGGGTAGAATTGTCATTTTTATTATATTAGCCCGGCCTACCCATGAGCAACTAATGTTTTTCCACTTACTTAAATCTGACTTTATTTGTGCAAAAAGTGTCTTGTAATTGTGTTCATATAGTCCCTGGGTTTGTTTTGGGAGGTAGACTCCTAAGTATTTTATAGTGTCTACCCTAGCTTTAAATGGGATTTCTCTTTCTATCTCTTGCTGTTGGACTTTGTTGCTAATATATAGGAATGCAGAAGATTTGTGTGGGTTTATTTTGTACCCTGCAACTTTGCCAAAGTTGTTTATTAATTCTAGTAATTTTTTACTTGAATCTCTGGGATTCTCTAGGTAAATCATCATATCATCTGCAAAGAGTGATAACTTAGTTTCTTCTTTGGCTATTTTAATTCCTTGGATATCTTTATCTTGTCTAATTGCTACAACTAACATTTCTAGTACCATATTAAATAATAGTGGTGATAATGGACAACCTTGTTTCACCCCTGATCTTATTGGGAATGCATCTAGCTTATCCCCATTGCATATAATGCTTGCTGAAGGTTTTAGATAGATACTGCTTATTATTTTATGGAAAGTTCCCGTTATTCCTACATTCTCCAATGTTTTTAGTAGGAATGGATGTTGTATTTTGTCAAAAGCTTTTTCTGCATCTATTGAGATAATCATGTGGTTTTTGTTAGCTTTGTTGTTGATGTGATCGATAAAGCTAATAGTTTTCCTAATATTGAACCAGCCCTGTAGTCCTGGTATGAATCCTACCTGATCATAATGTATTAATCTCGTGATAAGATGCTGTATTCGTTTTGCTAGAATCTTATTTAAAATTTTTGCATCTATATTCATTAGGGAAATTGGTCTATAATTTTCTTTCTCCGTTTTGTCTCTTCCTGGTTTGGGTATCAAAACCATATTTGTATCATAGAAAGAATTTGGGAGGACTCCTTCTTCCCCTATTTTCAAGAATAGTGTATGTAGTATTGGAATTAACTGTTCTTTAAATGTTTGATAGAATTCACTTGTGAATCCATCTGGCCCTGGAGATTTTTTCCTAGGGAGTTCATTGATGGCTTGTTCAATTTCTTTTTCTGAAATGGGGTTGTTTAAGTATTCAACTTCCTCTTCTGTTAATCTGGGCAATTTGTATTTTTTAAAATATTCTTCCATCTCATTTAGATTATCGAATTTGTGGCCATAAAGTTGGGCAAAGTAGTTTCTAATTATTGTTTTAATTTCCTCCTCATTGGAGGTGAGTTCACCCCTTTCATTTTTAATATTAGTAATTTGGTTTTCTTCTTTCTTTTGTTTAATCAGATTGACCAAAGGTTTATCAATTTTATTAGTTTTTTCATAAAACCAACTATTGGTTTTATTTATTAATTCAATAGTTTTCTTAATTTCAATTTTATTCTTCTCTCCTTTGGTTTTCAGTATTTCTAATTTGGTATTTACTTGGGGATTTTCAATTTGTTCTTTTTCTAGCTTTTTCAACTGCAAGCCTAAGTCATTGATCTCCTCTTTCGCTATTTTATTTATGTAAGCATTCAGAGATATAAAACTTCCCCTAATAATTGCTTTTGCAGTATCCCATAAGTTTTGGTATGTTGTCTCACTATTGTCATTCTCTCGAATGAAATTGTTGATTGTTTCTATGATTTCTTCTTTAACCCAACCCTTCTTTAGAATTAGATTATTTAGTTTCCAATTGATTTTTGGTTTCTCTTTCCATGGCCTTTTATTACATGTAATTTTTAATGCATTATGATCTGAAAAGGATGCATTGATTATCTCTACCTTTCTGCACTGGATTGTGAGATTTTTATGTCCTAGTACTTGGTCAATTTTTGTAAATGTTCCATGTACCACTGAGAAAAAAGTATATTCCTTTCTATTCCCATTTAATTTTCTCCAAAGATCTATCATATCTACCTTATCCAGAGTTTTATTTACCTCCTTAAGCTCTTTCATGTTTATTTTGAGGTTGGATTTATCGAGTTCAGAGAGGGGGAGGTTGAGGTCCCCCACGAGTATAGTTTTGCTATCAATTTCTTCCTTCAACTCCCCCAACCTCTCCTCTAAGAATCTGGATGCTATACCACTTGGAGCATACATGTTTAGTAATGATATTGCTTCATTGTCTATGGTGCCTTTTAGCAGGATAGAGTTTCCATCCTTATCCCTTTTGATTAGATCTATTTCTGCTTTTGCTTTGTCTGAGATTAGGATTGCTACTCCTGCCTTTCTTACATGAGCTGAAGCACAATATATTCTGCTCCATCCTTTGAACTTTATCCTCTGTGTATCCCCCCGTTTCAAATGTGTTTCTTGTAAGCAGCATATGGTTGGATTATGGCTTTTAATCCATTCTGCTATCCGTCTCCGTTTTATGGGAGAGTTCATTACATTCACATTCACAGTTATGATTACAATCTGTGTATTTCCCTCCAACCTCTTTCCCACCATTTGTGCTTTTAGCTCTCCCATCTCCCTTCCCCTCCTCAATAGTATTCACTTTTCTCCCCCTCCTCCTGCAGCCTTCCCCTCCTTCTTTTGACCCCCCTCCCTTTTAGTTCCCTTTACTCTTATTGCTTATTTCCTCCCTTTTAGCCACCCTCCCCTTTCTTCCCCCTTCCCCTCCTACTACCTATAGAGCTAGTTAGGCTTATCTACTTAACATTATTGTTCCCTCCTTTGAACAAATCAGATGAGAGTACCTCTCAAACAATGCTCATCTCCCTCCCCTCCTTCCCTCTACTATAGTTTTGTACTTCTTCCTGTGATATAATTTGCCATTTTCTGCTTCCGCCTTTCCACACCTCCTATTACATTCCCTTCTCATACTTAAATCATATTTTTGACATGACATCATTTACTTTATTCCCGTTCCCTCTACATATATCCCTTTTATCATAATAGCTGCACAGTTCTCAAGATTAACAGGTATCATCTTCCCTTATAGGGAGGTAAACAGATTGCCCTAATTGAGTTGCAAGTTTTTGTTTTTGTTTTTTCCCCTCTGTTTACCTTTTTATGATTCTCTGGAGACCTGCATTTGAAGATCAAATTGTCTATTGAGTTCTGGTGTTTTGGTCAGGAAGCTCTGGAAATCCCTTATTTCGTTGAATGACTTTCTCCTTGCCTGAAATGTTATGCTGAACTTTGCTGGGTAGTTGATCCTTGGTTGAAGTCCCACCTCCTTTGCCTTACGGAATATTGGGTTCCAATTCTTTCAATCTTTTAATGTAGAAGCTGCAAGATCCTGTGTGATCCTGACTGTGTGTCCTTGATATTTGAATTGTTTCTTTCTGGCTGCTTGTAGTATTTTCTCCTTCACTTGATAGCTCTGGAATTTGGCACCTATATTTCTTGGGGTTTTGAGTTTGGGATCCCTTTCGGGAGGGGAACGGTGGATTCTTTCGATGACTATTTTGCCCTCTGAGTCTAGTACTTCTGGGCAGTTTTCCTTGATGATTTCCTGGAAGATATTGTCCAGACTCTTTTCTTCATCATGGGTTTCTGGCAGGCCAATAATTCTTAGATTTTCTCTCCTGGATCTATTTTCCAGGTCAGTTGTTTTTCCAATTAAATATTTTACATTTTCTTCTATCTTTTCATTCTTTAGATTTTGTTTGACTGATTCTTGTTGCCTCATTGAGTCATTAGTTTCTACTTGCGCAATTCTAATCTTCATTGTAGTGTTTTCTTCAGTTAGCTTTTCCATCTCCTTTTCCATCTGACCAATTTTTCCCTTTAGGGAGCTATTTTCTCCATTTAATTTTTGTACTTCTTTTTCCAATCGACCAATTTTCCCAGTTAGGTTTTGGGTTTCCTTTTCCATCTGATCAATTTTCCCAATTAGGTTTTGGGTTTCCTTTTCATTTGATTAGCTCTTCCTTTTAGGGAATTATTCTCTCCAGTTAATTTTTGAACTTCCTTTTCCATTTCTTCAATTTTCTTTTTCAGGGTGATGTTCTCATCAGTGAATTCTTTTTTTTATAGTTTTAAAATCATTGGCCAGTTTTTCTTTTATATCCTTCTTCAGACGTTCCAGGTAATCTAGTTGTGCTTGCGAGAAATTCATAGTCCCATCTGAGGTTTCAGATGGAAGTACAGTCTCAGCTCTAACCTCTTTGGTGTTTGTGTTTTGGTCCTTATCCCCATAGAAAGATTCTATGGTTTTTTCACTTTTCGTCTGCTTTTTCCGATTCATGATGTTGGCTGAGTGTTGTAGCTTTTGGTTCTTTCAGTCAGAAGGTACAGATCTTTAAGTTGAGCTGATGTGTGTCTAGGCTAAAAGCAGGCTTTTGTTTTTTGTTTCCCCAATCAACCCTGGGGTTAGCTTGTTAGGTGTGTGGGAGGTGTGGTCTGGTCTCAGGCTATCTCCTCAGCTGACTTGAGGCAAAGGCAAGGTCAGGGGATGGTAATCCCAGCTTCCCTATTGTCTTCCCTTTTCCCCTGGAGGGCTGGGGCACGCCTAGATGCTAACGCGTGTTCCCGCCCCTCCTGGGGCTCGTCTCCCAGCTCTGAGGCTTGCCTGGGTCTCAGTGCGAATTTTCTCTGCCCTGGATCGTCTGTCCCTCCACATCGCCTCCACCACAGTAGGAAGAATTCCCCTTTGCCACTTTTCCAGCCTGTGGTGTTATGAGACCACCCGCCCCCTTCTGCTGTTCCCGCTGATCCAGGATTAATCTGGGGAAGAATTTTATGGTTCCCTCACGGTCATCAGGGGGGAGGAGAGAGCACTTACTGATCACTCTGCCATCCCAGTTCCTGGAAGTTCAAGTAGTGACCCACCGAAGTCCGTCTTCAGGCTGAAGATTTCAAGGGCTGCTGCGCTGATGTCTGGCACTCAGCGGCTGTCACCGGCTCGGCCTGGCTTATCTCCTGCTCCGCTGGTTTTGCCCACCACTCTCGGGCTCCTCTGGTCCCCTCCGCCCTGCCGCGCTGACCGCGCTGCGCTGTGCCCCGGGGTCTTGCCCCCGCGGAACAGATCCCTCCCGTGGACCCTCCGGTCCAGCCTGGGCTCCGAATCCGTCAAAGTCCGTCACCCACTGGATTTTACACCTCCAAAGTCTGGTCAGACTCTCCCCCCAGAGATATCCAGAGGAGTTTTTCCAGGAGCTTAGGTGAGTCGTTGCTTTCACTCCGCCATCTTGTCTCCGCCCCTGGTTCTTTTTAACATTTGTGCATATCACTGGAAAATACTGGCTACTTATTCTTTTTCTCAATACAACAGACCCATGTACAGTTACATATCACCTGATGATATATTCTGAATCTGTTCAAATATGCAAATCTGCGAATATGAAATAAGGACTTTCATGAGCCAAAATGACAGAGTCAACGATAAATTACTACAGTTTTCCCATTTTCACTTCCAATCAATCATAAAATAGAATCCCAGAAAAAAATCTTGGAACAGAGGAACCAACAGAAAGATAGGATGGAAAAGCAAACAAACAACTGCTTAAAAAGTAGAATTGGTCAAAAGGAAAAAGAAACACAAAAATCAATTGAAGAAAGCAACTTCTTAAGAAGTACAATTGGCCAATGGAAAAGAAATTACAAAAGCTAATCAAGGAAAACAACACCTTAAAAGTCAGGATTGGGAAAGTTGAAGCTTAATGATCTTAAGAGAAATCTTGAATGAATCACCAAATTCAAAAGAGTGAAAAAAAATGAAAGAAAATATAGAATGTCTTATAAGGGAAAAACAACTTACCTGAAAAATACAGCCAGAAGACATAATTTCAGAACCACTGAACTATTTGAAAGCCATAAGAAAAAGGAGGAACAGGACAGAATCTTTCAACATGTTAAGGAATTGCATTAAAAAAAAAATTAAGGAATGAAAAAGAAGAAAGCACCAGGTAGAAGGAGGTGCAGATAAAATTAGGCAAATTATCTCACATGAAATGGCAAGAGCTATTACAGTGGAGTGGAGCATCGAAAGTGAGGCAATAAGCATTGCTTGAACCTTACTCTCATGATTATTGGCTCAAAGAGAGAATAATTTACACCATCAGCTGAATATAAGAATCTGTCTTACCCAGCAAGAAAGTAGGAGGGGAAGTGACTAAATAAAGGGAGAGGGGGCTTTCAGAAGAGAGGGAAAACTGGAAGAGGTAGTAGATAAAAGAAAAACGCTGTTGAGGAGGGAAATGATGACAGGAGAGAGGAAAAACAAGAGGAAGAATAGGATGGAGAAATATTTCATAATTGTGAATGGGAATGGGATGGACTCTGAGGATACAAGAGTGAATCAAAAACCAGAATCCTGCAATTTATTGCTCACAAGAAACACACCTGAAGCAGAGAGACACAGAGTGAGTAAACATAAGAGGCTGAAGCACAATCTATTGCTTCAGCTGAAGTAAAAAAAAGACCGAATTAAAAGAGATAAGGAAGAAAACTACATCTTGCTAAAAGGTATCATAAACAACAAAATTAGAAGAACAAAGTAGAGTTTACCTGTCAGATCAATGGGGAAAGGATGAATTCATGAGGAAACAAGAGGTAGAAAGCATTACAAAATGTAGAATAGATAATTCTGATCATATTAAATTGAAAAGCTTTTGAACAAACAAAACCAAGGCAACCAAGATTAGAAGAAAAGTGGAAAACTAAGGGACAATCTTTATAGCAAGTGTCTGATAAAGGCCTCATTTCTCAAATATGTAGAAAACCGAGTGGAATTTGTGAGATTACAAGTCATTTTCCAATTGACAAATGGTCAAAGGATATAAACAGTCAGTTTTCACACAAAGAAATCAAAGCTTTGTATAGACTTCTGAGGAAATGCTCTGCATCACTTTTGATTAGAGAAATGTAAATTAAACAATTCTGAAATACCAATTAACATCAATCAGATAAGTTAACATGACAGAAAATGAAAATGATAAATATTGGAGAGGATTGGTGGGTGGGAATTGGAATATTAATGCATTGTTCTTGGAGTTGTGAACTGATGCAACCATTCTGGAGAATAAGTTGGTACTATGCCAAAAGGAAAACCAGACTATACATATCCTTTGAACCAGTACTAGTGCTACGCGATCTGTATCCCAAAGAGATTATGAAAAGGGGGAAAAGACCCACATGTACAAAATAGCAGACCTATTCATGGTGGAAAACTATTGAAAATTGAGGGAATGCCCATCGGTTGGAGAACGACTGGACAAGTCGTGATATGCTGTTGTTATAGAATGCTGTTGTGCAATAAGAAATTCTGAAAAGCCATATTTCAGAAAAATCTAGCAAAAATCATGCAAAACAATGCAAAGTGAAATGAACAGAACCAGGATAACAGCATACACAGCATCAGCAACATCATGTGATGATCAATTATGAATGACTGAACTTTTCTCAACAACACAATGATTCAACACAAGTACAAAGGATTCTGGAAGGAAAATGTTATTCATATTCAGATAAAGAACTGATGGACTCTGCAGGCAGACTGATGCTTCTTTTTCACTTACTTTGTTCTTTCTCAGGTTTTCTTTTCTTTTCATCTGTTTCTTCTTCCACAACTGTGACGAATATGGATATGTGTTTTACATGATAGCATATGTATAAACTATATTAAACTGGCTAACATTTTCAGAAGAGGGGAGAGGAGAGAGGGATGGAGAAAAATTTGGAACTTAAAATCTTGTAGAAATGTATGCTAAAAATTTTCACGACATGTAATTGTGGAAAAAATAAAATAATATTCAAACATTATATACATATACACATATATGCAATCTACATATATGTGTATACACACATAATGTATAAACATTCACATATATATGATCCATGCATGTGCGTACATATACATATATGCATATAAAAATGTGTATATGTATGCGTGTGTGTTTGTATTCAGCGAGAGGGAGAGAGAGAGAGCGAACTTTCCTCACAAGTAGAAGAGTCTAAAAGTGTAATGAGTTGATTAGGGGATTAGTGAATTAACTGCCATGAAAAGTGCTCAAGGAGAAACCAGATGAACATTGAAAAGGTTATTGCAGATGAGATTCATACTTTGGATGGGATTTCAACAAAATTACCTCTAAAGTATGGTCTAGGGGAGAAAGAATGGAAATCTTATGGGAATGACTTATACATGAGGTAACCTTGCAAGAAAGCTGTTTTTTGCACTTAATAAGAGTCTGATTAACCTGCTGTAGCTTTGATTACAATCTCTGGTGGTCTTACATTAAAGATTCACCCTGTATCTAAAGATAATAAGTATATGACACGCTGGATTTGGGGTGAAAAGACTTGGGTTCTTGTCTTGATTTCCTAGATATTTACCTCTATGACTTGAATACTTTATGTCTTCTACTACCATTTAAGAAAAAAAAAAACCTCAGGACATATACATTAGGAAATGATGGTGATCTAAAGTCATAAGACATCATTATTATTATTCTTTGAACCTAATACATCAACCTGAATGTAGGAATTCTTATTACTGTCAGACTATAGAAGATAAGTCCCTCATGGATTGACATGGGAGTTCAGTGAAACACATTTCCCCTCTAACTATCTCTGATTGATAGAATACATATTCTACAACATTTTGTGGCCGTGGAAAATATGATATGGCTTTTCCCTGTCAAGACATAACGGCAGAATCAGAGTGAGCAGATGTGTATACACAGTTTGTTAACTTGAAAGTCTTTCCCACGGTTGTTATCCACTAAACTGTCTCGAATCACTGTACTTACTGAACCAGACTTAACCCTTCTTAATACATCTTGAGAGAACAATTCTTTAAAAAGTTCAGAGTCCTTATCTCATTAGTGGTGTTTAACAAGTATTAAACAATAATGAGAAGAAGAATGAAGATGGGTCAAGTTCACCCAACTGCTTCACTTGATTGATTGGACAGGGCTAGTAAGGTTATTGATAAACTTTGGAATTGGAAGAGGTCAACAACGCAATGACTACATGAGCAATGGCAAGCTACAAAAGGTTAAGTGGCCTAGGGTCTCGATGATATAAGACATATATATATAGAAATTCTGCAAGAGTCTCCTATCTGGGCTCCTTGTCTCCAATCTTTCTTCAGCCCATCCACCACAGTGCATTCAAAACAATATTCCTAAAACATAGATCTTAACACACACCCAATTTGCTAAAAAAAAAACTTATATGACTCTCCTATGTATTTAAATAAAATAAAATTCCTCAGCCTGGCATTTAAAATCCTACAGAACATGGCTTTGACCAATCTTTCCATTTTTTTCATATAAGTCTCCTTCATGTACCTTAACTTCCAGAATAAAAGTCTTCCTAAACTCAGTATTTAAGCTCCCATTTCTTCACCTTTCCATAGGCTATCCCGTGTACCTAAAATAAATTTTCTCTTTACCTCCTACCTCTTAAAATCTCTGTTGCTATCTAGTATATGAAACCTTTCTTGACCCATCCAGTTGTTGTGCTCCTAGAATTCTCAAATTCTTTTATGTTATTGGATCAATGTTCATGTTATATATTCACTCTCTTATACTAATAGAAAGTAAAGTCCTTGAGAAAAGAGACAATTTCTTTGTTTTTTTCTTATATCCTCAGAATCTGGTGAAGTACTTTTCATGTGGTAGAATGGAAAGAAGATAGACTTTGTAGTTAGAAGATATATGTTCAAATGTTATAACAAATATTAACTACTTATGTGACCTTGGGCAAATCAGTTGGTGTCGCTAGGCCACAGTCTTTTCATCTATAAAATGATAAGGATGAACTAGATGGTGTTTGAAGTTCCTTCCAGCGCTAAACTATGACCTTATGGTAGTCATTTATTAAATATTTGTTCAATTGAATTGAACTGTGCTTTACCTAGACTACTGTAATAGCCTAACTTCTTTTCCCGCCTCCTGCACCAACCTCTTCTTCTTTTCACACAGCAGATTTAACATCTCCCTGACATATCATTGACCATGTCACTCTCCTCCTAAAAAAGCTCAAGCAATATCTTATTTCCTTGAAATTAAAAATAAGCTCCTTCTAGGTTTGTATCCCAAATGGATCATAAAAAATGGCAAAGGACTCATATGTACAAAAATATTTACAGCAGCTTTTTGTGGTGACCAAGAATTGAAAATTGAGGGGATGTCCATTAATTGGGGAATGGCTGTACAAGTTATAGTATATGAATATAATGGAATAATACTGTGCTATAACAAATGAGGAACAGGCAGATTTCAGAAAAACATGAAAAGACTTAAATGAATGAACGCTGAGTGAAGTGAGCAGAACCAGGAGAACGCTGTGCATAGTCATAACAACATTGTGCAGTCATCAACTTTGATAGACTTGGTTCTTCTCAACATTACAGTGATCTAGGACAATTCCAAAAGACTCATGATGGAAAATACTATCTACCTTCAGAGAAAGAACTAGGAACATGGAAGAAGGCTGAATGAAGATCAAAGCACACTATCTTCACCTTTTTATTGTTTTATCTTTCCTTGGTTTTTTTCCTTTTGTTCTGATTCTTCTTTCACAACACGACTAATGAGGAAATATTTTTAATATGATTGTACATGTGTAGCCTATATCACATTGATTTTTGTCTTGAGGAAGGTGGAGAGGAGGGCAGGAGGGAGAAAAAAGCTTGGAACTCCATATCTTATAAAAGTGAATGTTGAAAACTTTCTTTACATGTAAATGGTGGAGGAAGTACTGTTTATAAATAAGCTCCTCAAAATGGATGATTTTTATTACATTAAATTGAAAAGGTTTTGCACAAATACAGCCAACACATCCAAGATTAGAAGAGAAGAAAAAACTGGGAAACAATTTTTACAGACAGTATCTCTGAAAAAGGGGTCAACATTAAAATACATAGAGGACTGAGTCAAATTTATAAGAATACAAGTCATTCCTCAATCAATAAAAGGTCAAAGGACATGAACACAAAGTTTTCAGAAGAAGAAATAAAAGTTATCTATAGACATATGAAAAAATGTTCTAAATCACTACTGATTAGATAAATGCAAAGTAAAACAACTCTAGGTACCACTTCATATCTACCAGATTGGCTTAAAAGGACAGAAAAGGAAAATTATAAATGTTTGAGAAGATGTGGGAAAATTGGAACACCAATGCGTTGTTGGTGGAGTTGTGAAGTGATCCTACCATACTGGAGAACAATTTGTAGCTATGCCCAGAGGGCTATAAAATTGTGCATACCCTTTATTGTATTGACCCAGCAATACTATTTCTAGGTCTGTATCCCAAAGAGATCATAAAAATGGGAAATGGACCCTCATGTTCAGAAATATTTATAACAGTTCTTTTTGGGGTGGCAAAAAATTGGAAATTGAGGGGATATTCATCATTTGGGGAATGGCTGAACACCTTGTGGTATATGAATGCAATTGTGCTATAAGAAATGATCACCAGACAGACTTTAAAAAAAAAAACAAAACCTCAAAAGACTTAAATGAACCGATGCTGAGTGACAGAAGTAGAATCAGGAGAATATTGTTCACAGTAACAGATATATTCTGTGATGACTGACCTTGAAGGACTCAGCAATGCAAGGACCTAAGACAATTCCAGAAAACTGATGATGGAAAATGCTATCCACATCCAGGGAAAGAACTTTGGATTCTAAAAGTAGATAGAATCATACTATTTGCCCTCCTTTTCTTTTATTATTTTGTTTTATTTCTTTTTCTGGTCCATAGCATTAGTTCTAACTTTTCACATCACGACTAATGTGAAAATATGTTTAATATGAATGTATAAGTAGATTCTATATCAGATAGTATGCCGTCTTGAGGAGGAGAGAGGACAGGAGAGGGGAGAAAATTCAAAACTCAAAATCTTATGGAAGTGAATATTAAAAACTAAAGATAAATACGTTTATTATTAAAAGTAAATAAACTCCATAACCTTTCAATTAAATTCAAACAATGTTGTTTCAATCTACGTTTCTAATGAGTCAAAGATTAAACTACTCCATCTGTTCTCGTTCAGTCGTGTGTGACTTTCGGGGAACCTATTTGAGGTTTTCTTGGCAAAACAAATGGAGCGGTTTGTCATTTCCTTCTCCTTCAATGAGAAATGAGAAAACTGAGGCAAACAGGGTTAAGTGACTTGCTCAGTCACACAGCTAGTAAGAGATAAAAGTTGAAGTCAGATCTGCCCTGACTCTAGGCCAGACACTCTATTTCATCACCTAGAAGTTCCATTTTGCTTGTGATCCATTCTATCCCATCTCAACTACTCCCTATTCTGAGTATCATCCTGCCTTCTCTCAATTCATTGTGTATATATATGTGTATATATATATATATATATATATATATATATATATATATATATACACACATATATATCTGTAATAATGTACTCCCTCCACATCTTCTCCTATTGAAATCCTTTTGTTTCCTCAAGTACCAGTTCAGGTATTAATCTCTATGTAACAAAAAGTCTTCTCTGCCTTCTCAAATTGAACTGGAGAATGTTGTGTGGAGTCTCACCCCCACTCCCACTTCCCACTCTGTCTCCTCATCACACTTTACCTTTCATAATACTTATATTTGAATATACTGTATTCTTCTCCTCCCCTTTCTCAACCAGTAGAATTTAAGATCCCTGAGTGAGGAGATGGTTATTTTTAATGTGTGTTCTGTGTCTAGAATAATGCTTTGCATATAGTAGTTGCTCAATAACATATTGAAAAATTGAATTGAGTTCTTTATCTCTTTATCTGCCAATACTGAGAACAATATTTTACATGTAGGAATAGTTCAATATAATATTTGGTAAATTGAATCAAATTATGTTTGGAACACTGTAGTGTATCAGACACATTCTAACTCTATCCTATAGTGGTGATTCTAAAGGTGGAACTGACCCAAATAAAATTCCTTGATACACAAAATAGAGTTGGGGCTTACACCTAAGAGACCAACTCCTATACTCATGTTATGTTTTTCTTTAACATACCTGAGTAGGGAGAAACCACTGATTCTTAGGGGCTCAAGTAGACATCACGTTAGCATTCTTTTTCAAATCTTAATTCTAAACAGCTTCATTAAGTCCATCCACTTAATTTTAGCAAAGAAATTGCAAAATCTTGAGCCATCCTAGTCCTTCTCTTTGCTTTGGATTCATGTGAGTTAAGCATCAGTAATAAGGCAGGTACTCTATGTTTTATGAAGGATTAATTGCGCTGTCTAAAATTGAAAACCTTTAAAGAGAAAATATCCTTCCTTTTCCTCCTCTGAAATATCTGTGAATAAAAGGAATATAACCTTTCTCTTTTACATGTACTTACTCCCTTTGGTTTGCACAAGAAAGAGAAAGTGCATGAAGGGAATCATATCAAGAAAATCTTAAAAGATTGGCATCATGCAGATTATGGCAGTAGATTTTTATGCAATTCTTTTAATGCAGATTTCAAAAGGTATCATTCCCCCCATCTTTAGGAACGGGAATCTCAGATGGTGATTTACAAAGGAACCTATAAAAGAAAGCCAAAATCAAAACCGAATGGATTCCATTGCATCTTTCAAATGACTATACTATTAGGTCTTTTAATAAGATGACTTCATTAGCTTCTGCACATTGTTTTTTTTTCTTCTGATGAGAATAACCACCGCAATCTTTTTGATATCAATTTTAAAGGCACTTCCTTTTAACACTAATTAGATGTATAAAGACCTGCCTGTACAAACCAGCGAGCCACAGGTAATTCATAAAAATTAATGATAAAAGTGAATCCATCCTATAGATCTGCAGTTTAGATAGTGTTAAATTACTGAATAATATGAAGACTATTCTAAAACTAATTTAATATTTAGTACAACTTGTGATTTTCTTGGATTTGTAATAATTCCATTTTTTTCAATACTCCTCCAAATAGTATGTATATGAAAGACTCTTTAAAAATAAATATGTGAATAACATAATCTATAAGTGAAGAGAATAAAAGCAACACATTTTTAGAACGCTTTTTTATTAATTTCTTTGTATATTTGCCTTTTGTCTCAGTACCACATGTAGTTCAGGTGAAGTATTCTAGTGAGGATTTTAGGCATTTAGATAAACAATCATAGCTCATTTAAGAATCTGAATTACTGGAGGAGGGAGCACCTTAGTATGGGTTTTGCCAGTGGGCTGAACATGGAAATGACATTTTATAAGTATCTTCGTTTTTTCAGAGAATTCATAGAATTATAAATTTAGAATTGTGAGATGCCTCATGGATTTTATGAAGCTCAACGCTTTTATTTTACAGATAAGGAAAACGAATATCACAGCCTAAGCAATTTTCCCAGAGTTGCACAGGTGACAGGTAGTAAATGACAGAGCTTTTCTTTGAACCCAGGTCTTCTGACTTTGAATGAATGAATCAAGAAGCATTTCTTTGTAACTTTTTTAAATTTTTGTTTACTGTAGTCAACATTTATTTCCACAAGATTTTGAGTTCCAAATTTTCTCCTCACTTCTCCTGCCCCACCACCTTAAGAGGCTTGCATTATCCCTGATTATCCCTTCCTCAGTCTTCCCTCCTCTCTATCATCCCAACCAGCCTCTTATCCCACTCCTCCTCACTTTCTTGTACGGCAAGATAGATTTCTATAAGCACTGCCTGTACATCGTATTTCCCAGACGTGGGCAAAAGCAATTGTTAGCATTTCTTTTTAAAAGTTTAGGTTCTAAATTCTCTCCCTTCTTCCCTCCCCACATACCCTCATTGAGAATGCAAGCAATTCAAAATAGTTTACACATGGGTAGGTTTTGTGATAGGCATGTTGTAAAGGACTAACTATATTTTTCCTCTATCACCTCTCCCTCACTTACTCTATCGTCTCCTTCGACCCTGTTCCTTTTCAAAAGGGTTTGCTTCCAATTATCTCTCCCCAATCTGTCCTCTGTTCTATCATTCCCCCTCTAATCCTCTTTCCCATACTTTCCTGTAGGGTAAGATACCAAATTGAGTATGTATATTATTCCTTCATTAATTCAAATCCAATGAGAGTAAGATTCACTCATTCTGTCTCACCTCCACCATCTTCTCCTCAATTGTAAAAGCTTTCTTTCTCTCTTCTGTGAGAGATAATTTATCCCATTTTATGACTCCCTTTCTCCTTCTTGCAATATTTTCCTCTTCCACCTTTTTTTTACTTTCTAGATATCATCCCTTCATATTCAACTCACCTTGTGCCCTCTGTATATGTGTTTGTGTGTGTGCGTGTGTAATGTATTTATTTCCTCCAAAGAGCTTAATACTGAGAAAGGTCTCATGAGTTACAAATATCTTTCAGTGTAGGAATGTAAAAAATTCAGCTTTAATAAGTCCCTTATGGTTTCTCTTTCCTGTTTACCTTTTCATACTTCTCTTGATTCTTGTATTTGAAAATCAATATTTTGGCGGACAGAAGCAAGATGGTGGAGTAAAAGCAGGGACTTGCTACAACTCTCCCCCAAATTCAACAAAATACTTGTATAAATGACTCTAAACAAATTCTGGAGCTGTAGAATCCACAGAATGTTGGAGTGAAGCAAATCTCCAGCCCAAAACAAACTAAAAGTTTGGTGGCAATCATGCTGGGAGCAGAGTGTGGTCAAACATGGGCCATGCTGGCACAGAGGGGACCTGAGCAGGTCTAGGGAGGATTGAATCAATGGCACCTCTGGTGGTTTCCAGATTTCAAGACCCAAAATACAGAGGAGAAATTCGAAGGTAATTGGAAAAAAGCTTCAGACTTCTGTGAGAGAGTAGAGCATTCCTGACACCAGCCCCAGTGTGTCAGTTTTGATGAAGGATTTGTATTTTTCCCAGCTGCCTGATATCCTTTGATGGGCAGCAATCAGCATGTGGACAATGCTTTGCAGGCCTGCCTTAAATAAATTATCTTAATAAAGTTGAACCATAAATAAGCTAAAGATAGAATTAGGTAATTCTCAAGAAAATGCCAGAAGGAACAGGAGGATAAATCCCTTGTTCTGACCTGTGTAACCTATTATGATGTTAATCTACTGCAAAACATAGAATACTTCTATAGATTCAATTGCAAAGTGCTTCTTAAAGAATTAAAGAGTTTCACCTAGGCGGTGTAGTGGATAGAACACTGACCCTATAGTCAGGAGAACTTGAGTTCAAATATGGCTTCACATACTTGCCAGTTATTAGATGTGTGACCCTGAGCAAGTCAATAAACCCCAATTGCTTCTCAAAAAAATCAGAAAAAGAATCAGACTATAGAATCTTACTTTTATGACAAGGGAGACCAAAATATACAAACAGAAGGAGACAACACAGTCAAATCTCCTAAATCCAAACCCTCCTAGAAAAATATGAATTGAACTCAAGCCATGTAAGAGCTCAAAAAGCATGTTTTCCCCTGAAGAATCATACTCAGTTTTGCTGAGTAAGTGATTCATGGTTTTAATTCTAGCTCCTTTGACCTTTTGAATATCAAATTCTAAGCGTTCTAATTCCTTAATGTAGAAGCTACTAGATCCTGTGTTACCCTGGATGTGTTTCCACAATACTTGAAGTGTTTCTTTCTGGCTGCTTGCAATATTTCTTTCACCTGGAAACTGGAATTTGTTCATAATGTTCCAAGGAGTTTTACTTTTGGGATCTCTTTCAGAAGGTGATAGGTGCATTCTTTCAATTTCTATTTTACCTTTACCTTCAGTTTCTAAAATACCGGGAAGTTTTCCTTGGTAATTTCTTAAAAGATGATATCCATGCTCTTTTTTGAATCATAGCTTTCAGGTAGTGCAATAATTTTTAAATTTTCTTTCCTGGATTTATTTTCTTGTTCAATGGTTATTTCAATGAACTATTTCACATTGTCTTCTATTTTTTCATTCTTTTGGTTCTGTTTTGTACTTTCTTGATTTCTCATAGTCATTAGCTTCCATTTGCTCCACTGTAATTTTGAAGGAATTTTCTTCAGTGAGCTTTTAGAGTTTTAGTTGCATTTGGTCAGTTCTACCTTTTAAGGCATTCTTTTCCTCATTGACTTTTTGGACTTCTTTTATCATTTGGGTTATTACATTTTTAAGGTGTTGTTTCCTTCAGTATTTTGGGGTGTCTCCTTTAGCAAGTTGCTGCTCATTTTTCATCAATTTCTCTTCTATTTCTCTTACTAGAATTTAAAAATCCTTTTTGAGCTCTTCCATGGTCTGAGACCAATTCATATTTTTCTTGGAGGGTTTACATGTAGGAACTTTGACTTTGTTGTCTTCTTCTGGTTGTATGTTTTGATCTTTTTTGTCACCAAAATAAGATTCTATAGTCTGAGGTTGTTTTTTTTTTTTACATGATCTGCTCATTTCCCCAGTCAAATATTTGACTTTCTTAGTCTTTTACAAGGTAGGACTCTGCTTTCAGGGGAAGGGATGGTGTACTGCCTCAAATTTCAGAGGTTCTGTGCAGCTGTTTTCAGAGCTACTTCTATGAACTTGTAAATTTTAAGTTCTTTCAAGGTGGCATGATTAAAGGAGAATTATTTATTCCTTTCCTGATCTGTGCTCTAGTCTGTGAGCTACTTCAAACACTCATTTCTCCCATAGAACAGTGAGAAGGATTGCCTCACCACTACACCAAATCTCCACCACATCAGCACTCCCCTGTGCCCCAAGATCTTCACTCGGGACAAGATCCAGATCCAAGAAAGGCAAAATTAAAGAATCCTACTTCAGTGTGAGCAAAGACATCCCTGCAGTCACCCTCTGACCAGCTACTCTATCCTTACAGGCTCTGTGGGCCTAGAGCTCCAGAGCTGCTGCCCCTACTTCCACTGCCACTGCTGCTGTCACCACCACTGATGCAGTCACCACCACCTCTTTTTGTGTTCTTCAATACTTTGAATCACGAGCCTTTCAAAAGAAAGATGGGCCTTGACAGCTTTGAAAAGGAATTGACAAAACCTCAGCATATCTAAAGTAAAAAAAAAAAAAAAAAAGGGAAAGAGGGATGGAGCCAAGATGGCAGAATCAAAGCAGGGCCTGGTATAGCTCTCCCCCTAAAAACCTCAAAAAGCCTGTAAAAATTGCTCTAAATGCAATTTAGAGCAGCAGAATCTCCAAAATGACAGACTGAAGCAAATTTTGAGTCCAAGACAATCTGGAAGGTCAACAGGAAGGGTCTATAACACAGGCATAGGAGTGGAACACAGTTTGCAGTGGGATT
Source organism: Notamacropus eugenii (assembly GCF_028372415.1). Taxonomy (NCBI): domain Eukaryota; kingdom Metazoa; phylum Chordata; class Mammalia; order Diprotodontia; family Macropodidae; genus Notamacropus; species Notamacropus eugenii. The sequence continues at coordinate 115,448,754 of NC_092872.1, read as the reverse complement.
TATCAGAATAAACAGAGCTAGAGCAGGCCTTAGGCGACTGAATCACTGGTGGCTAATGCAATTTCTAGATTTCTCAAACCACAAACCTCAAAGGCAGCCGCAAAGGTCAGTGGAGAGAGTCTCTCACTTGGCTGAGAGGGGAGTGTGGTCTGACTCCAGTCCCAGCCACGGGCACAGCCACAACCAAAAACCCAGTCCTAGTCCCAGCCCTGGAACCACCAGAGGGTTTCAACAGCAACTGATAAAGTAGAAGCTGCTTTTGGAGCCCCTCAATTAACTAAAAACTCAAAAATGAAGTAACTGGCTGAGAAAATAAGAAAATAGAGTATAAAAGAAACAAATTATAGATTCTTACTTTCTTTGTGAAAAGGTGTTTTCTTAGGTAATCTGTGATGAGGAATATAAAAACATACAACCAGAAAAAGACAACAAAATCAAAATTTCTGCATCCAAAGCCTCGAAGAAAAATATGAATTGGTCATGGGCCATGGAAGACTTCAAAAAAGATTTTGAAAATCAACTAAGATTAGAGGAGAAATTGGAAAGATAAATGAGAGTGATACAAGATAATTATGAAAGACGATTCAACAGTTTGCTGAAGGAAACCCTCAAAATAATTAAGAAAATAACAGCTTTAAAATTAGACTAACCCAAATGACAAAGAGGTCCAAAAACTCAATGTGGAGAAGAATTCCTTAAAAAGTAGAGTGGGCCAAATGGATAAAGAGGTACGAAAGCTCACTGAAGAAAATAATTACTTCAAAATTAGAATGGAGCAAATGGAAGTTAACTACTTAATAACAAATCAAGAAATTATAAAATAAAACCAAAAGAATTAAAAAAAATTAGAAGAAAATGGGAAATATTTCATTTGAAAAACAAGTGACCTGGAAAATGTATCCAGGAGGAATAATTTAAAAATTATTGAACCATCTGAAAGCCAAGATACATAAAAGAACGTAGACATCATATATCAAGAAATAATGAAAGAAAATTTTCCTGATATGCTACAAACAGAAGGTAAAATAGAAATTTGAAGAATCCCCCTATCACTGTGTGAAAGAGATACTAAAAGGAAAATTCCTAGGCATATTATGGACAAATTACAGAGTTCCCAGGTCATGAAGAAAACATTACAACGAACCAGAAAGAAACAATTCAAGTATTGTGGAAACACACTCAGGGTAATACAAAATTTAGCGGCTTCCACACTAAGGGAGCAGAGAGATTAGAATATGAATTTCAGAAGTCAGAGGAGCTAGGATTAAAGCCAGAATCACCTACCCAGTAAACCTGGGGTTTTCCTTCAGGGAAAAAATTGGAACTTCAGTGAAACAGAGGATTTCCAAGCATTCTTCTTGAAAAGACCAGAACTAAACAGAAAATTCTACTTTCAAATATAAGAATCAAAAGAAGCATGAAAAGATAAAGAGGAAAGTGAGATCACAATGGACTTACTAAAGCTGAACTGTTTACATTCCTACATTGAAACGTGGTATTTGTAACTCTTGACACCTTTTTCAGTATTAATTGGAAAGAATATATATATATATATATATATATATATATATATATATATACACATATATGTATACATACATACATATATATACACATACATATGTACATATATGTGTATAAATGTGTGTATATATACAGAGAGAAAAACGCGAGACAGAGACAGAGAGAGAGGGCTTAGGGTGAGCTAAATATGAAGGGATGATATCTAAAAAAAGAAAATTTTGTGTTGAAAGTACTGTACTAGCAAAAGAGAAAGTGAGTGGTAGAATATAGTAAATCATTTCCCATAAAGAGGAAAAAAAGAGCTTTTACGATGCAGGGGAAGAAAGGGAAGGTGAGAGGGAATAAGTGAGACTCCTTTTCATCAGATTGGGCTTCACAAGGGAATTATCTTACCCTACAGTAAAGCATGGGGGAAGGGGATAAGAGCGGAGTAATAATAGAAGAGACAGAAGACTGGGGGAAGGGGTAATCAAAAGCAAACACTTCAGTAGAGAAACATGTCAAAGGAGAAAATAGAATAAATTAAGGGAGTGACAGGACTGAGGGAAATATAGTTAGTTTCACCACATGACTATTATTAAAGTGTTGTCTTCTCAATAAACATGGGGGGAAGTGGGAAGGCCAAGAACGTGGAACTCAAATCCTTGAAAATTAATGTTAAAAATTGCTTTTACATGCAACTAGGTAGTAAAATATATAGGCAATTTGATATAGAAATATATCTTTCCCTGCAGGAAAATAGAAGGAAAGGGGATAAGAGAGAGGATGGAATGATAGAAGGGCAGGCAAATTGGAGGAAAGGACAATCAGAATATATGCTGCTCTGGTGTGGGAGGAAGAAGATGGAGACAAATTTTGAAATTCAAAATTTTGTGGAAGTGAATGGTTGAAAATTGAAAATAAAGAAATTTTAAAGAAAGAAAGAAATCCTTGATGTATGCATAATTCTGTCTCCTTTTCAATGCATTAATAGACAAAGAGGAAGCCTGGGGAATTTGTTTGTATAACTACATGCTCCTTACCTGGTTGTCTGTTGTCCTGCGGCACTGAGTCAGTGCCTGAGTATATGAGAAGAAGGCCTTATTCTGTGAGAAGACAGCATTTTAGAGTCAATCCTGAACACATTTTTTTGGTAGAGCATTTGTTCTGAAGCTCATCATCCTAAAGATATATTTTATAATTCAAAGAGAACAAATAGCCCTTATACAATAGTACCTGATTCCATTATCTTGACAGAAAAGAGAGGAAAAGTGTCAGGTAAGGTCTCATTATGACACAGCAGTGATCTCCAAAGCGTTGTGCTCCTCGGTGGCTTACCTTGTGTGATATTTTGTGTTTTGCTGGATTGTATGTTTCTCTGGGGATGTAATGGTCATTAGAAGGTGTTGCAAACTGTCTGAAAGTTTGGACACAAGGAAGACTAAAGTGTTCAATGATAGCTTTGTGTTACAAGGTGAATGACAACTTTGATTTTGATTTCTTCTTCTTAGTCTTTTTATATTTACTTGACCATGATTAATAGCTCAAGAACTTAGTGAGCTACATAACCTTACATCCACTGGGGAAGTCAGGGTCCTTTCTGTATGACTAATCTGGTTTTTGTACATTTGACTTCCTCTATGCTTCTATTTCTTTAGTTTAATGTACCTTCCACATGAATTCACTCACTGTGCTGCTTTGTATGGCTTCCTCTCTTCATACCTCAGCTCCAACCCCTCAGTAACAATGTGTCGTTTCCCCTGGTAAAATCCGACAAAGCATATATCAGAACACCTCTGTGTCTAACCTCTGTTTCTGAACTACGTTTCTCAGGATTTCCTTCAAGGAACTTTTGACTGACTTTCATCAGTGTGAAAACAGCTTAGATTTCGTTTCTCAGAAGCACATCCATGTCCCACCAACATCCCTCATCATTTGGATCTCAGCTCTATCACTCATATAATAAATTGTATAGTCTTTGACAAATCACTTATCATTTCTTATCCTTAGTTTTCCCATTTGGAAAAGGATTACATCAAGCTACTTGACTTTTAAAGATTTTTCCTATTCTAAAGCTCTGTGAGTAATATATATATATATATATATATATATATATATATATATATATATATATATATATATATATATATATATATATATATATGTGTGTGTGTGTGTGTGTGTGTGTGTGTGTGTGTGTATACTCATATTTACAATATGAGTATATGCTAAATTCAAAATGAGATATATAAAGTAGTGGCTGTGGCAATTTATAAGAGAATTTGATTGTTGATGGCTGGGTGATTCAGGGGAGGTGTATTCTGTTTAGTTCTTTGTGATGATAACAGAATTACATAGTAAGAAAGGGCCATAAATGTTAATGGGAAAATATTGAGCTTGTCTTTTAGCTCCTCCTTTGTTATTTTTAAAAAGTGATATCCCATAATTATGGAGATGAAGAGAATAGCTGTTGACCTATCGATGTATCTGAGGAGGATTTTCTTTAGGGAGATTATGAGTCCATTTTCTATCTGCAGAGAAGACTACAGTAAAACCTCATTAACTGCTTATTTTTTTGCATGTGTTTGTCCTTCACTGTTGAAGAAGACCATGCCATCAGAGAAATACTGCCATGACTTGTACTTGACTATTTTTTGAGGGAGGGAGGGCTGTGCATGTCACCAGGCTCACTTCTCCTCTGGGGTCATCTGAATTCAGTGACCAGATATTCATTAGGATGACTGGAGATGGCTCAGGATGAGGCAATTGTGGTTAAGTGACTTAACTAAGGCATATAGCTAGTGAATGTCAAGTGTCTGAGGTGAGATTTGAACTTAGGTCCTCCTGACTCCTGCACTGGTGCTCTATCCACTGCACCACCTAGCTGCTCTGTTTATTTTTTAGTATTTAGGCAGAGAACATGATTAATGCACAGTAGAAAACTGATGAGTAAAGCATTAAGTAGTAGTAGAATATTTTCAGTAATCAACCAGGTGGTGGAATAGTTGTGTTTCACATACTTCTTCTTCTAAGTACCTAGAAAAACAAAAAATAAATAAATGAACATAAGATTTAGACCAATTAGAGTCAAACTAAATGGTAAAAGGATAGTAACCCTGAAAAGGGGAAAAAGTTCACTACCCGGATTACCATTCATCTGGCAGTACAGATGAGGCAAGTGACCGCACAGATCTGGATTTAGTTTCCTTATGATAATGGCTCACTCTGATCTTCACCTTTCTTTCCAAATTCACATGAGGTAGAAAAAACAACCGTATCCAAAGGCTAAGGATTTATTGGGTTCTTAAAGAACAAAGAAAATAAGAGAAAGAAGATTTGGTCTCTTTTAAGTGAGTTATGTATTTTGTGGGGAGAATAACATGCTGAAAATCTCCTCATATGATGAGGAGACAAAAGACAGAGGGGAAATGGAGATGCTTCTATCATTCAATATGGAGGTGTTTAGAGAAGAGACAATACTTCTCTTGAGTGATAGATCGCATGAGTGTAAGGTAAATCGATGGATGCGAGGCACTGGGGTGGAAGGACTAGATGGTAGATCTCAATCTCAAAGCAATGCTGAAGAGGACAATTGAAGAATGTTTGCATGGTATGGTGAAGGGGGAGTAAGGTGGGAACAGAGTTGTTATTGTTGTTCATCCTTCATTTTCAAAGAGGATCAATAATATCATGAGGGTGATGACTTGCAAGTGAAATAGACTTAAATGAGGCAGTGTTGTGAAAAGACCTCAGCTTTTGTTGTTTTTCCAGAATCATTGAAATAGAATGATGAGACAAAAATCAAGATAACTGGTGATGACGTGGGATGCAGTGGGTGAACTTGGTGTCTAAGAACTCCAGAGCACTTGCTTTTTCGGACAGCAAGGTCATTGGAACAAATTGTTCTCATCTACCCATTCTTTTGGGGAAAGTCTTCATATGGTTGGGGTAGATATTTCCCTAACTCACCAATTAGGGAGGGGACCTCACAGATAAAAGAGTATACCAATACTGAAAGATGGGATGGGGAGTGTTTATAATGTGTTTTATGGGATGGAGAATGAACAAAATAGAAGGTCATCTTCTCCAGCAAATGTTACATTCCAAAGTACAACAGATTATTTAGAAAAGAGATGCATAAGTGCTGGGAAGTGAGCCATATCCAAGGGACATAGAATGGAACAATATCATGAAGAAGATAGAATTTTATTTTAGGAGTAATGACTGATGAGGACAAGGTAAAAATATGGACTTGAGAGCCATGATTTGAGATAGATAGTCATTGGTTTATTAATTAATACATATTTCTAAAGGATAACACATTAAAAGACCCTACCAATACCCAAATAAAATAAAATGAATAAATAACAAAGGAAATTAATACATAGAAGAAGGAAAGACAGGGATAACATATATATTGAAATGGATGGAGGAATAATTTAAATTTAATATTCAAGAAATTAAGTCTCTTGATGAACATAGAAAAAATGATAAAGGAATGGCAAAAGTTATGAGGTGTGAATGGCACAAGAAAACTGAGAAAAGATTGCAAAGGATAGGAATGTGGGGGTCCAAAGTAAATGTAAAGTTACTGGAGCTAAGGGTCATTAAAGAATACAATAAAGGTTAAAAAGATGCTGAACTACATTTCAGTGGAAAAATGGAAGGGCAAAATGTGGGCAAGCAAAACAAAAAAGAATACAAGGAAAAATTTGCTATGTTAAATGAAGGTGCTCAGGATATATCAATGGAAGCAAGGGTAAGTTGAGAGAGAGCATATCGAAATCTACCAGTATTAAAATAATGGAAGCAAAAATGACTGCAGCCACTAAGTGCTGACTTATCAAAGTAAGAAAATATAAATTAATAAAACTGCAAGTCAAATAATCCTAACTTTAAATGTAAACAGATCGAATGATTCAATAAAATGAAAGAGAATGTCAGAATGCATGAGAAAACAGAAGTCCCAAATTTGGTACACACAAGATGAACATAAAAAGTAATTATGTATACAGAATGAAAATGAGAGTGAGACACACAAAAAATTACTTCATATGAAGTGATTCCAAAAAAAGAGAAAGTGTTGGCACTTATTAGACAAAACAAAAATTAAAATTTACATTGTTAGGAAAGAAAAATAGGGAAACTCCATTACTCCATAGAAAATGAAATAGACTCAATAATAAATACATATATACCAATGATATAGCATATATTTGGATAAATTTAACTGAAAAAAACAAATTTATTCTATTTTAATATTCATCACAGATTAATTTTTCTCTCTAATAACTAGATAAATCAAACATAAAGATAAACAAACAGGGATATTTAGTACATAGTTTGTGGGAGAACATTGATTTGAAAGACTTGTGAGAATTTCTGAATGGGAACATTGGTCTAATGAACCAAAGGAAAAAAAATTCAGAAAAAAACATGTTGACAACTACGTGAACGAGAGGATTAATGATTATCAAAATTTTAGCAATGCAATTAATGCAATATTTAGAGGAAAACCTGAATTTCTGAAAATGTGCATGAAAGAAAAAAAGAAAGTGATGAAAAGTAGCCAATGAAAAATAAGAAAGTGGAGAAAGAACAAATTTAAATGCCTCAAAGAAAGTCCGAAAGAAGAAATCTTGAAGTGACTCAGACAAAGAAGGGATATATAGATATCTATAGACCAGGAGATGAATAAAAGGGCTCTATAGACATAATACAAATATATCCACAAATATTTATGTATGTCCTTAAATATTCATTCTCATCTTTATCTATATAGAGATAAATGATGGGTATTTTGACTGTGACATAGAATATTTAAAAATATTTTGAGGAAGGTGATCTGAAAATTGGGTAAAATTTTTATATGAGTTGTAGAAAGTTATAGTCGAGTTAATTTATACCACTGGAGGAATTATCCCCACTGCTGAAGACATGTATTCATTCAAGTACCGAGGTAATCAATTGGAGTTTCAATATCATTAAAATTCATTAAGAAAATTTTATACATCATGTATTAAATAGATATCTTCATGTACATGTTGAAGATATATTTTTTTATGGAGAAATTCAATGAAATGTTTATCTGGATGGTATTTTATAGTTATTGGATAGTAAAGAGTTTTCATAAAGTTTCTTTTCAGTTACATTGTCATCTATGAATGCATAGGTAAATCAAAATTGAAAATAGTCTTATATTTTGGAGAAGAATTATTAAGACTTTCAAAAAACTTCTCTTAGTTCAAAGCTATATGAATCAATACAATGTCGTCTTTTCAGAATTGCCTTAAACTTTTTTCCCTGTAATAATATGTGATGTATAATCTTTTTTATCACAGAAAGTATGATTGAGTAATATATTCACTCTTTCTTATTTAGATTATATTTTTTAAAATTTTATACTTTGAGAGATTACAACATGTACTTCTGAGAATAATATGTAAAGTAATTATCTGAACAATATAAGGTTGAGTTAATATGAGTATAGGCCAAATTGGGTAATCCAGATCAGAATAATTCTGCATTTTCAAAACAGACCTAATGGCATGTTTTAGGTGGGTAATTAACTCAGTCTTCTGAAACATTGGAGGTTTGCTTTTGGTTAATGAATTTTGTTTTTCTTTGTACAGCCTATTTATGAAGATTTAAGACAAATGTCAAAGCAAAAAATCCAATTTCTCACTTGCTAATGGACACCTCCGTAACAGAGAAATCTAAATAGGAATAACTGGCATTGATAGAGCACACACATACATGCACACATACATACACATACGTGTGTGTGGAAAGAAAGAGAGAGTATATACACCTACGTATACACACACACACACATACGTACGTGTATATGAATTTATCTCTTCTACATTATGCAGATTAGGTCATAGTTCCCCCATGATCTGGAAAATCCATGTCAAAAATTTTGGCCCTCCATTTGTACCAGAGAAGGTCTGATTTATTTTGGTTCTGTTTCATTTATGAGGTATTTGCAGTACCTTACTGTAAACTATGGGTTGATATTGTATAGTATGACACATATATTTCAAGAATGTTTTAGTTTCTAAACTTTTTTGTGTCTACTGATCATCATGTCATCTGTGGCCTCCACAAAACTTCCCCCAAATTCCCATTTAATTTCTTATGCCTACCCCAGTATATCAAAACCATTATGAGGAAGGTCATGAGTCATGATATGGAAGGGATAACTAATATAGATTATATACATAAATACATTTCAATTTGTACTTCTAAAAGTTTTAGTCACATCTCCAATTCTTTGATCTGCTTTTTCTTTTATTATTGTACATATTTAGAGATATAAATTGTCTCCTAATTATTGCTTTAGTACAACCTAAAAATTTTGGTATGCTCTCTCTTTGTCATTATCTTTCATAGAAGTATTTGTTACTTCTTAATTTATTATTTGACACGCTCATTCTCTAGAATTTATTTATTTTCTAATCAATTTTAATCTATTTTACCTTTATGCAGTCCTTTATTTTTGCTACATTATGGTTTGAGAAACATGTATATCATGTATCTGCTTTTTTCTGGGTGGCTTTTTCCTTTTTGAAATTTTTATGCCAAATACATGGTCACTTTTTATGAAGATGCCATGTTCAACTGGAAAAAAAAAGTATATACTTTTTTATTTCATTCAATTCACTCCAGAAAATTTTCTCCAGTTTATCATATGCAACTATTCATCTTATTAATTTGATTCGTATTTATTTTATCCGTAAATTTATCTAACTCTGAGAGGGAAAAGTTGATGTCCCAGATTTTTTTCTCCCATAATTCCTATAAATTTTCCCCTATGAATTTGAATTCTCTCCTTTCCTGCTTTCCCTCTCTTGTCCTTCTTCTCCCTTTCCCTGACAACTTCTTTTCACTTCTCTCCTTATCTCTACTTCATTATCTCTTTCCCCTTCACTCCTTTCTCTATTCTCTGCTTCTCCTGCCCTTTTGTTTCTTTGGTTTCATTATAGCTTCTTTCTATTTCCTTACTTACCTCTTCTTCTTCATCCCTTCCTATCACATTTCCTTTCCCACCCCTTTTCCTCTCCTTTTCTTTGTCCTCTGTTTAAACCATAGAGTTTTCCAAGTGGAGCCTTGCTTACCTCATCTGTATGGTGGCACTCAGGACTAATTACTTACGTGTGTTCCTTTGATTTGGCTTTGTAATTCCAGTCAAATAGACTACTCTTCACTACTGTGCTTAGCTGACTGGAACCATGTTTCTACATGTTTCATAGACTCTCCAAGGCCTTTTCCTTAACTATCAATGCGATGCTTCTGCTAGCAAACTTCTTAGGCTCACCATGTCATCCCAGGTACTCAGTGCATGGGCCAGACCCCTCTAACAAAAATATTTGAATATTTCTTCATGGATTCTTTGTAAAGATCAATCACGTGGCCCTTATGAAACACATGATTGGCACTGAACAGATTCTCTGATTAGTTGGTTGATTGTTTTCTGTTGCTGCAGAATATTGAGAGGTCATTTTTTTTTTTTTTGGAATTATTTTCTACATCATGCTCTACACGCTAACTAAAAAGTTTTACTTTTTGGTGAAAGAACAAAAGAATTATGAGTTGGAGTGAGATGAATTAAATGGAATTGTAATTTTTTAAAACTTAATTGATTTGTTTTTATTTTTCAAAAACCACTTTCATAAATTTTAAATTTTCTTCCAATATCTATCCCTTCCCTCAGTGAGATGGAATGCAATCTTTTATGGGTTCTATACTTGTATTGCTATTAAATACATTTTCACATTAGTCATATTGCATAGAAGAATTAAAATAAATGGGAGAAACCATCAGAAAAATGAAAACAAACCAAAACATAATACAAGAGAAATTAATCTATCTCATTCTGCATTATGATTCCATAGCTCTTTCTCTGGATGTGGATGACATTTTACCTCGAGTCCTTTGGGAATGTTTTAGGTTCTTGCATTGATTTGAAGGGCTAAGTCTATCAGAAATAGTCCTTGCACACTGTGGTTGTTACTGTGTACAATGTTCTCCTGGTTCTGTTCATTTCGCTCAGCATCAGTACGTATAAATCTTTCCAGGTTTTCCTGAAGTCTGCCTGTTCATCATTTCTTATAACAAAACGGTATTCCATTACATTCATACACTACCACTTGTTCAATCATTCTCCAGTTGATTGGCACTCCTCGATTTCCAATTCTTAGCCAACACAAAAAGAGCTACTATAAATATTTTTGTACATGTGGGACCTTTTCCCATTTTAATGATCTCTTTGGAGTACAGCACTAGAAGAGATATTTCTGGGTTAAACAGTATGAAAATTTTGTAGCCCTTTGGGCATAGTTCATAATCACTCTTCAGAATGATTGGATCAGCTCACAACTCCACCAACAATGAATTAGTATTCCAACTCTCCCACAGGTTCTCCAACATTTATCATCTTCCTGTTTTGTCATGTTAGCCAGTCTGATGGGGTGGTACCTTAGAGTTGTTTTGATTTGCATCTCTCTAATCTATAGTGATTTAGAGTATTTTTTCATATGACTACAGATCGCTTTAATTTCTTCCTCTGAAAAATGCCTGCATATTCTTTGCCCATTTATCAATTGGGGAAGAATTGCAATTTTTGCACTCTGACCTTCCCCCATTTAATTCCTCTGTATTTATTCTATCTCTTGCACCTTGTTTGTATAAAATAATTAGCCTTTTTAGCTGTTCCCAAATGGTTTTAGTTTTTAGATCAATATATTCCTCAGGTTTTTCGCAATCTTTCTTATGAGACACCTAATTATTACTAAGAATATTAGACATAGATTTTACATACATAAAAAATAAATACTTCGGCTTCATGAATCCCTTTTAAGTAGTCTTTGGCATGCATCTTATATTTCTCTTGACTTGTATGTCAAAACTTCCATTAAGTTCCGACTACTTTTTAAAAAACTCTTGAAAATCTGATAGTATATCAAATGTCATTTCTTTTTTGCATTGAGGATAATGCTGAATGTTACAGGGTGCGATATTTTTGTCCAGATCCCCAGTTCTTATGCTCTTTGGTGTATAGTATTCTAAGGCCTGTAGTCCTCAAATGTCTCCACTCGTAGATCTGGTGTTATTCTAATCACATTACCATCATATTTAAGTTGCTTTAAATTTAATACTTTTAATATTTTATCATTGAATTGGAGATTTCAATATTAGACTGTGGTATTCCTATGAGTTTTCTTCATAGGATCTCTTTCAAGTGGTGATTGATGAATTGTTTCTTCCTACTTCTATTCACTCTCCTTGTCCTATTTTAGTGCCTCAGGAAATTTTCTTTAATTATTACATATATTATTGTAACAAGATTCTTTTTTTGACCATAACTTTCAGTTATTTGATTATTTTTCTCTTTTCACTTTTTAATCTATTCTCCAAATTTATTGCTTTTCTTATATTTCACTTCCTTTTGTATTTTTTTCATTATTCATATTTTCTTTAGTTATTTCTTGATCTCATATAATTTCGCTTGATTCACTTTGCGCAATTCTAAATTTCTTTTTTTAATATAATTTCTTTTTCAGTTCTCAACATTCACTTCCACAAGAATTTGAATTCAAAGTTTTCTCCTCATTTCTCCCCACATCCCCAGGACAGTATGCATCCCCTCCAACCCTTCCTCCAGTCTGTCCTCTCTCCTACCACCCACCCTTCTTCCATCCCCCTTCTCCTCTATTTTCCTGTAGAGCAAAACATATTTCTATGCTCCATTGCCCCTATATCTTAATTTCCAGTTTCATGCTATAACAATTTTTTAATATTCGTTACCAAAACTTTGAGTTCCATATTCTCTCCCTCCCTCCTCACGCATCTCCATTAAGAAAACAAGCAAATCAATACACGTCTTACATGTGTAACAATGTAAAGCACTTTGTAACAGTCATGTTGTAAAAGATTAAGCAGATTTCCTGCTGTCCTATCCTGCCCTAAATCTATTCCATCCTCCCCCTTGACCTGTTCTCCCATAATAATGCTTGCTTCTGATTATCTCCTTCTCTAATTTGCTGTTCCTTTTGTAATCTTCCCTCTCCTATTGCCTTCCCCTCGGCCTTGCTGAAGGGTAAAATGAATTTCCATATCCAATTGAATGTGTGTTATTCCTCCTTTTTAAAAAAAATTATTTATTTAAGTTTTCAACATTCATATCCACAAAATTTTCGGTTCCAAATTTTCTCCTCATTTCTCCCCTCCCCCCACCACCAAAACACCAAACATTCTAATTGCCCCTATCATCAATCTGCCCTCTCTTCTAACATCTCTTCCTCCCCTTATCGTCATCTTCTCTTTTGTCCTGTAGGGCAAGATAACTTTCTATACCCCTTTACCTGTATTTCTTATTTCCTAGTTGCAAGAACAATAGTCAGCAGTTGTTCCTAAAACTTTCACTTCCAACTTCTCTTCATCCCTCCCTCCCCACCCATTCCCTTGGGACAGGAAGCAATTCAATATAGACCATATCTGTGTAGTTTTGCAAATGACTTTCATAAGAGTCGTGTTGTGTAAGACTAACTATATTTCTCTCCATCCTATCCTGACTGCCATAGCTTATATTATCTCTTTTGATCCTGGCCCTCCCCAAGAGTGTTGACTCCTAATTGCTCCCTCCTCCCATTGCCCTTCCTTCCATCATCCCCTCCACCCTGCTTATCCCCTTCTCCCCCACTTTCCTGTATTGTAAGATAGGTTTTCATACTAAATTGCGTGTGCATTTTATTCCTTCCTTTAGTCGAATGTGATGAGAGTAAGCTTCCTGTTTTTTCTCTCACCTCCCCTCTTTTTCCCTCCACTGAATAGTCTTTTACTTGCCTCTTTTATGAGAGATAATTTGCCCCATTCTGTTTCTCCGTTTCTCCTCCCAACATATTTCTGTCTCACACCTTAATTTCGTTTTTATAAGATGTGATCCCATCGTACTCAATTCACCCTGTGCTCTCTGCCTCTCTCTCTCTATGTGTGTGTATGTGTGTGTATGTGTTTGTGGAATTCCACGAACTACCCAGATGCTGAAAAAAGTTTCAAGAGTTACAAACATTGTCTTTCCACGTAGGAATGTAAAGAGTTCAACTTTGGTAAGTCCCTTATGATTTCTCTTTGCTATTTACCTTTTCATGCTTCTCTTGAGTCTTGTGTTTGAAAGTCAAATTTTCTTTTCAACTCTGGTCTTTTCTTCAAGAATGCTTGAAAGTCCTCGATATCATTGAAAAACCATTTTTTACCTGAAGTATTATACTCAGTTTTGCTGGGTAGGTGATTCTTAGTTTTAGTCCTACGTTCTTTGACTTCTGGAATAACATATTCCACGCCCTTTGATCCCTTAATGTACAAGCTGCTAGATCTTGTGTTATCCTGATTATATTTCCACAATACTTGAATTGTTTCTTTCTAGTTGCTTGCAATATTTTCTTTTTTTTTTTTGCCAGATTTTAAAATTTATTGATTTAGTATAATTGGTCTGCTAGATCGATTCATGTAAGCACAGTTTTCTTAAAAGGCATTTCAGAATTCCAGGCTAAGTATGCCCATCTCCTTTTTTTTCTTTTTTTTTTTTCTTTTGTAATGTTTAACAGTCACTGCCATACAATTGTGATTTTATCCCCCCCACCTGCCCCCCACTCCCTCTCTCCCTCCCCACGACTGCATACAATTCTCTATAGATTCTACATATACTTTCCTATTGAGTATATTTTCACTATAGTCATGCTATGTAGTCAGACTAAGATAAATGAAAGAAATCGTATAACAAATCAGAACATGATACACAAACACATACACATACACAAACATGATCTGCTACAATATGTGAGTGACTTCCATATTTCTCTCTCTGAGTGTGGCAAGCATTTTGCCTTGAGATCCTCCATTGGGATTTTTTTTTTTTTTTTTTTTTGGTAAGAAGTTCTTGTGTTATTACAAAAATCTAAGTCTACCAGAAAAAAACTCTCACACACTGTGGTTGTTGCTGTGCATAAAGTTCTCCTGGTTCTGCTCCTTTCACTCAGCATCAGGTCATATAAGTCCTTCCAGGCCTCTCTGAAGTCTTCTTGTTCATCATTTCTTATGGCACAATAGTACTCTATTACATTCATATACCATAATTTATTCAGCCATTCCCCAATTGATGGACATCCCCTTGACTTCCAGTTTTTGGCAACTACATAGAGTGCTGCTATAAATATTTTTGCACATGTGGGACCCTTTCCCATTTTTATGATCTCTTGGGGATATAGTCATAGTAGCGATATTGCTGGGTCAAAGGGTATGCACATTTTTGTAGCCCTTTGGGCATAGTTCCAAATTGCTCTCCAGAATGGTTGGATGCGCTCACAGCTCCACCAACAATGAATTAGTGTTCCAACTTTCCCACATCCTCTCCAGCATTTATCATTTTCTTGTTCTGTCATGTTTGCCAATCTTATAGGTGTGATGTGGTACCTCAGAGTTGTTTTGATTTGCATCTCTCTAATCAATAGTGATTTAGAGCATTTTTTCATATGATTATAGATAGCTTTAATTTCTTCCTCTGAAAATTGCCTGTTCATATCCTTTGACCATTTATCAATTGGGGAATGACTTGTATGATTGTACATTTGGATCAGTTCTCTATATATTCTAGAAATGAGGCCTTTATCCCCGAGCTTAGCTGTAAAAATTCTTTCCCAATTTACTACATCCCTCCGGATTTTGGTTGCATTGGGTTTGGTTGTGCAAAAACTTCTCAGTTTAATGTAATCAAAGTTATCCATTTTGCATTTCATAATGCATTCTATCTCTCCTTTAGTAAAGAATTCTTCCCTTCTCCATAGATCTGATAAATACACTATTCCTTGCTTCTCCAGTTTATTCATGGTATCAATCTTTATACCTAAATCATGTACCCATTTGGACTTTATTCTTGTGTACGGTGTCAGGTATGGGTCTATGCCTAATTTCCGCCACACTGTTATCCAGTTTTCCCAGCAATTTTTGTCAAACAATGAGTTCTTATCCCAGAAGCTGGGGTCCTTGGGTTTATCAAACAGAAGGTTGCTATATTCCTTGCCTACTGCATCTTGAGTTGCTTGCAATATTTTCTTCTTGACCAGGGAATTCTGGAATTTGGCCACAATGTTCCTAGGAGTTTCTCTTTTTGGATCTCTTGCAGGAGGTGATCAGTGGATTCTTTCAATATTTATTTTGCCCCCTGGTTCTAGAATGTCAGGGCAGTTTTCCTTGATAATTTCATGAAAGATGATGTCTAGGCTCTGTTTTTGATCAAGGCTTTCAGGTAGTCCCATAATTTTTAAATTGTCTCTCCTGGATCTGTTTTCCAGGTCAGTTGTTTTTCTAATGAGATATTTCACATTATCTTCTTTTTTTCATTCTTTTGATTTTGTTTTGTGATTTCTTGGTTTCTCATAGAGTCATTAGCTTCCATCTGTTCCATTCTAATTTTGAAAGAACTGTTTTCTTCAGTGAGCCTTTAAACCTCCTTTTCCATTTGGCTAATTCTGCTTTTGAAAGCATTCTTCTCCTCATTGGCTTTTTGAACCTCTTTTGCCAATTGAGTTAGCCTATTTTTCAAGGTGTTATTCTCTTCAGCATTTTTTTGGGTCTCCTTTAGCAAGGTGTTGACCTGCTTTTCATGCTTTTCTTGCATCTCTCATTTCTCTTTCCAGTTTTTCCTCCACTTCTCTTACTTGATTTTCAAAATCCTTTTTGAGCTCTTCCATGGTCTGAGACCATTGGATATTTATTTTGGATGTTTGAGATACATAAACTTTGACTTTTATGTCTTTCCCTGATGGTAAGCATTGTTCTTCCTCATCTGAAAGTATGGGAGAAGATATCTGTTCACCAAGAAAGTAACCTTCTTTGGTTTTATTTTTTTCACTTTTTTGGGCATTTTACCAACCAATTACTTGACTTTTGGGTCTTTTGTCAAGAGTAGGGTATGCTCTGGGAATCTGTAAAATCTCAGTTCCTCCAAGGTGGCAGAGTCAAGCATGTTCACTGGTCTGGGCGCAGGGAGGGATTTTTGTGCCCAGAGTCGAAGAGTTTCCTCTCCACAGCCACCTGGCCTCCAGTTCTGCCAAGCCAGCAACAGGGGGTTGGTGCCAAGCTGTGGGGGCAGGGCCGCCATTCAGGGTGAGATGAAGACCAGCTCCCTCAGGGCCTCTACACAGGGCGGAAGTAATAATTAGCTCCTCAGTGCCCCTAGGGGTTTGTAAGATCCAACAACGGATGCTGGCTGCTGTAGGGGCTGAGGTGGAAACCGCTGCTGCCCACCTATGTAGCCTCTGAGGCCACAGCCTGAGGTCAGAGCTGTGGGAAGGCCCTTCTCCCTTCCTGGCCAGGAAACTCCATCACCAACCTTTGGCACCTGTGGGTTGAGGTATCTTCGAATCCGCTGCTACCAGGACTGGGGTTTACCTGACTGGAGGTTCTGCCCTCGAAGGCTGTTTGTGAGCTGGGCGGCCAAGGCTAAGCTGGCCTTTGCTCCACGTCTGGTGCAACAGACGTTTCCCATGGGCCTTTCAGGTCACCCTGGCCTGGAAATCTCCTCCACTCTGTTGTTCTCCACTTCTGCTGCTCCAAAATTTGTTGAAAGTCCCTCTCTACAGCTATTTTATGGGGTGTGTGGGGAGAGCCTGCATTTTTTATGTCTTGCTACTCTGCCATCTTTTGTTATTCCTCCTTAAGCCAAATTCAATGAGTCCAAGGCTCACTCATTTTCTTTCATCTTTCCCCTCTTCCCCTCCATTGTGAAAGCTCCTCTTCCCTCTTCGATGTGAGATGATGCTTCACTGTATTTCACCTCTCACTTTCTCCTACTCACAGTACATTTCATTCAACAGTAAATTTTGCTTCTTTTAGGAATTTTCTCTTCACTTTCAGCTTACTCTGTGCCCTCTTTCTATGTATATACATACCTACATATACACATACACACACATATATGTACACACAAACACCCATGTACATATACATACCTACACACACAATATACACATACATACATATCAATACATGCCTACATATATATTCCCTCTAACTACCCGAATAGTGGAAAAGGATTCATGAGTTACAAATAACATCTTTCCATGTAGGAATATAAACAGTTCGAATTTGAAAAGTTCCTTAAGGCTTTTCTTTCCTGTTTACATTTTCATGTTTTTCTTGATTCTTGTATTTGAAAGCCAAATTTTCTATTCAGCTCTGGTCTTTTCAATAACAATGCTCGGAAGTCCTCTATTTCATTGAAATTCCATTTTCCCCCTGAAGTATTATACTCAGTTTTGCGGGTAGGTGACTCTTGGTTTTAATCCTATCTCCTTTGACCTCTGGAATGCCATAGTCCAAGCCCTTTGATCCCTAAGTGAAGAAGCTGCTAAATTCTGGTTTATGCTGATTACAGTTCCACAGTATTTGCATTGTTTCTTTCTGGCTGTTTGTAGTATTTTCTTCTTGACCTGGGAACTCTGGAATTTGGCTATAATATTCCTAGGGGTTTTCCTTTTGAAGTCTCTTTAAGAAGGTGATTAGTGAATTCATTTCTATTTTACCTTCTGGTTCTAGCATATCAGGGCAGCTTTCCTTGACAACTTCTTGGAAGATAATGCCTAGGCTCTTCTTTTGATCATGGTTTTCATGTAGACAAATAATTTTTAAATTATTTCTTCTGGATCTAATTTTCAGGTCAGTTGTTTTTCCAAAAAGCTATTTCACATTGTCTTCTATTTTTTCATTCTTTTGGTTATGTTTTATAATTTCTTGGCTTCTCATAAAGGCATTAGTTCCATGTGCTGTATTCTAATTTTTAAAGAACTATTTTCTTCAGTTAGCTTTTGAACCTGCTTTCCAACTTGACCAATTCTGTTTTTTAAAGCATTCTTTTTCTCTTTGGCATTTTGGACCTCTTATACTGTTTTGCTTAGTGAATTCCTTAAAGGTGTTATTTTCTTCATCATTTCTTTGGGTCTTCTTTAGCCAGTTGTTGACTCACTTTTCATGATTTTCTTGCATTGCTCTCACTTCTCTTCCAATTTTTCCCCCACCTCTCCTACTTGATTTTCCAAATACTTTTTGAGTTCCTCCATGGCCTGACACAATTGCATATTTTTTTGGAAGTTTTGGATGTAGAAGCCTTGATTTTTATGTCTTCCTCTGATGATATACTTTGTTTGTCCTCACCTGAAAGGAAGGAAGAAAATACTTGTTCATCAAGCAAGTAACCATCTGTAGTCCTATTTTTTCCCCTTTTGGGGGCATTTTTCCAGCCAGTTACTTGACGTTTGTGTTCTTTGTCAAGTGGAGGGTATACTCTAGGAATCTGTAACTTCTCACTTCCTCCAAGGTGGCACAATCAAGGGAGAGGAGTTTCCTCCTCTCCTGGCCTGTGCTCTGGTCCATGAGCAACCTCAGGAATGCTTTTCTGACCTGGCACTGCAAATAGGATTCCCTCTCCACAGTCACCACCAGCTCCAGCATGCTAGCACTCCTCCTCACCCCAGGACCACCACTCAGGACTGAGATTCGCATCAGCCACTCAATTCCCCCAGGGTCTTTAGGCCGAGGGTTCCAAAAATGGATACTGCTACCATAGTCACAGTAGCTGTTACTGCCCTGTGGCCGGGCCTGGGGCCAAACCATGCTCCCCTCTCACCTAGGTGAAAGAGCTTTCTTACTGACTTTTGAAGCTGTCTCTGCCATTTATGGGTTTAGGAATCTGGAAACCACAGTTGTTATCAGTGATTCTGTGCCCTGAAACCTGCTCCATTCCTGTCCATATCACGCTGTGTGGCCCAGGCTGGGCTGTGCTCTGCTCCGAACTGGTGTGATAGACCCTTCCTGTTGGTCTTCCATGCGGTTTTAGGTTGGATATCTCTTTCACTCTGTCATTTTGTGACTTCTACTGCTCTAGAATTTGTTGAGAGTCATTTTTTGCAAGTATTTTATGGGTTGTAGGTGGAAAGGTAGAGAAAGTCTGTCGTTCTATTCTGCCATCTTGACTCCATCCCCCATTCTAATTTTCAAGGTGTCATTTTCTTCCTTAAGATTCTGGATCTCCTTTTCTAATTGGTTGACTTTCCTTTCATTTTCTTCTTGTTTTTCTTGGTTCTTTTTTATTTTTTCCTTCATTTCTGCCATTTAAGTTTTTAAGTCCTTTATAGAATCTTCTGTGAATTGTTTTTGGACAGGTGACCATTTGCCATTACTCTTTACTTCAATATCTTCCTCTGAAGATGAACCTCAGTCTTCTCTATCCCCATAATAGCTTTCTATGGCTGGATTCTTTCTCCTTTGCCTGTGCATTTTTTGTGGTAATAACTTAATTTTTGTAATCCTGGGATATGGGAGATGATGCCTCTGGTCCTAGATCTTCAGTTCTCCTCTCTAACCTGGAACTAAAGTCAAACCTCCAATCTCCTGTAAGTTCCTATAGCCAGGGCCTTTCTGCCTTACTGATTCTGCACTCACTGGGTATATTCTGGTTCCTTGTCACCCCTGCCATTTGCCACAACAGTTGCCAAAATAGCTGGGTCTGGCGTTCCTTGTCAGCAGAAGTACCTTTAATCTTTGCAGCTCAGACTCCCAACACCCCTCACTATCCCAGGGGTAAAAGTTCTTGTGACTGGGGCCAAGGTAGCCTCTTAAACCAATTAACCCCAGGGCTTGTAGTTTGTTGTTTAAACAGCTTGCCCCTTGCTAAAGCAGACCCTAGCCTAGAGGTGTTTATTCTTCAGAAGAATCAAACCTCATCCTAAGATTTTTCTTTTGATCTTCTCAAATTGTCCCAGGAAGATCATGGTTATGGCCCTATTCTTATTTATTTTTATCCCCACTTTGTTCCCCCTATTTTAATGCTCTTGTGAGGGAAAACTTCGAGAGCTTGGAATTTTCTGACCTACTCTGCCATCTTCCCAGAATGCTCATGTAATTATTTTAAAGTTGTTTGGAGGAGAAAACTAGAAGAGCTCAGAGGCATTTCTTCCTTTACCCTGTCATCTTGGCTCTACACCTGGAAGATCAATAAGCTAGTACTCTATTTTACTTTATATAGAAAAAGATGCTAATAACTCATAATTCTAATAGACACTAATAGTCTCTTCTTGTTCTTTTTATATTAAGATGAATAATGATGCCTTTTGTTTTTAATATCATATTCTGCTTTTAACCTTATTTCTTATTTGTATATATGTATATACATACATATTTGCATATGTTCTTAATGTAAATCTCTCTATATTAAATTCTACATCTTGAGTACATCATTTCTTTGTCAGGAGATAAATGTCATGTTTCATCATGGGTTCTTTGGAAGTGAAACTGATCATTGAATTGATCAGTTTTTCTGTACATTACATTCATTTCTGAATGAAGTCTCTCTTTCTTGAGCTATCTCTTGAAATAAAGGATAGAAAAGGATATGAAAAGCAATTTAGCAAAATCAACCAACAGATCACCTGCATCTAAAAATAGATACATTTCAGACCCATGTTCTCTCATTTCTGCAGTGAAGAAAAGCAGGTATCTTTGGGTTCTTGTCTGGGGTCAAACTTGATCATTTCAATTATGTACCATTAAGTTAATTTATACTTTTAATTCCATTTATATTGGTGTTCTCACTGTGTATTTTGTTTTCTGTTTATATTAGTTCATAGACATCTCAATCTTTTTCGAATTCTTCATAGGAATCATTTCTTACTGAACATTAGTACCCCATTATATTTTTGTACTATAATCTCTGTACCCAGTCCCCAAACAATATGAAACCACTCTGTTTTCAACCAGTTGCTTTAAAAATAACATTGTTTAGGTACTGTGAAGAATATTTTGGTATACGTGGGAACTTTTTTGTGTGTATGCCTTGGTGTTTTACCTCCTGAGAGTATATAATTAACCACAAATGAGAGGGTATGGGCATACAAGTTGCAGTTTTTTATCACAGTTCTAAATTACTTCTTGCAATGGTAGGACCAATTGAAAACTTTAGCAACAATGTATTCATGTTTCCTGTCTTCCTTAATCTTCTACAACTACGACTATTTTCACCGTATATCATCTTCACTAATTTCCTGTGTGTTGTTCCCCAGTAAAATACTAAAAGCTATTTCAAAATTAATTTTTGAAACTTTGAGCTCCAAATTTTCTCCCTTAGTCCTTCCAATGTTGCCTCATTTGGAAGGGTAGCAATTCAATAAAGGTTATTCATATATAGTCATGCAAAATTATTCCATAATAGTTATAATGTGAAGGACTAACTACATTTCCCTCCATCCTATTTCTCCCCTCCATTTATTATATTCTCTCTCTCCCTTAAGCCTGTCCCTCCTCAAAAGTATTTTGCTTCTGACTATCCCTCCCCCTAATCTTCCCTCCCTTCACTACTTCCCCTTCTTCTCTTAGTCTTTTCTCTCCTACTTTCATGTAGCGTAAGATAGATTTCTATATCCAAATGAATGTGTATGCTATTCTTTCTTTTAGTCAGTTCTGGTGAGAGTACAGTTCACTCACTCCCTCTCACCTCCACCCTCTTCCTCTCCACTGTAAAAGCTTTTTCTTTTCTCTTTTATGTGAGACAATTTAACCCAATCTACCTCTCCCTTTCTCTTTCTCTAAGTACATTACTCTTTCAACCATTAATTTTATTTTTTATAAATATCATCCCTTCGTATTCAACTCATAGTTGGGCTTACTGCATACGTATGCTCTGAGTAACTACCCTAATGATAAGAAAGGTCTTATAAGTTACAAATATTATCTTTCAATATAAAAATGTAAACAGTTTAATAATCTCCTTAAGATTTCGTGCTTCTTTTGCGTCTTATATTTGAAAGTCAAATTGAAAGTCAATTTAGCTTTGATCTTTCCTCAGAAATACTTGAAAGTCCTCAATTTTGTTGAATATCCATTTTCCCTCTGATAGATTATATTCCGTTTTGATGGGTGATTCTTGGTTGTCCCAGGTATCTTGTTCTCCAGAACACTATATTCCAAGCATTCTCATCATGCAACGTAGAAGCTACTAAATCTTGTGTTATCTGGACTGCAATTCCTCTCTGTCTGCTTCCAATATTTTCTTCTTGACCTCGAAACTCCTGAATTTGGCTATAAAATTTCCGGAAATTTTCATTTGGATATCTCTTTCAGGAGATGATTGGTCGTTGTTGTTTTTTTTTTTTATTTATATTTATATTTTATCCTTTGGTGCTAGAATATCTGGGCAATTTCCCTTGATAATTTCTTGAAAGATGATGTGTAGGCTGTGTATTGTCATTATTATTATTATTATTATTATTATTATTATTATGACTTCCAGGGAGTTCAATCATTTAAAATTATCTCTCCTGGATCTATTTTCCAGATCAGTTGTTTTCCAAGGAGATATTTCACAGCGACTTCTATTTTTTTCATTCTTTTGTTTTTGCTTAATGACATCTTGATTTCTCATAAGTCATTAACTTTTCTTTGCTCCATTCAAATTTTTAAGGAGCTATTTTCTTCAGTGAGCTTTTGGATTTTTTTTTTCATTTGGCCAATTCTACTTTTTAAGGAATTCTCCTCATTGGCTTTTTGGACCTCTTGTCATTTGACCTAGTCTGTTACTCTGTTTTTAAGGTGTTATGTTCTTCAGTACGGTGTGTGTGTGTGTGTGTGTGTGTGTGTGTGTGTGTGTGTGTCACATTTACCAAGCTGTTGATTTATTTTTCATGATATTCTTCCATTGCTCTCTTTTCTCTTCTCAGTTTTTGCTCTACTTCTTTTACTTGATTTCCAAAATCCTTTTTTGAGCTCTTTTATTGCCTGAGACCAACTGATATTATTCTTGGACATTCTGGTTGTAAGAGCTTTTACTTTGTTGTTTTCTTCTGAGAGTGTGTTGTGATCTTCTTTGGAACCAAAGTAAATTTCTATAGTCAGTTTGCTCATTTTCCCAGTATATTACACATCTTTTTAACTCTGTTAATGTAGGGCTCTGCTTCCAGGGTAAGCTTCAGGGGTTTTGTTTAGCTCTTTTCAGAGATACTTTTTGGGACTCAGAACTTTTCAGTTCCTTCAAGGGGGATCTTAGGAGAGGTGGTTACTCCTCTCCTGAATTGTGCTCTGATCTGTGAGGGAATGCAAACATTCTTTTTTTTTTTTTTTTTCAGTGTTCAAAGTGTGGATGTTTATTTTACATGATAATTAAATTTAAACCTTTTTTTTAAGCAAAATTTTCATGCAAACAAGCAGTTGAAAGCAATGAGAAATGTTCACGCTTTATTCCCACCTATTTTACTTAATTATAGGATCAAATAAGAAGGAAAGGGTATATAGGAGTTACGCCAAAATGGCAGCAGTGGATATAGTAGGAAGCTCATGTTCAAATCTTTGAACCAGTCATTAACCCCCTGTGATTTAGTATGACCTGTATTCTATATGTTGTGCGTGTTGTGTGTGTATACACACATTCTATACTGATTCTAGCTCTTGGATCAGTCATTTATTCTCTCCCACCTCCCCCCGCCCCCAGCTTATTCAAACTGTGGGATCAATAAATTTCTTACTAGTTCTTTATCTTTGGTTATATCAATGCCCTTTTCTAGGTAGTAAAACGAAAGGTCCCTTCTCTCTAAATCTTACGAACATGTATTTGTTTTCAAAAAACAAAAACTTAATCTTGCCCAGCTACTTTAGTTTTAAAATCCAGTTAAGATAATTGTATAAGTGTTCCTTCAAATATGAAACCAGGCACCATAATAGAATTGGCATGAGTAATTGCAAGTGTAATCACATCATCTTTTAGGAAATGACCAAGGCACAGTGAGATTTTTAATAACAAACAACTTGAGGCTAAAGTGCTATGACAGAACACTGGCCAAGGTGTCAAGTCACTATCTTGTCTAGTGTCACGTGCCTTTTTCCCTCTCTGTGCCTCAGTTTCTCTGCAAAAAGACAGATTTGGACTAGATAACCAGTAAGATCCCTTCTGGCTCTTAACAATCCGAAATCTCTAGGATACTACTCCAGCTCACCCTATTCAAGTCTCTTGTCCCACAGGAAAAATGGGAACAGCACCTACTTCCTAGCTCCAAGCTGAAACGTTGAAAAATGTATTTAGGTAGTAAAGTTGCCACACTTCCATTATCATACTGATTGAATATCCAAATGACTTTGCTTCAGTCATGTTGGAGAAAATAATTTTTTTTTTTTTGGTCCAGGCTGAGTTACATTTCATTCTGGGGATGCTCTGTTATTCATCCTTTGTAGTTGTTTTCCTATAGAGAAGTATTGTAGCTGTTACCCATATATTTAAAGCCAGCATTATCAGGAACGGACAAGAACCATAAGATCCTGTGAGGTCATTAAAGTTGTTACTACTCTTGTTGCACAAGTATACGCAGACATGCTCCAGGTCAGGGCACTCACTGCACCAGAATCTCTTGCCTCCCACAAGTACTGGAGCTGGGCAAACTTGCTGGCAGCACTAGTAAAGGTGCACAAATTCATTGCCAAGTCTGTTATCCACTTTTGAAGAGTCAAGATGTACCATCCACCAAGCAATATGACAATATGAGGGATGGCAAGCTTCATGCCTCCATTATAATGAAAAATACATAGCAAGAGGACGACATCTTGTGCTATGAGGATTGGGTACTCCAGGTAGGGCAGCAGAGGGTAGCTATAATACATCTGGTACCGTAAAAACACAAGGAATCCGACCAGCTCCAGGAGCAAACTTTTCAGGCTGACCCCCCGCGAGTTCTTGGCGGCAAGCAGGGCGAAGATCTGCGGGAACTTGATGACCATGCACACCACGAGCGTGCTCCAGTTGCAGAACTGTAAGAGCAGCCCCGCCTCCATGGCTGCTCGGGGTCCGAGGCTGCGCTACCGCGCCACCCGCCTCCCGGGCCACCCGCCTCCGTGCCACCCTCCTCCCGAGGGCTGCAGCTCAGCCAAAGCAGCTTCGTCCCCCGGGCTCCTTCCGCCTTCCTCCGAGCCCCCGAACGCAAGCATTCTTTTCTTCTCTGGAGCTGTGACAAAGGTTCCCTCTCCACTTCTGCAACAAATTCTGCTATGCTAGTGGTTATCCTCCACTCAGGACTGCCACTCAGGACTGTGATTCAAGTCTAAGTATGGACAAAGAAACCAAATCCTACCTCAGTGCTAGCAAAGAGAGCCCTGTAATCTCCTTTTGACCCTGTTCAACTCTGTTATTGTCTGTGAGTTGAGAGCTCTCGAAGAAGCCACTGTTGATTCAGTCACTCCCAAGACTCGCTGTTCATTTGCTGGACTAGGGCTGTGCTTGTATGACCTGCGCTGGACTGTGCTCTTCTCTCTCCCACTTCTGACAGACCTTTCCCGTTAATCTTCCAAGTTGTGTTTGGTAACTGTGGGTTGAAAAGTCTTGAAACTACCATTACTGCCAGGGATTCAGTCACCCCGAGGCCTGCTATAAGTTTGCTGGGGCCCTGTCTGTACTGACATCGTCATGTCCTGGATTGTGTGCTTCTCTTACCCTATGGCAGCAGCCTTCTCCTGTCAACTTTTCAGGTTGTCTTGGGCTATAAATTTGTTCTATTCTCTCTTTTTGTGTGTTCTGCTATTCTAGAACCTGTTTAGAGAAATTTTTAAAGGCTCTTGGAGGTGTTGGGGAGAGAGCTCAGGTGAAACCCTGCTTTTACTCTGCCATCAAGGCTCTGCTCAGCTAAAAAAAATAATACTTTTTTAGTTTGTTCATATCTTTTCATAAATTCTGTGTAGTTGTTCATTGGTGTCTGAATCCTGTGTACTTATTCTAATTCCGTATACCTCTTGGATAACAGATTATTATTACATGTTTGATGTAAAATTTTTATCTAATCCAATTTACCTTTTTATTCTATCTAGTTAGATTATATTTAACTCTTTAATTTAATGGAATAAAATTGTCTATTTTACCTTCCATAATATCTTTTATACCTGTTTTTCTAACCTGGGCTTTCATATTTATCTTCTGGTGTCCACAAGGCATTCAACCTTTGCCTCCCAAGGTACATTTCCATGTTCAACCCAGAGCAGCTGACAAGCAAGAACAAAGACTCTGCCAGACTTATACCCAGATTTCTCTTTGCTTTGTCTTACAGTGGATACAACTTATCCAGTAACTGGACTCTAAAAGACCTACAGAGATAAACATTCCAATTTTTCTGTGGCCCATTTTTACTCTTATGACTAGTAAACCTTAAAGATATCTTACTCTCTCCATCCTTACATTACTCAATTGATGACTACTTAATATTAAACTGACATCAATTTCCACTTTTCATTCTCTCATCTGCACTCAACTTTATTCTTCTCATGTCTTCCTCCCACTCTATTCATCCCTGGTTTCCCTTAGATTTTACTGAATTCCCAGCTACCCTTTCTAGTACTGGCTATACCCTTTCTCATATTTCCTGACCTTCAGGATATCCGCTATACGAAGAGGGAGAAGTGGAATACTTACTTCCCATTTCTACTCCTAGAATCTCACTTTGACATCATTATTCAGGAACCTTTTCTTCTTTGAAGTTCATTCTGTCACAGTTCTTCAATATATCTAGAACATAATGAGTGACAACTACTTGCTCCATTCTTTATCCTTTCCTTCCCCCCCAACTCCTACTTTTGTAAGGAAATATCAACATTTATGATGATGATCCCTCAAACAACCTAACCAGGCAGTTCCTCAATCTTCTCAAATCCTATGAACCACTTCACCACTCTATCTCATCCAGGCACTGTCTAGATCTCAACATTCACCCACATATTTCACTTCTTTGATGAGAAATTCTGACATCACTCTATCTGATGATAATTTCTTGTTTCCTTTTGCCTTCTAAACCCTAATAAGATCTCAGTTTCCCCATCTCTTAGCTTTTTTCAAACTGTTACTCCCACTCTGACTTCATTTTCCTGCTTTCCTTGTCCTGATCGTATAATTAAGCAGTTCACCTCTACGCTGTTCTTTCCTCTTGCAATCTACCACAGGACATGTCACATAGGCACTTGACACAAAGCTTTTTGATTGATTGAATTAATTATGACATATGCTACAGGTTGCTAGTTAACCACACGCCTTTTTCCCAAACTGCTTTCCAGTCCATTGCCACGTAGCTTAGAGTCTTAGTTTTACTGAAAATTAGTATTACAGTATATAACATTAATTTGATAATCCTGAAAGCTGGTAAGGAAAGTAATTTACATGATGATCACAATAACAAAATTGGCACATTTCAAAACTCTGATCAATTCAGCAACAGATGTCTTTAGATGTCTAGTGGTTGTTGACTTCCAATTTCTTAGAAGAGAGGTGATAAACCAGAAGTATGGAATAAAGCATACATTTTCCATCTCAGTCAATGGATTGATTTCTTGTTAACTGACTATACTTATTTGTTACAATGGAGAGGCATTTTAACACTGGGGAGAGGTGGAGGTAGTAATAATGATATGAAAATAAATAAGTAAAGAAAGAGCATCAATGAAACATTTAAAACAAACAAAACATAACAAATGAAGTTCAAAAGAAGACACAAAAAGTAGGACTGTTTTGTTATAATAGTGTTAAATATAATAAATTCCTTTAAAAATACTACTTAAAACATATAAAATTTCATATATATGAATTTCCTATTCCACTCTTCATATATTGAAATACTCATATTTGTTATTATTGTCAAGTTCCTAATAAAGAATATATATATATATAATATTTATATTACATTATTATTATGTATTATACTATACTATGTTTATTATATCATGTTATTTTATTTCACATTATGTTATGTTACATTATAGTATAGTATAGTACAGTACAGTATAGTATAGCATAATGTGTTATGTTGTGTTATACTACACTGTATTAGATCATATTATATCATATCACATTAAATTATATCATACCATTTCAATCAATCATATATCATACTTATTATATTATATTAATGATATTGTATATAAATATATATATATACACACACACATACACATTTCACAATAGTTTAGTCTGAAAGTATTATTCTGCTTCTCATATATCTTATTTTCATTTTTTTCCTTGAGATTCTCAATCTTTTTTTCTTGAAGTGAATTTAGTTGATGTGATTTGCTTTTTTGTATGGATCTATAAAGTAACTCAATGGTAGTTTGACTGCTATGAAACTAAATCCTCCAGTTAACTTAAAAAGTGTTATCATTTTGATTTGCTTATTTGGGATTTAATTATTTGATGGCTCTCTAGGTTGTTTACATTTATATGTAATGGAGATGCCTCTCCATTATAATCCATTACATTTATATGATTATTTACACACATACATATATACACATATATGTATGTGTGTACATATTTCATCTTTCACTATTTTAGAAATGTATGCTTTTTGGCGATATGCTTTCTTTTTAGCCCATCAGGAAAGCCTTAGTTACATTCCCCAAATATTATGATGTCTAATTGTTATCTTTTATTTTAATATAGTTCCTCTTTCTGTGATTTATACTTTGATCCTCATTTGGGATGTTGCTAATCTAAGTCTGATGAAGAAAGAGAAGGGAAGGGAACAAGCATTTATTAAGCATGTAAAACATTCCAGAAACTATGAAAAGTTATTTGTTCCTCACAACCACCGTAAAAGGTAAGTGATACTCTCCATTTGACAGTTGAGGAAACTAATGTAGTATGAGATAAATAACTTGCCCAGGGTCACATAACTCAAAAAACATATAAAGTCAGATTTGAACTCCTGTCTTTTTGGTTCCAAGCCCTTTATTCTATAGACTAGTTGCCTGAAGAAATGAGTGTTTTCTCTTCCAAGGTGAATACCCTCACTTGCATTTTCCCATGTTCTTTCTATCATTCTTTATCTTTCTCTACTCACTCTCTCTAATGACTTCTTTAACACTTATAAACTTGTCTATGACTCCCCATCTTAAACAAAGAAGAAAATAAATTAAAAATACTAACAATATAATCTTCCCATGGTTTTTCTATTCTATCAGTTTATCATCTTTCATCTTTTCTAGTCAAACTTCGGAAAGGGATTATTATCCTATTGGTCATCACCCATTTTTTCCAATGAATATTTTATCTTCTAAGTTTATTATCTATCAGTTTCCAAGCACAAAACATTTCACATCATCAAAAATTAGAGAAATGAAAATTAAAGCAATTCAGGTTCCAATTCACACCTCTCAGTCTGAAAAATTTGTTGTGTATTTTTATTTTTAGATTTCGACATTCATTTCCACAATATTTTGAGTTTCAATTTTTCTCCCCATCTCTCCCCACCCCCACCCCATAATACCTTGCATTCAGATTACCCATTCCCTCAATGTGCCATCCTTTCTGTCACACCCTACCCTTCCCTTATCCCCATCTTCTCTCTTTTCTTGTAGGGCAAGATAGATTTCTATACCCCATTGCCTGTACTTCTTATTTCCCAGTTATATGCAATAAAAATTCTCAACATTTGTTCCCAAAATTTTGAGTTCCAACTGCTCTCCCTTCCTCCCTCCCCACACATCTCCACTGAGAAGGAAAGCAATTCAGTACAAGCTATATATGTGTCGTTTTGCAAAAGACTTCCATAATAGTCATGCTGTGTAAGACTAACTATATTTCCTGCCATCCTACCCTGTCTCCCATTTATTCTATTCTCTCATTTGACCTTATCCCTTCCCAAAAGTGTTTACTTCTAATTACTCCCTTCTCCCATTTGTCCTCCCTTCTATCATTCTCCTCACCCCACTTGTCCCCTTCTCCCCTACTTTCTTGTAGTGTAAGATAGATTTTCATACCTAATTGACTATGTTATTCTCTCATTGTGTTCGTCCTTCATTGCCAAAGAAGACCATGCCATCAGAGAACTGATGACATGACTTGCACTTAATTTGTTTTGAGTGAGGGAGGGCTGTGCAGGTAACCAGTCTCTCTTCTCCTCCAGAACCATCTGAATCCAGTGACCAGATATTTATCATGATGACTGGAGATTACCCAGGATGAGGCAATTGGGGTTAATGAACTTGTCCAAGGTCACACAGCTAATGAGTAACAAGTGTCTGAGATGAGATTTGAACTCAGATCCTCCTCACTCCTCCAGTGATGCTCTATCCACTGCACCACTTAGCTGTCCCTCAGTTCCCTCCGTAAGCCATATGTGAAGAGAGTAAGCTGCACTTTTCCCTCTTACCTCTTCCCTTTTCTCTTCCATTGGAAAAGATTTTTCTTTTCTCTTTTATGAATGATAATTTGCCCCATTCCATTGTTCCCTTTTTTCTCTCAGTATATTCCTCTCTCACCCCTTAAATTTATTTTTGTAGATATCATCCCTTCTGATTCAACTCAACCTGTGCTTTTTGTCTATGTGTGTGCGTGTGTGTGTGTGCGTGTGTGTGCGCGTATAATATGTCCACCTACCCAAATACTGAGAAAAGTTTCAAGAGTTACAAATATTTTCTTTCTAGCTGCTTGCAATATTTCCTCCTTGACTTGGGAAATCTGAAATTTGGCAACAACATTCCTAGGAGTTTCTCTTTTTGGGTCTCTTTGAGGAGGTGATCGACGAATTCTTTCAATATTTATTTTGCCCTCTGGTTCTAGAATATTAAGGCAGTTTTCCTTGATAACTTCATGAAAGATGATGTCTAAGCTCTTGTTTTGGTCATGACTTTCAGATAGTCTCATAATTTTTAAATTGTCTCTCCTGGATCTATTTTCCAGGCAGTTCACATTATCTTCTATTTTTTCATTCTTTTCGTTTTGTTTAGCAATTTATTGATTTCTCATAAATTCATTA
This sequence comes from Notamacropus eugenii, assembly GCF_028372415.1. Classification (NCBI taxonomy): domain Eukaryota; kingdom Metazoa; phylum Chordata; class Mammalia; order Diprotodontia; family Macropodidae; genus Notamacropus; species Notamacropus eugenii. The sequence goes on along the minus strand of NC_092872.1, from coordinate 115,417,432 downwards.
GCTGCCATTTGTTCCATTTTAATTTCTAAAGAACTGTTTTCTTCAGTGAGGTTATGAACCTCCTTTTCCATTTGGCTAATTCTGCTTTTTAAAGCATTCTTCTCCTCATTGGCTTTTTGGACCTCTTTTTCCAACTAAGCTATCCTATTTATAAAGGTGTTATTTTCTTCAGCATTTTTTGGGTCTCCTTTAGCACTCACTTTTCAAGTTCTTCCATGGCCTAAGGACATTGCATATCTATTTTGGAGGTACTGGATGCAGAAGCCTTGACTTCTTCTTACATTGTTCCTCCTCATCTGAAAGGATGGAAGGAAATACCTCTTCACCAAGAAAGTAATCTTCTATGGTAATATTTTTTCCCTTTTTTGGGCATTTTCCCACCCAGTTACTTGACTTCTGAATCCTTTGTTAAGAGGAGGGTCCTAGTGCTCCTCCTCACCCCAGCATCATGTTCACGGTTGAGGTTCAGAGCAGCTGTCTAATTTCCCCTGGGACTTTAGGCGCAGTGCTTCACAAATGGACACTGAAACTGCCACCCTGCCACCTGGGGCTCGTGCTGTGGGGGGAACCTCCTTCCCTCTCGCCCAGTTGGGAAAGCTTTCTCACTGACTTTTGAAGCTGTCTTTGGCATTTATGGGTTGAGGGATCTGAGACCTTCTGCTGCTGCTGGGGATTCTGCCCCAGAGGCACGTTCTGGTCCTGTTCTTCCAGGTGCCTTGTGGCCAAGGCTGGGCTCCACTCTGTGTCCCATGCGGTAGACCTTTCCTGTCACCCTTCCAGTTTACCTTTGGCTTGAAATAGCTTTCACTCTGTAATTCTGCAGCGTCCACTGCTTTAGGATTTGTTGACAGTCATTTTTCACAGGTATTTTATGGGCTGTGGGGGAAGAGCTACAGTATGTGCATCTTTCTATTCCACCATCTTGGCTCCACCCACTAAATTTGTGAAAAGGAAAAGAAATGTTGGAAGCACCAAGGGAAAACGGATACATTAATGCATTATTGGTACAGATGTTCCAGAAGGCGATTTAGAATTATATATAAAGAGCCAATAAATTATTTGCACTCTTCAAATCCACAATACCAATGTGAGGCCTATACACTACTTAAAAATTACAGAGTTTGCTAAGCATATTTATTTTAACTTCAAAAAGTTATTTTCACATAACAGATACTTCTTAATGAGTATTCTCCAAAGTATGCCACAAAATACTTTCCCAGAAAACTGCTGAAATATTTTTGTTGATATTCAGTCATTTTCAGTTGTGTCTGATGTTGTGAGATACCATTTGAGATTTTCTTGGCAAAGATACTGTAACGGTTTGCCATTTCCTTCTTCAACTCATTTTACAGATGAAGAAACTGAGGAAAATAGGTGAAGTGACTTTTCCAAGATCACACAGCTAGTAAGTGTCTGAGGCTGGATTTGAACTCATGAAGATAAATCTTCCTAATTTCAGGTCTCACACTCTAGCCATTGTACCATAAAGTTTCATAGTAAATAGAAGGGAGTATATTTTTTATTAGGATTTGATTTTCCATTTTTTTTCTGTTAAGGATAACTTTAGTTCTATAGTACTATTATTCTCAGCGTCTTCATTGGAAAAGTATAAATAAGATGCAGCTATCTATATGATTTAAGGAGAAAAAAATGTATAAAATTTTCACAAAAAAAGTATGTGAGGGTATATTTTAGCCCCCGAGTTCTCCAAGCAATTGAAACAACCCTTTGCTTGAATCTAATCGGTTTGGAATTGATATTTTTGTGTTCAATAAATGAGATATTTTGAGGTAGCTGTTCCTGAAACTAATAGCCACATAGTCAGTGTAGAAGCACAAATGTCAATTGATTCTCTAGAAAATCTGCAATGTTATGAATTACTGTTGTATTTCATCTTTACTTAGCATATGTGCTTGTTTTAACTAATTAAAATGTAGACCTCATGGAATGTAATGAGAATCTACATTAAGGTAGAGGCAAAAGAAATCGGAAAGAGGTCATTGATTAGGGAGATAATAGAGGTATAGATCCATATAGTACCTTATTGGATATGAGAAGCAAGAAGAACAAGTCAAAGATTATATCAACACTTCAAGCATCAGCAGCTAGATAAAATATATTACAATAAATGGGAATTTATAAATAAAGTTGAAGGAATATATTTCTTAAAGTAGTGAATATAGGTTTAAGAATACAGTGACCTGAATATGTGTTTGTCATATCGCTTTTGTTAAATTGATTATAATCTCTGTTGTGCAGCTAGGTGGTACAGTGGATAGAGTAGCAGTGCATGAGTCAGGAGGACCTGAGTTCAAATCTCACCTCAGACATTTGGCACTAACTAGCTGTGTGACCTTGGTCAAGTCACTTAACCACAATCGCCTCATCCTGGATCATCTCCAGCTATCTTGATGATATCTGCTCATTAGATTCAGATGGCTCTGGAGAAGTGAGGCTGGTGACCTGCACAGCCCTCCCCTCATTCAAAACAATGTCAAGTGAAAGTCATGTCATTATTTCTCTGATGGCATGGTCTTCTTCGGCAACGAAGGACAAACGCACACACATAAGCTGTATCAGTGCAGAAATCAGGACTTAATTAGCTTTGTACCTCTCCTATGGCCATAGTATTGTTCTCAGAACATTGTACAGGGAACGGAAAAAGTGTATTTTCACAGCCTATTACGTGGCAGGTACTATGCTAAAAGTTTTTTTTTTTTTTAATAATTATTAACTTTTTGATCCTCTTAGCAACGGTACAAAGTAGCTATTATTATTATCCCCATTTTATAGTTAAGGAAAGTGAAGCAAACTTGAATTACTTGCCCATACAGCTAGTAAGTGAGGCTAGATTTGAACCCAGATCTTTCAGATTTCAGGACCAACATTCTATCAAGTAGTGCTTCGGCCACCTCATAGCAGGTACTTAAACATGAATGAATGAACATACCTTTCAATGTTACATCTGCAGATAGAAAACAAATAATTCATTGTTCTTTAAAGGTAAATGAAATTTATCATGTTTACCCAGTTTTTTGTAAGTAGCCCACGATGAGTAGTGAGATAAAGTTCTTTAAGTTCTTAAATTAATCCATGTTTAATCAATTAACTAATGAATCATTAATTGGTTATTAATCAATTGAATAATTAATCAGTGGTTAATTAATCAGTTGAATTATTAGTCAATGGTTAATTAGCCAATGGTTAAACAACAATTGACAAGCATTATTTCTGTTTCCAAAGTGCTGCCCCAGGAGATGAGTGTGCAAAAATAAAAGTGCTCTATCCTAAAGGAATGCATATTCTAGTAATAAATAGAAAAGTTTTCATCATAAAGATTTTTCCCTTTTTCCAAAATTTTGGCCAGTTCTTTGGAAGTGCTATTGGTAAACATAAACAGAGGAAAATAAGAGGTTTACAAGCTTAATTTGTACAAAGTAAACAAGGTCTGTCATTTCTGGTAAGCAGAAATAAGCAAGCTATAAAATGTTGTCAAGAAGCCAAGGCAATGAATCAGCGGTTTGTGAACACTGAATAAAGCCCACAATGATTAATAGAAGGCAAGCTAATGGAGCTCATTTGACTTTTCTCTGGCAATACGTATCATTGATGGCTTCTGAGAACTTAAAATGAGATTTTTTCCTCTAAGAAACAACTGGAGCTGTATGGTATCCTAAAGCAAGAAATGAAGGAATTAAGTGAAGAATGTAGTTTTTAGCTCTTTAGTTTTCTTAAACCTACACAAATCCAGGAATTTTTATGGGCTCTTTACATAAATGTACTCACACATGTATTTAAAACACATAAACAGACATGTTTACATACATATACAGTTACATGCATTCATACACAAACATGTTTGTGCGTGTTTTTATGCAATCACATGTTTGCAAACATGTCATAATCTACACACATCTATGCATAGGTGTATGTGCATGTGTGTATCTACGTTTATGTTTGCATACATGTGTATATGAATGCACATAGATACATAGGGAGGAAAAATATTTTATCACTTTGGTCTGTAGAACGTTTCACGGAACTGCCACCTCCATTAATAATATGGTCTAAAGTAAAGGGAGGGGTCATTAGAAGGTCAGACACACTGCAATGTGTTTTTACAAGATTTGCCCTTTATCTAAAAGATGTATTATGCCCACCTCCAGCCCCTGCTTATAAATCCGAAATCCATACTGTAATTCTCTTTATCTTTTCCTCAAGATGGCGAACAAAAAGCCCCTAGAGGAACCAAAAAAAAAAGAAGGTTAAAAAGGAAAAAAAAGGAGAGCAAAAAGGAAGATGTGGCTGAAAAGGTGGTGAAAAAGTCACAAAAGCATTGCAGTTGGAACCCAGTCCTAGTCCGACGGATTGGTAGGTACTGCAGGTCTGCCATATATTCGCAGAGAGCCATTCAGCATACAATACACATATGCTGCACCAAAAACCTGGATTAAATGGAAAAAGAAAGAGAAGGTGCCTGCTACTATCTCAAAGCCAGTTGGTGGCGATAAGAATGGAGGAACCCGTGTGCATGCTTAGAAAGCTTCTAAGTCATGACAAAATGCCCTTCAGCCAGCACGTTGAGAATACTTTGAGCTAATATCACCCCAGACACCGTTCTGATCTTGCTCACTGGCCTCCACAGGAGCAAGAGTGTGGTTTTCCTGAAGTAGCTGGCTAGTGGCTTGCTACTGGTGACTGGACCTCTGACCTTCAACTGTGTTTCTCTGAGAAGGACCCATCAGAAATTTGTTATTGTCACATCTACAAAGGATTAACCTTTTGAGTGCAAAAATTCCAAATCATCTTACTGATGTTTACTTCGAGAAGAAGAGGCTCCGATAATCTAGACACCAAGAAGGAGAGATGTTTGATACAGAAGAAGAGAAATATGTGACTACAGAGCAGCGCAAGGCTGATCAGAAAACAGTGGACTCTCAGACCCTGCCCAAAACCAAGAAATTTACTCAGCTCCGTGGCTACCTGCATTGTGTATTCTCTCTTTCCAACGGAGTTTATCCTCACAAACTGGTGTTTTCAAGGCCTTGCAGAGAACTCATTAAAATATTTGCAATAACTAAAAAAAATTTAAAAAAGATGTATTAAATCTCACAGCAGCGTTTTGTTGACATTGCTGGCTCTAATGTGTGGAACATTTCCAGTTCATAAAGGAGAATATGCTCAAAGCTATTTTCCAGACTTTTTGAGGGAAAAAAACCAATCTATAGTCAGCCTGAAACTCTTTCGAAGATATTGATTTCCCTCGTCTCTCTCTGGATTTCTTGCTCTCTTCACGATTTATGTCTGCCTTTGACTGGCTGTTGTGGTTGCCTATATGTATGCATGTGTGACTATTTGCTCATTGGTCCCTGTGGTGGCATCTGATTGTATTTTTCATAGAAATGTATATAAAATACAGTGACTGAACTTAGGTGGTCGTTGTCTAGTCCTAACTGCAGTCCATACCATCCCCAAGGTTATTTTTTCCAGATTAAAAAAAGAAAAAAGAAAAAAACAAGCACAACTTAAGGAGGAACTTTGTATTAAACAACATGTCTTTTGACCTACTAGTCTTAAATACCGCTACTATATCTAAATCTTGAAGAAATCAAAAAAGAGGAAATGAATCACATCTACACAAAAATCAGTTGTAGTAGCTCCTGTATTTAAAACAAAGTAAAGAGAAACTAAAGAATCTCTCCTCAGCACTTGATACTCACTAGCTGTGTGACCTTGGGCAAATCACTTACCCCAATTTCCTCAACCTGGGTCATCTCTGGTCATCCTGATGAATATCTGGTCACTGGTTTCAGATGGTAATGGAGGAGAAGTGAGACTGGTAATCTGCACAGCCCTCACTCA